>NC_049227.1:46281777-46604764 GCF_011100685.1 Canis lupus familiaris
AGATGAGGTTGAGAACAAGTGACCTGCATCATTGCCTGTGGGTACTTTAAACTGAAGCTCAATTATAAACAAAAGGCATAATATTTGTAGTATATTGTAAATGAGAGTTCAAAAGAAAGTATCTGAATAAGAAGGTTGTGTACTGAGCAAAAAGTTGGTGTAGCTCCTAGCTAACAGATTTTATTCAACCTTGCTTGAAAAACATTACCTTCGTGTTTTTTTTTTAAATGGACATTTTAAAATTTGGATTTCATTTGGAGAGCATAGTCCTTTTAAAATGCTTCAAAATTATTCAGTGTGAAAATGAAGTGGGCTATGAAGCCAGGAGAAGACAAGACATGGGGAATCTGAAATATATATCTTTAAAAGAAAGAATCCAATCTGAAAAGGCTACATACTGTATAAATCTAACTATGTAATATTCTGGAAAAGGCAAAACCATGGAGACAGTAAAAAGATCAATGGTTGTCAGAGGTTGGTGGAAGGGAGAGATAAATAGAGTGCTGATGATTTTTAAGGCAGGGAAAATACTCTGCATGATACTATAGTGATAGACACATGTCATTATACATTTGTCCAAATCCACAGAATATATAATGTAAAGAGTGAACTGTAATATAAACTCTGAACTCTGGGTGATTATGATGTAATCAGTTGTAGCAAATCTGCCATTTTAGTAGGAAGTAGGTAGGTAGTAGGTAATGGGGGAAAGCTATACATGTGTGGGACAGGGGTACATAGAGAATTTCTATACTATCCCTTCAACTTTGCTATGAATCTAAAACTCGTCCACAAAAATAAAGATTTGATTAAAATAATGTTTCAGTGAGGGATGTCTGAGTGGTTCACTTGGATAAGAGTCTGACTCTTGATCTCAGCTCCAGTCTTGATCGCAGGATCATGAGTTCAAGCTCCATGTTGGGCCCATGATGGATGTGGAGCCTACACTAAAAAAAAAAAAAAAAAAATGGGGACACCTGAGTGGCTTAGTCAGTTGAGAGTCTGCCTTCAGTTTAGGTTATGATCCCACGGTCCTGGAAGGGAGTCCCCCATCAGGCTCCTTGCTCAGCAGAGTCTGCTTCTCCCTCTCCCTCTGTTGCTTGTGCTCTCTCTCTGTCGTTCTCTCAAATAAATAGATGAAATCTTTAAAAAAGTGTTTCAGTGGTTACCAAAGGAGGTAAAATAATTATTTTTAATTGGATTTCCTTATGCAAATTTTAGATTTATTCACGGCCAATATTATCCAGAGATACACTTTTATTTTCCTTGGTTCAGAGTAAACAATAATTAACATTTGAGTAAATAGTTCAGGTATCTTTGGAATCTATGACAGCTTTATATAGTAAGAGGTAATAATAATAGCTAGTACCATAATGTTTGAATACATGCTAGGCATGTTCTAAGTGCCTTATATTTTAACTAATTTGATGTTCACAAGAACTAATTTGATGTTCACTATTATTATTACTACACTTCTCACATATAAGAAACATAAGAAACAAAGATATAAGTACCTTAACAAAATAAATAGTAGTAGGTTGTAGAACTGTGAATCAAAACAACCTAGGCAGTTATTTATGGAGTTTTTAGTTTGGTTTTTGTTTTGTTTTGTTTTGTTTTACCTCTATAATCAAGCTACTCAGCGCGCATTCAGTGAACCTGTGTGATCCAAGAACCGTTTGGATCCATTTTGCTAGTAGGTACACAGATTGAGGTTAAATATTTATAAATATAAGAGGTATTTGACATTGATGTGTCATCTATATGCATGGCTGCTTTCTAATACCTTTTTATTATTTGAAAAAGTATTCGTCTGCATGAGTTGGAAACTAAACCATTTCCTTCACTCTAAATCAGAAAGACACAGACTTTTCCTATAAAAGGTCAATAAAATTTAATTTATAAAAACAGGGACAATATATTAATTTATAAGTTATATTGTGTTATTTTGTTTTACTTTATATTATTTTATATTGTTATTGCTATACTATACAATACATTTTGTAATTATTATATTATATCATGGCAAAGGGCAAAACTGTACTCTAGTGAAAAGGACATTAAATTTGGAATCAATAGTCCAGGTTGTGTTACTTACCTTGCCACTAAGTAGTTATACAACCTTGGCATGTTAGCCCACCTTTTTTTTAAAATTTTTATTTATTAATGATAGTCACAGAGAGAGAAAGAGAGGCAGAGACATAGGCAGAGGGAGAAGCAGGCCCCATGCACCGGGAGCCCGATGTGGGATTCGATCCCGGGTCTCCAGGACGCGCCCTGGGCCAAAGGCAGGCTCCAAACCGCTGCGCCACCCAGGGATCCCTAGCCCACCTTTTGAAATTACATTTTCAACCTTGAAAAATCAGGAATGGAAACAGGTAGAAATAAGAGGTTTGTAAATTCTAAAATTATGTGTAAATTGATTATTTTCATTTTTATCAACTTATAAGTGAACACACACTTGCTGTTTCCCTGACATGTATAATTCAATTGTATCATTCATGTGTGAACTGAGATCCTTCACTCTCCCTAGGTGAGTAGTTTAACTTAAAACATATTTTATACAAAATAGGTGATGGGGATTAAGGAGGGCACTTGTGATGAGGACTAGGAGTTGTGGGAAAGTGTTGAATCACAAAACTCTACACCTGAAACTAATATCAAACTGTATGTTAATTAGCTTGAAGTTAAATAGAAGCTTGAGAAAAACCATATTGTAAATCATATTAACACAATTGTTACCAACTATTCTTGTTCACTGATTTTCTGAATATCCCTAGTAAGTTCATTGTACATCATCTGCTCCTAGATAGATAAACTTTTCCCATGTTAAGTGGTTATAAAAAAAAAAAAAAATTAACACTATTACCTCTGTCAGTGAGTTTGTGTACCAGCCCTGGTCCTAAGGCCCATGCCATGAAGCCACCAAGATATTCTGAGATAGCTGAATCAAAAGGGAAATTGTTCATTGTAAGTTAGGTGAAATATATATGAGAAATAAAACTTAAATACATAATATAGATGGAAGCTGAATAACTCTAGGGACTTAGTAATTTATATTAGCTATTCATATAACATAATTATTTTTATTGTTTCAAAGTGCACAAGATAATTTTTTACGTTTACCATCCATCATGACAGCTGTAGTGTGTCCTTAAACACATGAAACAAATCTGCTGAAGAAATATAGCCTCTATTTTAAAATAAATTAATATTTTCAGAATTTCTCCAAAATATTTAAAGCATGCAGCCACAAAATGTGATTTATAGACAACTCTGTGGATCTACCTTCTCATTTCTGTCAAAAATTTTTAAAATATTTATTTTTTAATTTTTGTCCAGATTTTCTTGCCCATTTATAAAAAAAGCAGTAATTGTTATTCAAGTGTTAACTCACTAACAGAATATAGAATTTTGAAAAAGACAATGTTTATTGCAAATAAGGCTGGGTTTTACAATGGAGAAGTATTAACTTTAAAGAAATAAAATGGAACATAAAGAATTGAAAATCTTGATAGTAACTCAAATTACATTTAAGAAAAGGAAAAAGTGTAGATAAATTGAAAATTGAGATCTTAAGAATGGTCACAGGAAATATTTTGAAATAAAAATATAGATTTACAAATACAGAAAGAGAAAGAAGATAAAAGACATAAGGGAAATATTGAAACCTTTAATATAAGTATAATTGGCATTAAAGAATGAGAGAAGCATGAATACAGCAAAGATCAGTATGAGACTTTCCCAAAACTATGAGAAGCAAGAATCTAGAGATTCAAAAAGCACTACTTGCACTAAAAGAAAAGCATTACATAACACATGTGTGGACGCACGCGTGCACACACACACACACACACACACACACACATCTACCAAAAGCTATAATTTCTACCCCACATTCCCTATTACATTTCTGGTTTTATTTTTCTCCTTAGCATTTGTCATATATTTCTATATATCTTCTTATTTATCTTGATTTTTGTCTTTTCTCACTCACTAGAGTATAAACTCCGAGAAGAGTGTTTACTTTTTGTAATTATTTATTATGATATCTACAATATTTTTTTTGCACTGATGAATGGATAAGTGTTCTAGACCTTGCATTCTTCAAGAGCCTCTCTGGGAGTATCAAACCCATAAATTATATATAATTTATGGTACCACTATATTTTGGATTATGAATTCATATAAACTGCAGCAAAATTTCATTGTAAAGCTTGGTAGGAATTGAACTAGGAATGCTTGGTGCCAATAAGATTATTTCAATTTAGGGGCATCCTAGGTGGCTCAGTTGGTTAAGCATCTGCCTTTGGCTCAAGTCATGATCTTATGAGTCCAGGATCAAGCCCCAAGTTGGGGCTCACTGCTCAAGTTGAGGAGTCTGCTTCTCCTGCTCTTCTCCACCCCTACCATGCTCTCTCTCTCACTCTCTCTGAGATAAACAAAATCCTTTTAATAATATTATTTAAACTTATATTTTGAAACTTGTTTTTATATACACATTAGAAATACTTAACTTTGGATCTCTTCATCACAAATTCAGTAACTGGATTTTGCGTACAAATTTGTTACGTTTACTTACCAAAACAAACTACTAAATTGTTATAAGATTATAATATTTATATACTAAATCTCCATAGATACATAGGAACCCTGGAAATGTACTCAGTGAGTAACATATTCTTAAAGTTTCTACTTATGCAGAAACTACCTCCAAGTGAAGTTCTCTCCTACTAGACTCTTTGACAAGATAACTGCAACTCCTAATAATCTACTATCATTAATCTCCTAAAAATACAACTTTGTTTAGAAATTGCAGATAGAAGAAACATGTGACAAAGAATGGAAGGGATGGAATGCCTGGGTGGCTCAGCGGTTAATCATCTGCCTTTGGCTCAGGGTGTGATCCCAGGGTGCTGGGATCAAGTCCCACTTTGGGACTGCATGAATCCTGCTTCTCCCTTTGCCTGTGTCTCTGCCTCTATATCTCTCTCTCCGTTTTGCTCGTGAATAAATATTTTTTTTAAAAGAATGAAATGAAACTTCCATTGGGGTTTGTTTGTAGTTGGAAAACTATTTCTATTATTTTAATATAGCTTTCCTTCATATATTGTAGCTATTTTTATTGTAGCTATTTTTAAATGTATTCATCATATCCTTCTAAAGAGCTCTTCATCTTTTCCATTAGATTTTTTTTCTTTTTTGTAAGTTTTAATTTAAATTCCAGTTAGTTAACATTCAGTGTAATATTAGTTTCAGTTGTATAATTTAGTGATTCCACACTTCCATACAGCACCTGGTACTCATCACAACTGGTGCTCTCCTTAATTCCCACCACCTATTTAACCGCCATTAGGTTTCTTTTTTTTTTAACATTTTATTTATTTATTTGTGAAAGACACACACACACACACACACAGAGGCAGAGACACAAGCAGGCTCCATGCAGGGAGCCCGACGTGGGACTCAATCCCAGGTCTCCAGGATCACGCCCTGGGCTGAAGGCGGCGCTAAACTGCTGAGCCACCCAGGCATTTCCCCCATACCCATTAGTTTTTATATACAGTTTGAATCAGAGTAGTCTACATTTATGTATGATGTTTAGTGTGATAATTTAAGCTAGTTGGGACATCTATCTAAAAAGATCGTTTGTATTGCTGTTAGAGAAACATAAAATTGTTCAAGTTCTGAGTTTTTGAAAGTAGGCTTTGGAATAACATGTGACTAAAGCAATACAGGTTTCCCTGGGTGCCATTGGACATAGGGGTGGGAGGTTTATATCAACAGCATGGTGCCCAGGTAAGATATCATTGGAAGAAGATTCTACAGTTGTATTAAACTTGTATAAAAGCAATTTTTAAAAATCCAGGAAGGCTTCCAATTGGCCCAATGTGGAACAAATTTCCTGCACTTGAACTAGTCACTACAAACAATGGCTGACAGTATGGGAACAGTCTACTTCTGGGTCTGAGAGATATAGTCTTCTGGACCAACAGAGATAGGAGACCTTGTGACCTCGAAAAATGAGACAGTGGTAGTCTAAGTGTTTTATACCTTCTCCATTACTCATTATGAGCTCCAGGTGAATTGTATTAAAAGACTAAATGACTATCAAATTATGAAAGCACCACTTAATATCTATAAAGAAAAAGCTTGAATGTATTGCTTTCTTAAAGGAGTACTATGCTGGTCAGACATGGTGTCCTTAAGCAAAGCATTCTGATGTTTTACAAAGTATTTGGTAAGCCTCTGTTTTTAAGATGGTGTTGGTTGTAGAGTTTAGAGTGAGTTGACATCTGTCTTAAGAATGTGGCATGTAATACTTTATATTTTCTGTTGGGTAGAGATATATGAGTTTGGTGACATCATCTTTAGAGTAATGTCCACCACAGTAAATTCACTAAAAGACTGACTTTTAATAAATGAGGTAGACAGTTTTCAGAGTGGGTTCACTAAAGTGAGTTGTTATTGATTGAATACCGGCTTTTAAAACATGTTATCATGGACCAAGAATTATAATGACCATAGAACTAATATTAACTGATTAAAAGAGTTCTTTGGATAATGACCCCATAGCCATAAGACAATCTTGTCCTAAAATTGGCAGGGACATTTAAAAGAATTTTAAAAAATTTTTTAGATTTATAGAAGAGTTGTAAAGATAGTACAGGGAGTCCTCAAATCCCTATCACTCAGCTTTCTCTAATGTGAACATCTTAATAACCATTGAGCATTTATCAAAACTAAGCAAGTAACTTAAAAATCATCAAAACAAAACAAGTAAATTATCTCAGCACTCTTGAAGTTAAAAAAAAAAAATCAGGACAATTTTTGATGTTAAAAATCTTAACAATAGAATAAAATTTGAAAATGTAGTCATCTTAATAAAAATTGTTGGGTAGGGATCCCTGGGTGGCGCAGCGGTTTGGCGCCTGCCTTTGGCCCAGGGTGCGATCCTGGAGACCCGGGATCGAATCCCACATCGGGCTCCCGGTGCATGGAGCCTGCTTCTCCCTCTGCCTCTCTCTCTCTCTCTGTGACTATCATAAAATAAGTAAAAATTAAAAAAAAAAAAGAGATGTAAAAAGCGTTGGGTAATATTTGACACCCATTCCTGGTTTAAGAAAAATATTCAAAGCTCAGAATAGAGGAACCCTTTGTTACATGACAAAATGCATATGTTAAGACAACTATAAATATTATTCTAAAGGAAAAATACTACAGATATCCCAAAAGTTAAAAAGTTGATAATATATAACTAACATAGTTAAATTAATAATTATAATCATACTAATATTTGGGTAGGGTAGCTATGTTATTCTTACATCCAATTTGAGACCTTTTTTCAGTGCCATTAATGTTGCCCATAATATGGACATTTCATTAATCTCTGTAATCACCAATTGCAGCATCCAAGAAATTAGACCATCTACTAATACAAGGATATTGTTGCCAGAAAGATGCAATTATGGAACTATTTATGATTAGGTAACAATGCTAGTATCATGGTAGCATGTAAGACGTATTTCTGGGTAATTAAATTATGGAGATTTTAATTGGAAACATCAATATTTTGGTCAAATACATTGTTTCTATAAATTAAAAACCTGAGCCACGACCAGCAATTTATAAGTGGCATCTTAGTTAGCAATATCACTGTTAGTTATAAATCAGAAGATGGTGGCCTTTATGAAACTATGAAAGAACGACTGTTGAAAACACATAATTCTGGAACGCCTGGGTGGCTCAGCTGTTGAGTGTCTGCCTTCCACCCAGGGCATGAGCCTAGAGTCCTAGATCGAGTCCCACATCAAGCTCCCTGCATGAAGCCTGCTTCTCTCTCTGCCTCTCTCTCTGTGTGTGTGTGTCTTTCATGAATAAATAAATAAAAACTAAAAAAAAAAAGAAAACACATAATTCTTTTCAGCCATACTTGTGCACATGATCAGAAACATGACCACACAAACATCATTCCAACAAATTCATAATCAGTTATTCTTCCTAATGTTTCTTTCTTTTTTATGTTTTTATTTTTTAAAGATTTTATTTATTCATTCATGAGATAGGGAGAGGGAGAGAGAGAGAGAGAGAGAAAGAGAGAGAGGCACAGACACAGGCAGAGGGTGAAGCAGGCTTCATGTAGGGAGCCCAATATGGGACTCGATCCCAGTTCTCCAGGATCAGTCCTTGGGCTGAAGGCAGCGCTAAACCGCTGAGCCACTGGGACTGCCCTCCTTCTTACGTTTCTAAATTGTAAAATTAGATAAAAATAGTGCCTACTCCACTGGGTTGTTTTGAGGATTGGATTAATTTAATTTTCAATATATTAGTAAGAAAAGGACTTAGATGCATGTCTTGCATGTAATATACTCTTGGCAAATAATAGATAGTACTACTCTATAAGAAAAATACCAGGTTTTTATATATTCATTAAAATACTATGCACTTATGAAAATATTGTATTCATTGCATTGTATTACTAAAGTAATATCCCACTACTATTTTATGTAAACATCAAAAGGAACTAGAAAATGAAGGATATTATTCAGATAACCTACTTAAAAAACAAATGTTATTAAAATTGAGGAAAAAATCTTATCCGTTGTATAATTTCTCACTTCACATGTGTAGTCTAAGCTTCACAGATTATGTAATTTTTATCTTAACCATTTGGTCTTGGAGCAATTAAAATTTTTGATTAGTATTAAAAGAATACCTTTGGGAGACTAATGAGAGTTCATATATTTATTCTGCCTCATGAGGAAAGTGATTTTGAGTTAATACTTAAAAGCAAAGACAGATGATACCTTTGGCATTTAGATCAATTAATGTAATTACTTTAATGCATAAATACTAACTACATGTTTTTAAAACTTCAATTTATTATTTGAGTTGCTGATGTATCATTGTAAAATCTGCAGAGGCTAATTTGTTTTTTGAAAAACTAAACATTTTTTAAAAAATAAATCAACCACATGTGCAGAGCAATAAAAAATATTTTAAAGTAGTTTGTTTTTCATTGATAGAAGCCCAATAGTTGCATATTAGTGTGTGTGTGTCTATCTGTGTGTGTGTGTGTATATATATATATGTGTGTGTATATGTGTGTGTGTATGTGTGTGTGTGTGTATATATATATATATATATATATATATATATATATATATACTTGTATTGATTTTATATTCAATGTGTAGACATGGGCAATATTATAAATGATCAAAATCAGAATAAGGTATGATGAATACATGATATTCTGACCATATTGTTGAATAATTCATATGGTGTTTAGCAAAATATATAGGATTAAAACATTTATCTATACCTTTATCTTTTTTGTTTGTTTGTTTTAGAAGTTTACCTTTTTTTATAAATTTATTTTTTATTGCTGTTCAATTTGCCAACATATAGAATAACACCCAGTTCTCATTCCGTCAACTGCCCACCTCAGTATACCTTTATCTTATATAAAAACAAGACTTTGAAAAAAACAAAAACAAAAACAAACAAACAAAAAAACCCCACATGACTTTGTTAGTATTCTGTATAAAAAATACATTTTTTATAAAATCCTATATTGAAGAATGTAGCTAACATTCTAGCAATATTCTTGGTATGTAATGAGGGAAAAGGAAAAATATTTTTTAAATCTTAATATACCTCTTTGAATGTTAAGACTGTATACTGGGGCTCCTGGGTGGCTCAGTAGGTTAAGCATCAGCCTTTGGCTCAGGTCATGATCCCAGAGTACCAGGATCAAACCCCCGGAGTCGAGGAGTTTGCTTTTCTCTCAGCCCCTCTCCCTGCTCCTCCTCTCTTTATCTCACTTTCTCTCAAAATAAATAATAAAATATTTTTTAAAAAGACCATGTATCACTAAGCAATGTATCCATTTTAAGCTCTTTGACAAAATTGCCTAGTGAAGGGCTGTTAAAAGAAATGCAAAAGTGATGAACAATGTCTAAGTGAAAGATGTCAATTTACATTATAATTTTAATTTCAATATTTATTTTTTAAATGTTATTTACCAAGGCATTGAAATCGTGGTATGTTTTGCAGAATTTGTGAATGAAGTTCTGAATGAGACATCCATAATTGTAATTATACTGTTAAGAAGGCACCAGTCAATGTGAATGCACCAGTCAATGTGAATGTCATTACTAAGTGTGTTACTGATTTGGCTATTTTTATTATCGAATAGAATTATTAATCTTAATATCAGATAGGACTATGTGTCTAACAAGTAGCTATCAAATCTGTTCATTAAATAAATTAACATTTCACAAAATTTACTTGTTCAAAAACTCACAGTTCAAGCTAAAGATGTAGCTGAATCAATGTCATTCCCTTAATACATGATTATAAATCATGATTATTATTAAACAGCATATTATTATTAAATATTATTAAATATTCTAATATAGAAAAATAAAGCAACATGTGCAGATTATAGTATATCCTTCCTTTTCAACATTATGGAGTTTTTTAGGATAGATCTTGTGCTTTTATCTACAGATAATATTTTCTCTGTTTCAAAATGAAAGTTAAATAAGACATGTTTACAGTAGAACATTATCTTGGCTATAACATATGTAATAAATTAGATACATATTTCTCATCCATAGACACAAATGTGGAGTGTCTACTCCCTTGTTTTGCTATAATTTATTTCTTGATCCTTAATTCATCAGGTAGCTGTAATTTAATATTGGTCAATTCTAGAGAATTTCTAACAGATGTAGGAGTATTTTCTTCTGTAAATTAAAGGCTTATTTAGTCAATAAAGGGTCTATTGATTTCATAACTGGAGTAATTTAAATTCTTGCTGATCCTCTTTCATTACCTTCCCTAGCTGGCTTCCCTAGGTTGAAGATGACACTGTTTCTTAGTTGTAATCACACTCCTCATTTGCATTTGATGAAAAATTTATACTATCTGCTGATTTCTGGACAATTCATGACATGATTGTGACTACTTCATCCCAGTCAAGGATTCCTTCCAAGTATAACTAAGCAAGAGTAATATATTAGTGGCACTATTTGACATATGTAAACACATTTGACTCCTCCCTCATTACTCTATTACTGTATAAGAATCTTGTTAGTTCATTGAGGAAAATGTGCCTGAAATCTCATTAATGTAAACAGAAAAATAAGTTAAAGGAATGAGACATAAAATATTCCAATATTTTAGTTCAGAAGTTATAGAAGATTCAGAAAATATGATGGAGCAGATGGTTGTCAAATAGGATATAAAAAAACACAATGTTAGTTTGATGTCCAGGAAGGCAAAGAAAGAATGTTTTTCTATGATGAGGGATTGATCAATTGCATAAAATGTTTGTGATGAAACAAGTACAATAAATACTGAAAAGTGATGATTAAATTTAGCGAATTTAAACTCACTGCTGACTTTCCTAGACAAAAGCAGTTTCCTGGAAGTTGGATGGGGTATTGTAGAGAGCTCTATTGAAGTTATTTCAAAAAAGAATATAATTAGAAGATTCTAAGACAGGGAACATAAGCACTGTAAATAGTTCTGCTGACAAATGAGAGAAGATGAGATGTTAGGATCAAAAAAAACATTAGATAAATATAAAGAGCTGTTTCCATTAGAAAGAGAGAAGAAATAAAGTGAAGTGATACAGAGACAGGAAGGAAAGAAGCCACAGGTGGGCCATGTCTGTGCAATGGGATAAGAATTGGTGCACACAAAGAGGATATGACATGCTATCTCATGGAGGATTCCTGGATACCAAGAGTATCTGGGTATATGCTGTAGGTAGGCAAATTTGGTGATGGAAATATGTGAAAGTCCTCTTTTGACAAAATCTGAAAATGAGCATGGTTGAGAGATTTTTGGAGCTTTGAGCAAGGAGAGCAGTATGTCCTCAGTATCCAGAAGACTAGGAGAGGGAATGAGGAAAGTGTAGTGTGATGGGCAGGCAACACTAAAGGTCTACTTAAGGCTGCCTTTCATATATTTATGATAAAACCAGTCAGCATGGTGGTGAGGTTCCTCAGTGTATGGGTCCCATGCAGAAGTAGAGTAGACATTAGATTCAAATGAGATTAAGATTTTGCCACCTAATTTCTCTCACAGCAAGAGAGACAAAAGGGGTTAATGATACAGACGAAGCCTTCTGGAGGGGATCCCTGGGTGGCTCAGCTGTTTGGCGCCTGCCTTTGTCCCAGGGCGATCCTGGAGTCCCAGGATCAAGTCCCGCGACGGGCTCCTTGCATGGAGCCTGCTTCTCCCTCTTTCTGCGTCTCTGCCTCTCTCTTTCTCTATGTCTATCAAGATCTATAAAGAACTTATTAAACTCAACAGCAAAGAAACAAACAATCCAGTCATGAAATGGGCAAAAGACAGAACAGAAATCTCACCGAGGAAGACATAGACATGGCCAACAAACACATGAGAATATGCTTCGCATCACTTGCCATCAGGGAAATACAAATCCAAACCACAATGAGATCCCACCTCACGCCAGTGAGAATGGGGAAAATTAACAAGGCAGGAAACCACAAATGTTGGAGAAGATGTGGAGAAAAGGAAACCCTCTTGCACTGTTGATGGGAATGTGAACTGGTGCAGCCACTCTGGAAAGCTGTGTGGAGGTTCCTCAAAGAGTTAAAAATAGACCTGCCCTATGACCCAGCAATTGCACTGCTGGGGATTTACCCCAAAGATACGATGCAGTGCGGGAACATCTGCACCCCAATGTTTATAGCAGCAATGTAGCAGCAATGTCCACAATAGCCAAACTGTGGAAGGGGCCTCCGTGTCCATTGAAAGATGATGGGTAGAGAAGATGTGGTCTATGTATACAATGGAATATTCCTCAGCCATTAAAAACGACAAATACCCACCATTTGCTTGGAGGTGGATGGAACTGGAGGGTATTATGCTGAGTGAAATAAGTCAATCAGAGAAGGACAAACATATGGTCTCATTCATTTGGGGAATATAAAAAATAGTGAAAGGGAATAAAGGGGAAAGGAGAAAAAATTAGTGGGAAATATCAGAAAGGGAGACAGAACATGAAAGACTCCTAACTCTGGGAAGCGAACTAGGGGTGGTGAAAGTGGAGGAGGGCGGGGGGGGTGGTGGGGGTGACTGGGTGGTGGGCATTGAGGTGGGCACTTGACGGGATGAGCACTGGGTGTTATTTTGTATGTTGACAAATTGAACACCAATAAAAAATAAATTTATTTAAAGAAAAAATAATAAATAAATAAAATCTAAAAAAGAAAAAAAAAAAGAAGCCTTCTGGAATTCACAAGAGCTGAGTTTGTGAATTATGGCAGAGGCTACTTTGCTCAATTCTGTAATGTCCAAATATGAAAGAGACCATGAAGTCACTGTTGTTTCTTTAATGGCAGTGTCAGCGTGCTTTCAAATCACAGCTTAACAGAATAAATGGGGAGGTCATACTTAGATCTATATAATCCATGAAGTTACATTTTGCATTTTCTATTCTATAAAATGTGATCATTATAAAATCTTGACAGCAAAGGGATCAGCCCAATGCTTTTCATAACTTTTGATCAAGATAATTAGAAGCATAGAATTTCAAATGATCTTATATGTACTATTTTCAGAATTTTAGATATTTAACTAGAGTAGGTAATGGGTATTCCTTTCCATTTCCTTAGTCAGCATCTACTTTTTAAAATGCCATCTTATTTAATCCTATATAATAGAATTTATATTCCTGTAGGGGCAGTTAAGTTTGACACTTTTGAGGTAATAATGATGGACATGTATCTTGATAACTGATTTAATTACTACTGCTATGGTGCTTACAAAATTATGTCTCTTGACTGATACTGTAAAGCCTTGTGACACTCTCTATTTATATTGAGTTTTCCTCGTCCATTCTTTCACACTCCCACCTTCAGAGAATTAGGTCTTTGTCTATTTTTCCCCCAAATTAGACTAAATGTTATAAATTTAAAAGTGTATCTCTGAAAAGATACTCTGAACCACTTTGAAATAGTTTTGGATGCTTGTCTTTGTGGAGAAAAGAGTAGAAATTCAATCTATATATTATTCTATGCAAGAGGACAAGATTCACATTACAGTGAGAGCTTTACTGATTAAAAAAAAAATGTTTGCTTTAGGAACAAGGTCTATGTGATATACACCTACTTCAAACCCAAATTTCACATCTTAGTCATCAGCCTCAGAGAAAGAGCCAGTAAATTAAAAATTAGAAATAGGCCAAAGTGGCATCATATAAATCTTGACCATCAAAATCTTTAACATAGACCCCTGAACAAAGAGGAACATTTTACAATTTAGCAATGCTAACTGTGCTTTTATGGCCTGCATGGTTTATGATGCAGATAACATTATAAAAAACAGGTTTCTCAATAACTATAGGTGGATAATCTGATAAATAAATTCAGAAAAAATAAAAAGGAAACATTTTTTCATTTTTAGTTCTCACAATTTAGGCCTTTGTATTTTCTTTTTTTAATTAAAAAATTCAAAGTTATTCAGAATGTTTTATCCATTTTCACTAGAGTTTAAATAGAGTTACAGATAGAAATAGGATAAAGATAAGAATGAGAGTTCAGTCTTGGTATTTAGAGAAAATGAAGATGTTAAATACAATTTCTTACTTAAATATTGAAAAGTATAGATTTAAAAAATGAGTCAATTTACCGTGAATAAAAGCATATTCCAACAACTCTAACTAACATAGTGGCAGTGTAACTGTCTCTCATAATTTACCCTTGTTTATATTCATAGCATTTAATATATTACTCTTTGTCATGGTACAAATATATCAATTATCTCTTTATGATTTGTCTTTCCATCTTCTCCACCAGAATGTAACCTCCACAAAAGTAGGCACTTTTGTGTTGAAAATAGTATCTAATACATTGAAGCACTTAATATTTTTCCAATTAATCAAAGTGGTGAGTAGGAATAAATATTTATCTAATAGCAGATATTTATTAAGCAGTTGCTATTAGCTAGGAGTTTATTAATACCTTGATACCCATGGATTCATTCTACTTTTAGAGAAACCAATAGGTAAATACTATTACACTATTATTATCCCTACTTTACAAATGTGGAAACTGAGATTAGTAGATGAGTACCAGAATTGTGGAATTTCAAAGCTTTTTATTCTCTAATAGGTATAATTTACATAACTTCTTACTCATATCTTGAAGTCAGTAGGTTGTTGCTAGACTATTTGCCTGCCCAGTTTATGTAATATGCATGCAAAAATTTGATTTATTTCTCTTTCAAAATTTGATTTATATTGATATATATTACACAGCGTTTTTCATTCCCGGAAAATTTTAAACAAGCATAGACTACTTAAAATTGTAAAGTATTAGGGATCCTGGGTGGCTCAGTGGTTTAGCGCCTGCCTTTGGCCCAGGGCCTGGTCCTGGAGTCCCGGAATCGGGTTCTGCATGGGGTTCCTTGCATGGGGCCTGCTTCTCCCCAGGCCTGTGTCTCTGCCTCTCTCTGTTTCTGTGTCTCTCATGAGTAAATAAATAAAACATATATTTTTTTAATTGTAAAGTATTCGTTACTTTTGGTCAACTGAGATACCCAAGTCCAAAACAGTGAGGAAGATCATAAAGGTATTTATAGTTTCCTCATTAAATATTTCCAGCCTTTTTTTTGAAGAAATTGGATCTTTCTTAGGTAAAAACAATAACAACAGTCTGTAGTTTATCAAAATTAAATATGCCCTTGATTAAAAAGCTAATATATAAATCCATGTAGACAAATAGTAAATCCAAATAGATAAATCCATGTATTGTGTGCATATTTCTAAATTTAATTTTTTTATTATTATTCATTCATGATAGTCACACAGAGAGAGAGAGAGGCAGAGACACAGGCAGAGGGAGAAGCAGGCTCCATGCACCGGGAGCCCGACGTGGGATTCAATCCCGGGTCTCCAGAATCTCGACCTGGGCCAAAGGCAGGCGCTAAACCGCTGCACCACCCAGGGATCCCGTGTGTATATTTCTATATGCAAGTTCTCAGTGATCCAATAAAAAGACTGTTCTATATTTATATTTCATTCATATATATATATGAATATATATGTATACATTCATATATATATACACATTTTTTTGAAATGTATATATACATTCATATATATGTGTATATATATACATTTTTTTAAGCTTTTATTTATTTCTTCATGAGAGAAAGAGAGAGGCAGAGACACAGGCAGAGAGAGAAGCAGGCTCCATGCAGGGAGCCCAATGGGGCTCGATCCCGGGACTTCAGGATCATGCCCTGGACCAAAGGCAGGTGCTCAACCACTGTGCCACCCAGGCGTTTATATTTTTGTTGTTTTAATGGACTCCCCTAAATACCAGTTTTGCATAATGCATCATATATTTGAACTTAAAAGAGCTAAGTAACAAAAGGCAACCTCCATAGTAAAAAGTGTTAAATGTAAAACGCCCATCACTTTGAAATCAAGTCAGATTTATCATCATTTATAATTCATTAGGACTCCTTTTAAACACTGTTTCAAGCGTCTCTTAGGTATTTATATTGGAGGGAGATAAAATGCATAGATGCACATTGCTACCTAATAAATCTCCCTCATGCTTTTCACTTGCAGTAACAAAATAACCTGACCTTGGAGGAGAGCTGTTATCCAATGTCTTTATAGAGAAGTGAGAACAGCTTCAACAAGCAAAAGATAAAACCTAGATGGTCTAGAACTCTCTTACCATTGCTTAATCTTCCTAATATACTAAGACAAATCCTTTTCTTCATTTTTATATTGACATATTTCAATTTTATCACCTACTTTTTTAACTCTTAAATAGAGCTGTGAAGGATACAGGAAAAAATGCTAGGCAAGCACACTATTAATGGAGAACTCCCTGGTCTAAAAAAGCCACAGGAAAGCTGATTTAAATCAACACAAAATTACAAGAGGGAAAGATTAGGGCAGCAAGAACAAACCCATAAAACTATAAAGGATGAGGCAATAAAAGTAAAGCAGTGAGATGAAAAGTAATGTTTATTAATTGTCTAGTGACTTTTCTTCCTATTGGGTCTCATCTCTTCTTTGAAAGGAGCCTAAATAAAAATCATAGCATCTGCTTTTTTTTCTTCTTTTTCTACAAATGCATCCATAGTGTCATATATTTGCAGCTTCCTTCTTGAATCACAGGTAATTGTATATGTGGGTCCTCATTTACAACAACAAGCAGATTCTTTGAGGAAAAAAGGGAAATTTATGCATGAGTGCTTCTTATATGCAGAGCCATGATTTTATTTACCTAGGATTTAGCAAACTATTTAAAGACATTTAGCAGTTTATTCATCCCCCAATATATTCTCCAAGTATCATAGTCTCAATGACAGATTATGTTAATTACCTAAAATTCTGAATAGATTTCATGCTTATGCTAATATAACCAAAACATATATTAAAAACAACTTTTTTGATACATGTAAAAACTATAACTTTTACATGGCATTTTAATGTTTTGTTCTGTTTAACAGTTCCAAGAGATATATTAAGGTTGCCATGTTGAACAATTGGTAGGATGGAAAAACAGGATGCTTTCCCCTACCAAAGAACTTAGTTTTTCTCTGTTTATATACTGGGATCCTACATAATAACACATTTTAGGAAGGATTTCTTTGTTAAATAATTCATAAAAATAGTACGTAAAAGTTTTATAATTCAGAGAGTATACTCATATACATATTCTGTTTTAATTTCTCTATAATTCACCACCAAACTTTAGCAAACTGTTTATGTCATGACTGTTCCATGACTGCATCTTATTCAATTCTTACTAATAAATAAAGAACAACTATTATTCCTTTCCCACAAGGAAGGAAGAAAATGGAAGTAAAACAACCTATTAAGATAATGATAGGTATTCAAGTTGTATTACACAACATAAATTGATCTGATCAGAAGGAGGACATTTTATTCCTCACTGTAAGAGTAATAAAACTAATTAGTAAATCCCCTTCTATTTTTTAAAATGAGAATCTCTCTCTTAGGATTAATTTCACCTGAAAACAATGCAAATACAAAGTTAAATGGGCTAAAACCAATATTTTTTTATCTCGTATGAAAATCTGGAAGAAGTCAGTCCAGGGCTGGTATGATAGGACGATTTCCAAGAATCCAGGCATCCTTCAGTATTCAATCTGCCATTGCCAGAGTGTTATTATTATGAAGACTTTAGTTTTTTAGGGCAGTTTTAGATTCACGGCAAAACTGAGGGGAGGGTGCCTAGGTGGTTCAGTTGGTTAAGCATCTTAGTCTTGATTTTAGCTCAGATCATGATCTCAGGAGTGTGGAATTGAGCTTCACATCAGGCTCTGCACTGAGTGTGGAGCCTGCTTAAGATTCTCTCTTCATCTCCCTCTGCGCCCCTCCCCCCGCAAAAAAAAAATTGAAAGGAAAGCACAGAGATTTCCCATATATCTCCTACCCCCACATATGCATAGATTCTCTTGTCAACATCCCCTAATAGTGTAGTACATTTGTTTCAATTAGGTATTTTACATCGATGCATCATAATCAACCAAGGTTTCCATTAGGGTTCACTCTTAGTATTGTACATTTTATCGGTTTGGACAAATGTGTAATAATAAAGTGTATTCATACAGAATATTTTCACTGCCCTAAAAGTCATCTGTGCTTTATCTATTCATTCTCCCTGTCATCATTCCTCCAGCTTCTAGGAATGACTGATCTTTTTACTGCCTCCATAGTTTTTTCTTTTATTAGAATTTCATCTACTTGGAATCACACAGTGTGAAGACGTTTGATATTTGCTACTTTCACTCAATAATATACTTTTAAGATTCCTCTTTGTCTTTTCAGGGTTGATAGCTCATTTCTTTTTAGTGCTGAATAATACCCCATTCTGGATGTAGCGCAGTGTTCTATCTGTTCATGTACTTGATTGCTTCCAAGTTTTGGTAATTATGTCTAAAGCTAATATAAACATCTATGCACAGGTTTCCATAGGGACACATGTTTTCAACTGCTTGAGTACATACCAGAGAGTACAATTGTTAAAGTGTATGGGAAGAGAATGTTTGCTTTTCTAAGAAACTGCCAAACTGTCTTTCAAAGGAGCTGTATCATTTTACATTCCCACCATTAATGAATGAGAGTTTTCGGTTGTTCTATATTCTTTTCAGCATTTGTTGTTATCATTGTTCCAGATTTGGGCCATTGTAATATGTGAGTATTGGTATCTCATTGCTGTTTTAATTTGGATTCCCATGATGACAAATTATGTGGACCATCACTTCATATGCTTTTTGTTCATCTATATATCTTCCTTGATGAAGTGTCTGTTAAGGTCTTTGGCCTATTTTTTAAATCCTTGTTAAATCATTGTCTCCATTAATCATTTAATCATTAACCATTGTTTTTTTTTTATTGTTCAAAGTTCTTTGTACATCTTGAATAACAGTCCTTTATTGGATATGTATTTGGAAATATTTTCCACCCACTATGTGGCTGGTCTTAATCTTCCCTTCCCATATTGCTTGTCTTCTAATTCTCTTGGTACTGCGTTTTATAGAGCAAAAGTTTTAAAATTAATCAAGACCAGCTTGTCAATTGTTTCTTTCTGGGTCATGCTTTTGTTGCATCTCAGAAGCTAATTCCATATCCAAGGTCATTTCAGCTTTCCTTATGTTATTTTCTAGGAGATTTGCATTTTATAATTAGGTTTATGACCAGTTTTGAGTTAATATCTATGACTCATTTAAGGTCTGTTTCTAGATTCTTTTTTTAAATTTCGCTTGTGAATGTCCAGTTATTCCCACATCATTTGTTGAAAATACTATCTTTGCTCCATTGTCAAAGATCATTTGGCTATATTTGTGTGGGTCTATGTCTGGGCTCTCTGTTCTGTTCTACTGATCATTCGTCTATTCTTTCACCAATACCACACTGTCTTGATTACTGTAACTTTATAGTAAGTCTTTTAAGTCAAGCAGTGTCAGTCTTTCAACTTTGTTCTTCTCCTTCAATATTGTATTGGATGTTCTGCATCTTTTACCCCTCCTGGTTTATTTTTGCCATGGATCATCACTTTCTCATATTGGGTACAATTTACTTACTTTTGCCATTTCTTATCTTTCCTGACGAGAATACAAGCTCAATAAGGTTGGATATTTTGTCTAATTTTTTTTTGTCCCTGTATTCCTAGGAGGAGGATAATGCTAGGCATACAATAAATCTCTAATAATATTTGTTGAATAGTGCATAAAGTGCATAGTAAATATTCAGTGAATGTTAATTACTATATCTTTAAATGCCCAGAATTAAAGAAGACTGAATCTACATGTTGAATGGGCACTCTGTGTCCTAGAGAAAAAAAAAAAAAAAAAAAAAGAAAACAAAAAGCCAAAAATATTAGTTCCAGAAAAATCTATTCTTAAAATATGAAAGCTATACATAAACTCAGGAAATATTTCCCATGAGCCCTCTTTGATGGCAAAATGAGAGGATGAATTTCAGCCAACCAAGTGATGACAGGGGAAACTACAGCAAGCAAAAAGATTGTATTTTTATTCTATTGAAAATACAGGAGTTCATTTGTGGAACTTTCAAGTTCTGGAGAGTTAATGTTGACAAAGACCTCTTGATACTTGCCTCAAAATCATGAAGTTGATGCAGTATTTTTACAAAGTGTACTCCTGATTTCCTATGAAAACTGTGTCTAAGATACCAGATAAATTAGTTTATTAAGATGTTATCCCCAAAGGAAACTATGTTAGTATAACATTAATACTGATTTGATACAAGTTTTCAAAATATGAATATACCTACACTACATGCATTACCCAAAATACCAAATCAGCCAACCAAATAAAATCTTATAGTTACAAAGAAAATGTAACTATAAAATATGAATATAAGCACAGTATCACTTAAATAATTATTCAAGGAAATTAGGATTTTTTCAGGAAAAAATTCGTAAGGCATTTGTGTCCGCCTTACAAAAGAGAAAAAGGGAGAACATATAAGGGAAAGGTGATTTCTTCACTTTATATTCATATCAAAGACCACTGGCAGATGTCACAAAGAGGATATTTCAAATTAGTAATATTAAATTAAATAAAATAATGCTAAATTACGTGATCTCCATCTCACCATGGACTTTCAAATAATTTTATCTGATCCTCAATAATCCTGTTATTTTTGCAATACTGATAAATTTAGATCAGAGAAGTTATTTGATTCTTCAAGTATATAAATTTAGGAAATATTGGAGACCAGTCTGAAATTTATTTCTTCTTCCTTTTACTTAATGCTGTTTTCTTTTCTAATTAAGTCCAATCACTCTTAATATGGATGTACTGCCTAATGCTGAACACATTCAAAGACTTCATTTTAGAGAATTATGAGGTAGATTCAAGTAGATGCTAATTGGGTTTTAGCTTTATAGACTATTAAATGATTAGCAAAACCAAACTAGTCATTTCACCTTAATACACAATGTGTTTTAAAAATTTAATATTTAAACATTAATTTAATGTTATATGTAAGCAATATATGTATGTTAGGTATATTATAATGTTAAATATTAATTGAATAATACCTATAAATCACATAAAAATGTAAAATACATTATCAAATTATAATCATTATCTCTAATTATAAATTAAAATTTTATAAGCCAGACATTATAACCTCATGTTCTATTATCAGTAAACAAAAATAAAATGAACATACTTCAGGGAATTCAAACAATCTAGTTAATTTTTTAAAGGAAATCTTAAAATTTTATTATGTTCTAATATTTAAGCTATTCTTGAGTGTGTTAAATTAATATATCCATGCCGATGTATATACTATAATGGCCTGGCTTATTTATCATGATAGATACAGTTTAATTTCATTGGACATACTTTTCTTTATGCTAAGATAAACATCTTGAATGTATTGAGAGTCAAACAAAAGATAAAATGGATACTGAAATTTTTAAAACAAAGACAATGGGTTTAGCTGAGAATATTTGGAAGTTAGAACTTAACAGTAGTTTACAGCCAATATTCCTTTACAGCTTAATTGCTTCATATGGATTCAGTTTATCCACTGAACCTGTTTCCTGTTTCATATACAAAGCTTTTAGCACAAGTGTAGAAAGGAGAAAAATGGAATCAATGAGACAATTGAAAGAGATCTTGCAGAAAATAAAGATGTCATCAAACTTTAATATTTGAAAAAAATGATCAAGCCATCTGTTTTCCTTTTCTTTTTCATAAATACAGCAGATGCAGCATGAGAAATAACATCAAATTTTTGTTAAGACTTTCTAGATGTCTACTATGTCAAAGCTAAGAATAATCTGGTCAAATAGACTTATTGTATTTCTGACAATAACATAGTTCCTAATCTCCATTATTATTAGGGAATAGTTCCTTTTTAAATTGCATGTATTTGAACAGACCCTCTCAGAGCTTGGGGCTCCTATTCTATTTCTACTTGTATAACAGAGAAGTTAATTGATTTGTCTAACTTAAGAAACTAGTAAATGTTGGAGACTAGACTCAAATTTAAAGGTTACACAAATCCTGACGTGCTATATGTAGAGCTAATCATTAGCACATGAGCACCAAAGCAGGCATATCCATTTCTTATACCCAGTATTTCCTCTGATTAGTTTCTACCATTGCTATTCTTCCATAAAAAGTTTCCAAATATCAACCATTGTTCACCAAATTCTCTGTGGCTAGATGAACAAAATATTCCAGTATCAACCTGTTAACTCTAATTGTCTCATTAATGTCTAGATATATGTGTATGGGTGACAATGAGTATTGTGGAAGGAAAGAGAGTGTATACTTGAAAACACTGGTCACATTTAATCATTAGTCAGAAGTAACTAAATATATATATATATATATATATATATATATATATATTTAGTCTTATATGTAACATGCACTTTCGTGGTTGCATTATGGGGAAACAGTTACTAAGCTGAAATATATACTTTGAGAAAAAAAATGTTTGCAAATACAGCCTTTAATCTAGAAGTAAAAATATTAAATAAAAATATAAAAAAAGTTATGTACAGGAATATATAACAAGCCTTAGGAAAACATTGGGACCTTTTGCCCATGTTCCCTGTTTTATAGCTTAATGTAAGTATGACTTTGAAACAATCGGAGAAGGACAAACATTATATGTTCTCATTCATTTGGGGAATATAAATAATAGTGAAAGGGAATAGAAGGGAAGGGAGAAGAAATGGGTAGGAAATATCAGAAAGGGAGACAGAACATGAAGACTCCTAACTCTGGAAAACGAACTAGGGGTGGTGGAAAGGGAGGAGGGCGGGGGATGGGGGAGAATGGGTGACGGGCACTGAGGGGGGCACTTGATGGGATGAGCACTGGGTGTTACTCTGTATGTTGGCAAATTGAACATCAATAAAAAATAAATTTATTATTAAAAAAATAAACAGTATTTATTTTGGACTTAAGTTGCTAATGGACATTCTGTAAATTGTTTCATTTCCAAATGATTATTTGTAATAAAGATGTAGCTTAATTTCATACTATTGAACATTACCTTCTATTAGTGACATCTTTTTATTTCCAGGATATTGCACTCTTCTGTAATTCTTCCCATTACATTAATTTGTATTTTTCTGTCTCCATATTTGCATGGTCTTTAAATATCAGAAAGCCAGATTTCATCCTTTAGACATCTTTTGTTCTACACTCATCCTCTAGGTTATTTAATAGACATGTAACAATATATCCCAAACTAAATTTTTATGTACTCCCCATCCTGTTCCTTCAACAGATTTCCCCACCTTAGTAAATGGTAAATATGAAGTCTTCCTTCACTTTCTCCTTTTCTCATATCCTGTATCCAGTCTGTAAACAAATCCTACTAACTCTAAATTCAAATTTTATCTGAATTTGACCAGTCTTACAACCTCCAACATTACCACATTGGACCAAATCACAATCCTCTCTTGTTTGAATTATTAAAGGACCCTTAAGGCATGCCCGAAGCATCTGCCTTTCTGCTCAGTCATGATCTCAGGACCCTGGGATCAAGCTGTGTGTTCAGCTCCCTGCTCAGTGGGAAGTCTGCTTCTCCCTCTTCCCTGGCCCCTTCGCCATGTTCACGCTCTCTCTCCCACAAATAAATAAATAAAATCTTTTTTAAAAAACACTCTGCAATATATATTTCCAAAAGGGCAGTACTGGAAGAGGAAGAGGTAGTTAACTCAGGATGTATTTTAAAGGACAAATCTATACAAAATTGATGATCTTCATCAATTTGGAAAGTCTGAAATAAAAGAAAGAATCAAAGATAATTTTAGCATCTGACCTGAGCAACTGATTGAATTGTGACATCTGTTCAGAGATGGAAAATACACAAATAGGTGTAGGTTTTAGATAAAAAAACAAATTCTTCATTTTTGGATGCCTATGGAAATGTTGAATAGTTTGAGTATGTGCATCTTAAATTTAGGCAAAACTTTGGGCTATCATCTTGAACATATATACAGTAATTGAAGCAATTGTAATGGAGAAGATCTACATGGAATGGAATATAGATGAAAAAAAGGGTCTGAAGATTGGTCCTGGGCTCCTCCAACACTGAAATATAAAGAAAAACTCTTCCTATTTGTTTTTGTTTGTGAATAGATGATAGATAGATAGATAGATAGATAGATAGATAGATGATAGATAGAAAATAAAGTTGAAAGTTTAAGATCTTGTCTGAGCTCAGAGTGATGCCTTTCATTTATTCACTTACACTTTTGTGATTCAAAGGTTAATTTAGTTCCTGCTTCAGACAAAATTGGACACATGCTGCTGCTCACTGACCCACATTTTCATCTCCCCCAAGTTATTATCTCTTTCTTGTAGTAATGTTTAGTTCTTGAAATGTTTAAATATTAAATTTCTCCTCTATGAAGAAATCATTCGCACAAAATACCAGATTCAATCTAATTTCCTAGAAGCAAAATGTGATGCCTTTGATTTATTTAAGACAGCTAAAGATTTATTTCTTACAGAAAGCCTCTCCAAACCTATCAGTTGGACTGTGACCCTCTTTTGCGCTCCCATATCCATCACTGTATATAACCGCGTCTCAGTATAAACCATAGTTTAGTAAAAAAAAAAAAAAAAGCTATATGCATGCCTTTCTCAATAAACTCTAAATAATTTTTTAATCAGAAGGTATTCACACAATATTTGTACTTTAGAGTTCAATAAAGACTGGTTGACATGAAGTAAAGTAACAGATAATAACATAGACAGTATTATTAAATAATTAGTACAAAGTCTTATTTTTACCTTAAAAAATTTCAGCACCACCAATTTACCATAAAAATTTAAGTTAGTAAAATTAGAATGCTTAATTTTATTCTTGTCCTTTTGTTGGTGTGTTTTTAATACACGTTGAAATTATAACCATGCATTCTCTAGAAATCTGTAAGACTTGCTTTTTCATACTGTGCCTTTGTTGCCTCTCACATAAAACAAATAACTTGTGCTACTGTTCTGTTTCCTTAATATTTCTGTAGATAGTATTGCTTAGTAGATTTTTTTCTCATTAGTTCTTCTACATTGTCCCTGAGAAAACATATTAACATCCTTACATTTTTCAAAGTACTGTAATTCAACTATGACAAGTTTTTTAAAAAGAAACTCGTTTTTGTAGAATCTTTTTTTTTTTTTTTTAAATTTTGGGTAAAGTATTTTTGCCACATGGCATATTTGCAATAATGAGTAACTGATTTTGTGATTCTGACTTTGAACTATAGCCCCGTATAGGTGGTAGTTGCTCTGAAATGGGTAGATACTTAAGTCAATTAAAAAAAATAGCTTTAGAATTCTAACACATTATGCTATGTTCATTCAGTGAGTTGTATATACATATGTCACCTCAATAGTTTGACTGAAATCTCTTAATTACAAATAAAAACACCTTTCATTCATTTTGATTATTAATGCCAGGAGCAAATACCATATTGAATCACATAAAACTCTCACTCCTAAAGAATATTGGTATAGAGAAAACATAACATGAAGATCATGAGCTTTGATGTCAAAAAACCTGTGGTGTCTAAATCTGGTAACATTACATATAAGATTTTTTCTTGAGCAAGTTATTTTAATTCTCTGTGCCACCATGTCTTCTGCAAAGTGGGAATATTAACCACCTACCTAAGATATTATAATGAATAATATTTAAATTAATAGTTCTAAAGCACTCAGAAATATGCTTGCCATATGCTACCTAATATAACTGTTTTAACTGTTAGTAGTATTAACTATTATAACAATGATTGTGAAAAAATATTCTTATTCAACTTAGGTCACTTATTTCTAATCATGTTTAAACTTAAGGAAGACTTGAAAATCCTGATAACCAATTCATTTTTTAGTAAGCAAACTGTGCAATTTAAGTACAGGAAGATAATGGAAGATTATGAATTGCTATCAGTCATTAGACAGAAATGTTACAAAGGGAATCCTGGGTGGCTCAGCAGTTGGGCGTCTGCCTTCAGCCCAGGGTGTGATCCTGGAGTCAAAGGAAGAAGGTATGAATCAGGGTGTGAATCAAGGATAAAAGGGAGGATTATAAAAGGAGGAGGAGGAAGGAAGGAAGAGAGAAGAAGGGAGGAAGAAGGAGAAAAGTAGAAGGAGGAGGAGTTAATAAATCCTTGGAATGGACAAATAGTCATCATAGAGTTTGTGTTTCAGACCTCTAAGAGGCATTGCTTTGCAGCTGGCAGCTGGTGTTCGGAACTCCAGGCTGGCTTCCCTATTGCCGGTTAACTACAGTGGGAAGGACACCAAAGATCCTGCACTGGTTATTTGATAATGTGTGGCCTGACAGGTGTTAAAGCCAGATAGGGGTAAGTCTAGCTTGTTATTTGACCACCAAAGTGCATGGTTCAGATAAGTGAGAGGTTGAGGTATGCCATTGGTGCCTTTGAAGAAGTGTGGTAAAGTTGGTGCTGGGAGTGCCCAAAAATACTGGAGACTAGAACTATAAATGTTTGTTGTTGCTACAGAGAAGCTAACCGAAGGCCAAACCAGGAAGAGAGTTCTTTCTTCCTTCTTTCTGCATTATAATCTTTCATCAGTGAGTTTCACTGTCAGAACTTTCTTAACCAGAAGTTGGTTGGCAAGGGAATCTGGGAATGGGGTGTGCAGAATCAGCAACAGTGTCACAGAACCAGTTATGGAGAGATGGGCCTAGACCTCACTGCCAACAACTCAATAATCAGCTAGGTCCAACTCCATGGCTTCTTGTAAGACTATATATAGTCTTAAACTTTGATACAAAAATAATATTATGTATGAACAAAAGGAAAATCAACTATCCTTCATATTAAAATGTCAACACCCGGGATGCCTAGGTAGCTTAGCAGTTGAGCATCTGCCTTCAGCTCAGGGCATGATCCCAGGATCCTGGGATCGAGTCCCACATCAGGCTCCCTGTGGGGCGCCTGATGCTCCCTCTGCCTATGTCTCTGTCTCTGTATCTTTCTCTCTCTCTGTGCCTCTCATAAATAAATAAATAAAATCTTTAAAAAAAATGTCAACACCCAATTCCATAGCAGGAGAAATATCTAGTTCAAAGCCTCTTGGGGTATTGATTCTCTGTTTCAATCACAATCCCATAGTATATCTGGTCACTCAAAGATTAAATTCTAAATTTAACTGCCACTAATACTCCCTGTATGAAAAGGAGCCAGAAGGAAAATTAGATTATATGTTCAATATATACATGGCAAGCATAAATAGCATAACTTGGTTACACAGCTGGACCAAAACAGCACAAAAGTACTGTGTAATGATAGGCAGGATATATAAAAACAATTTCCATAAAGGGAAATCTTCATAGCCCTTAAATATATGAAAAGAAACTCGGTCTCATGAATAATCTCTGAAAACAAATTTAAAGAAAAATGAAATAAAATTGCACAAATATCATCACTTAATAAACCTGAAATTTAATACAAAGTGTTAGTATGTGTTAAAAGAGGAATTTTCTTCACTGCTCATGAGAATGGTATTACTACTTTTCAGATATTTTTCAGTATTTTTAACATCAACAATGCTTATAGCGTAGGGCTCAGAGATTCCACTTGTATTCCACATATATTTTGGAGAACATCTTACATGTAAACACAAAAATGTGTACCAAAATTAGCATTTTTTGAAATAGGACACAGAGGTAAGTAAATTAAATACATGTAAGTGCAATGTTCAAGCAAAGGAGAATAGATAAATTGTGCCATCTTACTATGACATATTATAGAGCTTTCCAAATAGATATACTCAAAAGATACTAAATATAAAACAAAGTTTATTCAAAACATAAAGTTGAGGGAAAATTAATATTGAAAGTATAGTGGAATATATAAAATTTTAAAACATACCAAACATATAGCAAAATTCCTTTATAAAGAAATTATCAAAGTGGCATAAAAATAATGTCCCTGAATTTAGATGATGGTACCATATAAAGAATGAAGATAATAACATCATAATATCTTCACTTGGCCAATAGGAACTATTCTCTCTCCTGTCTCTTCTTGGGAAGGCAGGAATCCCATTCATGAGGGCTCCACCCTCATGATTAAATTACCTCCCAAAAGACCCACCTACAAATACCATCACCTTGTGGGTCAGGGCCTCAACATAAGAATTATGAGGGATGAATGGGCACAAATAATTTAGTCCATAGCACATTATTATCCAAATGTTATAGAGGGCAAAAGTGAGATACCAGGACATTAAGTAATTTTAATTTTCTCAGGGAAACTGTCATTTGCTAGTTTATCTCCAAATACATTATACTGCCTTTCATTGAAATAGATCTGATTCTGAAATTTATATTCTTTCTTATATATTTTCCCCTTGAGCCAAAGGCAGAAGCTCTAAAAAAAAAAAAAAAAAATCCATTAGTCCCTATACTATTACTATTCCATGGTAATGCTATAGTGTCCAGTATCTACATTAAAAAAAATCTAAAAAAATAAAAATAAAAAATATAGTTTCTTTATTAAAAAAAACAAACAAACAAACACCACTATTTGGTATCTTGTTGCATTCCTTATAGAGTACATTTATAATTCTTTGTCCTTAAGTATCCATATATATTTTAGAAGAACCAGGTCAAATTGGACTTTAACACTATACAAACAAATGAAATTCATACACATAATTAAAAATTGGACATGGTACTTAGTAAAATACTTGACAAATGAAATTATTGAACATAAAGGCTGTGTTTACTTTTTTAAGATTTTATTTATTTATTTAGGAGAGAGAAAACATAAGCAGGGGGAGAGGCAGAGAGAGAAGCAGACTCCTCACTGAGCATTAAGCCCCACAAAGGACTTGATCCTAGGACACTGAGATCATGACCTGAGCCCAAGTCAGATGCTTAAGGACTGAGCCACCCAGGTGCACAAAGGCTATGTTTAGATAATAAGATATTTATAAATGAGAACATTATATCTCACTCTAGGCTGGAAAACATAAAACAAATCATTTATCAGAATTAATCAATTGTATTTTATTTTATTTATTTATTTTTTAAATTACTTTTATTTTTAAAATTTTGTTTATTATTCATGAGAGAGAGAGAGAGGCAGAGACACAAGCAGAGTGAGAAGCAGGCTGCATGCAAGGAGCCTGACATGGGACTCGATCCTGGGTCTCCAGGACCACACCCTGGGCTGAAGGCAGAGCTAAACGGCTGAGCCACCTGGGCTGCCCAGAATTAATCAATTTTAATTCTATTTTGTGCATTGTATATTTTATGGCTATACATAATGTTGATATTCATTTAGAAAAGCAATTAATTTTCTTAATAATTTCAATGTTAAACTTATATTATGCTTAATACTAAGTGAGTAGGAAATGATATTTATAGGGGACATTACCTTTAGACCTTAAAATACGTGTTTAAAGGGTGCCTGGGTGGTGTAGTTGGCTGTGTCTGACTCTTGGTTTTGGCTCAGGTCTGACCTCAGGATCATGAGAGCAAGTCCCTTGTGGGGTTCCATGCTCAGTGGGGACTCTACTTGAGTTTCTCTCTCCCTCTTCCTCTGCCCCTCACCTTTGTTCTCTCTTTCTCTAAAATATAAATATATATATGTGTGAGTGTGTGTGTGTTTAAAAGTAGTTGTATCTTATTGCATAGTATTCAAACCCAGGTCAACATCATGCCCTCCCAGTAACTTCAGACTATCCAAAATATCAGGATTTGTTATATTTCGAGCTATCTAGAAATTATGGAAATGTGTACACACAGACACACACATGCACACATATCCATATCCATATATGTGCATGCATATGCATGTGTGTACGCACACACAAATGTGTATGTATAGAAAATAACAAATATTTAGAGTGCTATACTTTCTTCTATCACAGTTTAATGTGAAGAGTTAGGATCACACAGATAAGTAGTTCTCAGGAAAATAGAACTCATCAGTCTCATCATTTAGGGGGAAGTTTTGTTGTTCATGTCTGGTTTTCTGTAAGGACAAATAGGCAATTTTCCTACCATAAAGTTCTTAGTCAAGAGAAAATAAGGCTTATTTGCATATTACTATGCACATAATTGGAAATTTGAATATGCAAATTGAGTATTCCACATTCTGGCCTTGTATCTGGGTTTTCTAAGGCTTAATTGCCCTGAACAATTTTGAAAGGTTGAAAAGATTAGAGGTTGCTTTTACAATCAACAAACAAACAATAAAACTTGCCTATTAGTGTATGAGTACGTGATTTTGTCAGGTAAAAATATTAAAAACATAAGGCCCAAATTAAGTGACTGGAGAATATTTAAGCAGCATCTCTTTTATTTTAAAGTTACTTTATTTTGCCATATAATTCTAGCTTTTCCTTCCTTTTTTTTTTTTTTTAATTTTTTATTTATTTATGATAGTCACACAGAGAGAGAGAAAGAGAGGCAGAGACACAGGCAGAGGGAGGAGCAGGCTCCATGCACCGGGAGCCCGATGTGGGATCCGATCCCGGGTCTCCAGGATCGCGCCCGGGGCCAAAGACAGGCGCTAAACCACTGCGCCACCCAGGGATCCCTAGCTTTTCCTTCCTTTATTTCAACTTGTACCATAAGCACCTGTATACAATAACCAGTACATATTTATAACATAACACTGCATAACTAAAATATATCAAATAAATTAAGCTTTGGCAAGACATTTTAAGTATTTGAGACTTGTTGAAAGTGAGTTTATAAATGAGAGTTTATTACAGAACAAAGGGCAAGAAATCAAAATAATTAACAAGAGAGGTGTTATGGGCTGAATTGAACATCTCCCCAAATGTTGAAACTCTAACTTCCAGTACCTCCAAAACTGATTGTATTTAGAGTTGGAGCCTTTGAAGAGGTGACTTAATCAAAATTAGACCATTAGAGGGACGCCTGGCTGGATCAGCGATTGGGCGTCTGCCTTAGGCTCAGGTTGTGACACCAGAGACCCAGGATCGAATCCCACATCAGGCTCCCTTCCTAGTGCCTGTTTCTCCCTTGGCCTGTGTCTCTGCCTCTCTCTCTCTCTCTCTCATGAATAAATAAATAAAATCTAAAACAAACAAAACAAAACAAAAACAAAAAACCAATAACATTAAAAAAATTAGACCATTAGAGTAGGCCTTAATTCAATTTGACTAATGTGCTCTTAAGAACAGGAAATTTGGACACAGAAAATAAGACAGCAGAGAAACATGCACATAGAGGAGAAACCATGTGACATAACAGGAAGGCAGCTATCCAAAAGCTAAGGAGAGAGGTGTCAGAAGAAACTGCTAATACCTTGATTTTGGACTTCTAGCTTCCAGACTGTGGGCAAATAAATTTTGTTGTTAAGCCACCCAGTCTGTGGTATTTGATATGTCAGCCCTAGCAAACTAATATGGGAAGTATCTATCATATTATTTAGATAAAAAGAGCTAGTTATAAGCAGGGGCAAGAGAAAAGCCTAGATAAAATGAGATTTATCTTTTTTTCCAACTAAATTCATTTTAGCACTAAATGGCTATGCTACAGCACTGAATATTCATTACCAAAATGCTGACAACATAAAATATATAATTAAAGAATAAGAAGTCAATATTTTGCAGGTATGTGAGTTTTTAAACTATAAATAATCTCAGAGCAATTTCAAGACAACAGTCTTGTTCTATTTAGGATTCTGCATTTGGTAACTTGGAGAACAAGACTGGCTTAATGAAACACAAGTCTTGAAAGAATAAATTGGTCACACTTAAATCTGTGGGACTAATGAGAGATTTTGGGAAAAAAAAAAAAGGAAAACTTTCAAAATTTATAATTTGTTAAAATAGATGACCTTTAATGGAAAAGAAGATAGGTAAATTCAGAAGCCATTATTTTTTTTCCCATGAAATTATCAGAATTAAATTAATGTCTTCTAACCACAGACTAGAAGACTGAGTCAATAAATAGGCCAGATGTAAGCTTTGTTTCAAATGTTTAAATCCTAGATAAATATATTTAATGTATAAATACTTCATAGTATTTTATCTTTTGAATACTTGAGATTAAAGGAAAATATTCTACTCTTTCATGCTACTTTAGTACAAACATGTGAGTATATTTTCAATGAATGCCATTTCAAAGAAAGAAAGAGAAAGAAAGAAAGAAAGAAAGAAAGAAAGAAAGAAAGAAAGAAAGAAAGAAAGAAAGAAAGAAACAGATATTGAATCAATTGTTGAATGGGTTTGGTCCAGGAATCTTCTCACAGTTAGAGAAATAACCAGTAAAGGTATATAAATCACAATAGAGAAGACATTATGGTATAAGCCAAATAATACAGTAATAATCAACAAAATTCTGTGGGATATTAGAAAAGTAATCTTTAGTTAGGAAACTGAATTTAACTGTGATGATTCATCTTAATCATCTGTGTTTTTCATGAATAAATAAATAAAATATTTTTAAAAATGTTTAAAAACGAAACATTTCAGAAAGTAGAGCCAACAAAAGGTAGAGTCTACTTAGGTGTGAGAACAAGGAAGAATGTAGAGGGACAAACCCAGATAATTAAGAGAAGTCTATTACCACTAACAGAGGAAAAAGGCTTTAAATGGGTTGTTCTAATTGTAGAGGGAGAGATTGCTGCATTCATGCTTTTAGATATATAGATCTTGAACCACTGGCGAATAATTTATAGAGGTGATCCAGTATATGAAAGAATTTTAGAAACCCTGATTCCAAGGCATATCCCTTATGTTTGGCTTTTAAACAAATATTTCCTATTCAACCACTCCTCCATAGCTACAGCCCTGATCCAAGTCACCACCAAGTACCACTGAGGGTACAGTATAAAAACATCCTAACTGCTGTAGCTGAATTTATCTTTGCCTCCTGCAGTCTGTTCTTAATACACCATTCAGTGTGATTCTGTTAAATGTGAGTTAAATAATGTTACCTCTTTATTCAAAATCCTCCACTATTTATAATGGCCAGACACCTCTACAATTAGGCTCGCTATTGTCTTTCTGATGTCTTATACTAATTTCATTTTCACTTAGCCCATTCCAGCTACTGAGCACTCTATCAAATCTAAACACCATTCTCTCTGACAGTGTCTATTACTTTTTCTATCCATTTTTGGCCTTAGCACTTACTGTTTTCAAATGCACCGAATATTTTACCTATTATTTGGCTGTGTTTTGTTTCCATGATTAGAATTTGGACTTCTTAGAACAAGGATTTTTTACTGTTTTTTAGGCATTATAGCCCTGGATCCTATAACAGTCTTTTATGAATATTAACTGAACGAATGAGATAAGTATTTGTCATTCGTGAGGGGAAAAAAAGTATATTTAATGTATTTTTTTAAAGAAATAAAAGGATGATGAAAAAAGGAACTGACAAAAATAATCTAAATAGAATTTCTGGGAAAAGTTATAATAATTAATGCTAAAAGCTGAAAGGGTACTTTGAACATATCTTATATAGAGTTTTGTCTATAATTCCATTTCTAGTAATGTGATGGGCTAGTATTTGAGTGTTAGCTCCATTAGATAAACCTTAAGATATTGGAGAAATATTGAAAAAGAATTCTTAAAAACATCTGAATGTTGACAATATAGTCACAAATTATCAGACCAAAATGTAGAAATGATTCAGAACAATAAATTGAATACTAACATGGTTTTTGAAGATATTCCTCAAATATAATGAATTTGAGATCTATGTTCACAAATCTGAGGAACCTGCAGATTCCTCAGATAATACCCAGGTCATGTTATGTGTTGCAAAATATAAGATAAGACACTTATCAAGAATAGGAACTAAAAGTTCTACCCTCCATTTAAGAGTGGTCCAGAAATAAATCTCCTCCCTCCCCTATCTTCAGGGAATTTCATGAAAAGTTATTTGGTGTCTGACAGGGCACAATGAACAAAAACAAAATAAATATTTGAAACTTCATATCCACACGTTGGTTTCTGTGTAGAGATGCAGCTCAAATTCACATGACCTGCACTGGCCAAGGAAACTCAAGTGATGTATTTAGTTTTGTTAGCTTAGTGAAGAGATTAAGGGGGAGATTTCATACATTTTATCAGAGTTACAGAAGGAGGAGATAATACCTGGGAAGATAATAGGTGAGAATGTTACAGAATTCTACTTAAAACTTATTATCTCCATGTTTGGACCACTTATTTTTCTGGATTACCATTATTTCTACACCTTTGCAATGAACAGAGTTTGAAAGACGTATTTTTTTTTAGGAAAAAAAAAAGTTAAAATTCAAGATTACAGAATCTAATTAATTACTTGGATTTTATATTTGCATATATTTTCCACTTGGAAACTTGATTCCTAATTGGATATTAACAGGGACATGGTTATTTCTTCTACCTATTTCTCTATGTCTATCTACCCACACATGCATATGTATATAATATTCCAACACAGCCATATTAGTGATAAATAAATAAAAGGGTTAATAGGTGAAATTTAATATTTATTTGAGGTCCTTTTTAACTATAAGAGGTAAATATATATATTTAGTAAACAAATATAATTCTTAGTGGAATTATGCCACTAAGTTTATATATATTTAGGGTTTCACTTCATTATTATATATATGTATATATATATATATATTTATAGTTGTGTATATTTGTATATACTTAGGTTTCCTTCATTATTTTTTATTTTAACAATTGTTTTGTTAGGTTATTTTATTTTGCTTTTGAATTATGTCAAATCTATACATGATTTCAAAGTCAAAAAACATAAAACAGAATTCTTACCTTCAACCATGTCCTTGTTTTCAATTTTTTCATGTAACAAATAAAGCTCAAATATAACATTTTATGTTTTTGCCATTGCACCTTCAGACTATTTCTGAATTAAAAAGATACCTACATGTATAATTTTGTTAGGTTTTAAAAATCTCCTCCGTAGTTTTAATTTGTTTTCTTTCTGTTTTGATTTTATATTGATAATCCTTCTCTTTACAGTTTGCTTTTTATATAATTTGGACACCTTTTTAAAATAAATACTCAACCAGATTCTCAATAAGATGAATTAATAAAATTGGGCATTCTCAAAAGCAATTTACCTTTTTTACATGATTTATATTACCAATTTAATTATTCTCTGATCCTCTCCTAAACTCTTATCTACAATATACTTGTGGTAAAATGATTATTAAATGTTTCCTTGTTCACTAGTCTTCATTGTATCATGAATCAATGTAAAGTAAAATCCAATGTTCATAATTAAAAGCATTCACTTTTTATTAAATTGTTTAATATGATGAACTGACTGAACATATTTTTGGCATACACATTAGATACTGATAAATGACACATGCAAAAATAAGTGATTACATGAGGTATATTTTGGGAGTTTCTGTCTCCCTTTTAAAATGAAAGAAAAAAATAATGTAATTTTGAAAGAGACCTTACTGCCTCCCTCTAAGCATAATCCATGTAATTTAATATCAGGATAAAAATAATTTTATAATACAAAAAAGTGAAATTTAACAGGCTTCCCTACTTTTTAATCTTTAAAACAACAACACCCTTAGATCTACTTTCTAGCAGTTATTTATATTTTCAATATCAGAGGACAGCTATTTTAGCTTAGTGAGAAAAAAAGTCCCATAGGTAGTGATTTGGTTTCTCTTGTGATCTGTTAGCACAAGACTACCTACTTGTACTTTGCCTCTCAATAGCAATAACAAGGATTTACTTCAGAAAATTTGGAAAATTGAAGGTTTTTTTTGTAAAAATTGCCTGTACAAACATAAATATATGTATGTATACACGTACATACATTATATCATTAAAACATAGTAATCCTACACCATCTGTGTTCCAATTAAACATCTTTTTTCCTACTATAAACAATAAATTGAAATACTATTGTGCAAAATATTGGCTCTCTGCTTTACTTCCAATTTCCCACTAAATATGCCATACTTTCCCAGATAATGGTAAGTAGTGGCATGGATCTGAGCAGGCTGCCAGTATTGCTGAAATTTCAAGTTAGCTGCTTTCTGCGAAGTGTATAAGCTTTCACTTATACAATTTAAAATTACCCCCAGAAACACATATATACAACTATTTTGAAGAAATATTGGTGTGTGTGTATTTTGTAGCTCTGAGAGCAATTTAATTCTCCATAATAATTGAATGCATGTAAATTGATTGTAAATATGATATTAGAATAATTATTGACTAATTCATTAAAAATGTGTTGGGTACCATTAAGCTTCAGATACTTTAGTTTTCTCAGAGAGGACATAAAGTTTTAAGACTAAATCCCACTCTAAAGAGGCATTTTGATTTTTGACAGTTATAATCAATAGCAAATAAAGTTACCTATATATTAGCAAATTTTAAAATTGATATTTTAAGTGGTAACATTACACAGACGTTCAGCAGTGTTTTTCTTATGTCTGAAATTAGTAATTTTGAAATTTGACTCTCTAAAGATGGAGAGTTTACTGATTATTGAATCATTACATTCTTTATGCAATCATGAAAAACTTCATATTTTTCTATTTCCTATCATGTTAACTCCAAGTATGAATTTACTTTGCTGGAAAAAAATTTGGTAAGCACTAGGAAATTATTTAAGATCAATTAATGTTACATAAGACTGGACCATATATCTAAATAAGGTGCTGGGTGGAAAATAATTTGATCCAGTTTTCCATGTTGTTAATTAAGGAGACAAAGCACCACAGCAGAATCTTTTATATGCTGTATACTACTGTTGTCCATTATGCTGCATAATATTTAAGTTGTTAATTCAGTCCACTCTCTCTTATTCTTTAAAAATTCAAAAATACCTTAAAAATAAGAGTGCCACTCTTCCTAATTAGAATCTATGCATATTTCATCAAGATATTCTCATGATTTAATATGTGACATTCTTTTAATTGAAAAGGAAAAGCCATGCAGGTGACACAGCACATTTAAGCATTCATTGTGAATTCGCTCAGATTGATCATGCCCTTTATGAATCAAGAAGACATTATATAAAATTATTTATTATGGTATTTTGAGAAAATTCTAAAAAGGGAAGTTAGTGGGCTTGCCCACCTATGAATAAAAACTGTTTTGTTCCAATAAGAAAAAGAAACACAAGAATGATAATGATATTCCTATCTGTAATAACCCCATCCCTACCATTTTAGCATGGTCTGGCCATAAGATGAAAAATTAAATTATCTTATTAGTGCATTTATTAACTTACATTCAGTTTGCCAACCAATGAAAAATTTTTCATTAAATTTAGCTAGACACAGGGATGCCTGAGCGGCTCAGTCAGTTAAGCCTTCTGCTCAGGTCATGATCTTAGGGTCCTGGAATCCAGTCCCAAGTTGGATTCCCTGCTCAGCAGGGAGTCTGTCGCCGTTTCTGTCTGCCTGCCCCTTCCCTAGCACATGCTCTCTTCTTCTCTCAAATAAATAAAATATTTTTAAAAATAACTTGACATAAGAAACACAAATAGAAATCTGATTATAGGGGCTCCTGGGTGGCTCAGTTGGTTCAGCGTCAGACTCCTGATTTTGGCTTAGGTCATGATCTCATTATCCATTCTATCTATGAGAATGAGATCCATTGTGTCTTCAGTTGTCTTTTTTACTTAAGGGCACCAACATTTCCTCTTCTGAAGTATATAGTTCTTATCTATTTCACTGTTGAACAAGAAAAGAAGTCTGAAATACTAAAAGTCACAGAATACCTCTAGGAAAAAAGAAATTCCTAAGGCAAGGAGAAAGGTGAATAAACCATTTATGAGTATGGGATTTGGGAAACTTGAAAGTTGAGACTTTGGAAAATTATATAGTTAACAAAGTTAAGATAGATTTTATGTCAATGAAGATTAAATGACTTTTTGATTAATAGTTACTCTGGAAATGGTTAATAGCACAGTGTAAGCAAGTCAGAAAGGATTGCAAATTTAAATAATTAAAGTAATAGGACAAGTTATTCTGGTATTCATTAATTTAAAGAATAAAGAATATAGTTGCTGATTAAAATATTATACTATAGGATTTCAGTACATTATTTGAAGATGGTGGTAGATTTATGACAAAAATACACCTACAACAAAATCTTATGGGCTTCCAAAGTGATCTTTCTTTTTTTCTCCTAAATTTTCATGCTTGCCTCTTCAGCTCTCTTCTCACAGGCAGATTGTATTTTCATGGAACAATTTTGTGATTTACCAACAGTTATTTATTTATTTTTTGATCAATTTCTTGTTAGACTTTAGAGAAATTCTTTAATTTGGATCTTTCATATGTTCAGATGAACCTGTATAGGATTGGCTTACATTCAACTAATTTAAATAGGAGCTGCGAAAAATCTGTAAAAGAGAGGAAACTGTTTTCCAAGGAAGAAAAATTAGCATATTTGTGATACTCAGCAGCTTTTTTCCATCTAACTTGGTAGGCCCAGATCGGAGTACTAAGCAGACTTTCACTCATTTCACATCCAGATATGCTGCATAGATTTGGACCAGTTTTGTACAGTACAAAACTGAAGGGAAAAAGTGATCCCAAAAATGTAAGATATACCAATGGCAGTTAATTTAGATTTATAAAATGGACAGAATAATCATCAAATCTGCTGTTATGTAAAAATTACAATGTTTGCTGATTTTCCAAGCATAAAAATTTTACACAAATAAAATTAGAATTGAAGAGACATAAACTAAAACATTTCAGAAAGTTTTGATATATGAGCAAGTGACTGAGCACAGAATTTAGAAACTTAAAGAGATCTATATTTCAAATGCAGTGTCATCACTTACTATATATATATGTGTATATATATATATATCCAAACTTACTATATATATTATTTATATCTTACTAGATATATATAACTTAATATATATATATATATATATATATATATATATATATATCTCCAAACTCTTAAATCAATTATCTTAACTACCAACCACTACAACAAAAATACACCTAGCTTGTGGAATAGTTGAACTGGTTTAATTACAGTGCATGATAGCAAATTATAATTTCTAAACCATGATATAGTTCTATCTGTGCTTATGTTTTAGTGCATCCTCCATTTTTACTACACATTTACATGTTTACATCTTAATGAGTTTATATTTCTTTTTTAAAAAAATATTTATTTATTCATGAGAGACACACACACACAGAGAAAGAGAGGCAGAGACACATGCAGAGGGAGAAGCAGGCTCCATGCAGGAAGCCCGATGTGGGACTCGATTCCAGGTCTCCAGGATCACACCTTGGGCGGAAGGTAGCACTAAACCACTGAGCCACCTGGGCTGTCTCTATATCTCTCTTAATATAAGATACTACAGAGTAAAATCATTGTGCTATTTATCCATTATATATGTGTATATATGTATGTGTATATATATTGATTTTATTTATTATTTTACTGCTATATAAAAATATATACATATATATGCATCTATAAAAATAGATATACACATGTATACTGACACAGATATAGTTATAAGTACAAGAGATTAATTGGAATCTCTACACGACCAATAATAAAGTATGTAAAAATATACAGAAAAGAAAATTAAAAAGAAGCAAATTAAAAAAAAAAGAATAGCAGAGGATTTGAGAAACAAAAAAGATATGACCCAGAGAAAACAGAAAAATGACAAGCAAATCCTTTATTTTAAAGTGTAATTACTTTAAGTAAAAAAATGCATTAAAAACTCTTTAGTAAAAAGCATAGATAGGCAGAATGGATTTTTAAAACCTTATTCAACTACATGCTATCTACAAAAGACTGACTTTTGACAAATATAGATGGAAAATAAAAGAATGGGGGAAAATTCCTTGCAAATAATAACAAAAAGAGAACTGGGTAGCACATGAATATATAGCAAAATAGAATTTGAGTCAAATATTACTATAAACTATCAGGAAAAATATTATAGAATAAAAGCCAAGCTATTAGAAGATATAACAATTATCAACATGCACACACCTACCAACAGAGCTCTACAAAATACAATGCAAAATTTAACAGGACTGAAGAGAGAATTAGATAGTTTTACAATTATTGCAAACTGCTATACCTCACTGTCAATAATGGATAGAACATGACAGATCTTTAAGAAAATATAACATTTGAATAATACTATAAACCAACTAGACCTAACAGACATTGATAGAATGCATCACTCACAGTAGCAGAATACACATTTTCTGAAGTGTACATGGAATGGTCTCCAGGCTAGATCATATGGTAGGTCACAGAGCAAGTAACAGTAAATTTAAAAGGACTTAAGTTACATAAAATATCTTCTTTTCTGACTACCATAAAATAAAACTAGAAATCAAGACCAGAAGGAGATTTGGAAATTTTACAATTATATAAAAATAAAACATCACATATTAAACAACCAAGGAGTCAAAGAATAACCACACACACAAAAAAATGGAAAATAGTATAAAATAAATGAAAATGAAGAGACAATAGCCAAAATTTATGGGATGCAGTATAGCTGTGCTCAGGGAAATTATCGATCAAAAAGCCTACATTTAAAAAAAAAAAGATTTTTTTCAAGATTATTTATTTATCTATCATCTATCATTTATTTATTTATTTATTTATTTATTTATTTATTTATTTATTTATTTATTTATTTTAGAGAGAGAAAGAAAGAATGAAAGAGAGGAGCAGAGGGAGAGGGAGAGAGAGTCTCAAGCAGACTCCATGCAGATCACAGAGCCAGTCTCGGGGCTCAGTCTCACAACCCAGAGATCACCACCTGAGCCCAGCCAAAAGTGGGATGCTCAACTAACTGTGCCACCCAAGTATCCCTAAAAAATAAAGATTTCAAACTGATAACATAACTTAAGCCATAAATAATTGGAAAAAGAGGACCAAACTAAGTCCTCAGTGAACTGAACAAAGGAAATAATAAAGACTAGAGCAAAATTTAGTGAAATACAGATTAGAAAAATCAATACAGAACTGATGAGATAAAAATTGGTTCTTTGAAGGGCACCCGGGTGACTTAGTGCATTAAGTGTCTGACTCTTGATTTCGGCTCAGTCCTGATCTCAGGGTCAAGAGATGGAGCCCTGCCTTGTGTTCCATGGTGAGCATGGAGCCTGCTTAAATTTCTTTCTCTCCCTCTTCCTCTGCCTTTTACCCACCCATTGCTTGCACTCTTCTCAAAAAAAAAAAAAAAAAGGTTCTTTGAGAAGATCAGTGAGAATCTTTTAGGTAGGTTCATTAGGAAAAAAAAAATACTTAAATTACTAAAATAACAAATGAGGGGCACCTGGGTGGCTCAGTCAGTTAAGCCACTCAGTCTTGATTTTGCCTCCAGTCATGATCTCCAGCCTATGGGATCAAACCCTACATTGGGCTCTCCCTGAGCAGTCTGCTTCAGTATCTTTCTCCCTTTCTCTGCCCCTTCCCCTACTCTTTCTCAAATAAATAAGTCTTTAAAAAATAAATAAAATAAAAAATGAATTGGGAACATTACTACTGACTTAACAGATATAAAAAGGATTATAAGTTTAGTTTGTTGTGATCCATTGGATGACAACAAACTAAACTTAGATGAAATGGACATAGTCCTAGAAAAACACATATTATCAAACTGACTCAAGAAAAATAGGAAATCTGAGCAGAACTATTAAAAAAATCTGCACTCAAAAACCTCCCAACAAAGGAAAGTTCAGGTAGGTCCATATTGGTTTATTGGTAAATTCTACCAATCACTTAAAAAAAAAAAGAATAATGATCCTTTTCAATTTCTTCCAAAAAAAGAAGAGGAAGGACCACTCAAAACTCATTCTTATAAGGCCACCATTACCCTAATAACAAACCCAGACAAAATTCCAAGAAGGGAAAACCACAAATCAGTATCTCTTATGAATATACAGGTGAATATTCTCAACAAAATACAAGCTAACAGGCATTATATTAAAAGGCTTATATATGTGACCAAATGTAATTTGTCCCAGGAGTGTAAGGTGGTTTCAACATACCAAAAAAATCCATGTAACATAGCACATTAATAGAATAAGGTGGGGAGGGGAGAGAGAATCCACACATGATTATCAATTGATGTAGAAAACACATTTGAAAAATTTCAGCACCCTTTCTTGAAAAATCTTTAATGAACTAAGAGTTAAAGGGAACCTCCTAAACCCATTTATGAAAAAACCTACCGCTCATATCTTACACAATTATTCAAGACTGAAAATCTTAAGTTTAGGAACAAGACAAGGATGCCCAGTGGGAGATTTTTTCAACCTTGTACTGGAAGTTCTAGCTGGAGCAATTAAGCTAGAAAAGAAATGAAAAGCATCCAAATTGGAAAAGATAAAACTAAAACATCCCAATTTGCAGGTGGCATAATTTAATATAGAGAAAATCCTAAAGAATTCATACACACACACACACACAAACACAAATATTTAGAGCTAAAATAAGTCATCAAAGTTCAGAATATAACATAAAATTTCAAAAATCAGCTGTATTTCTTAAAAATAGCCATAACAATACAAAGAATTAAAAATCAATATCATTTATAATATTATCCAAAATAATAGAATACTTAGGAATAATTTTAACAAAAGAAATGCAAAATTTAAAATGAAAAATATAAGATATTTATAAAAGATATTAAAGAAGATCTAAACAGATGAAAAGATGTCCCTTAATCATGGATTAGAAGACAATATTTTTTAATACCATTATGGCCCAAACTGATGTAATCTATTTTTTTTTATGTAATCTATTATATTCAGCATAATCTCCATCAGATTCCCAGCCACCTTCCTTATAGGAATTGATGTATTAGTCCTAAAATTCCTCAAGGGACACTGAAAATCCAAAACAATCTTGAAAAAGAACAAATTAGGAGGATTCACATTTCCTGGTTTCAAAGGCTAATACAAAGCTACAGTAATTAAAATAATATGGTACAGGCATATAGAGAAACACATATATCAATGGGATAGAAATAAACCTACATATCTGGGGTCAACTGATATTTGACAAAGGAGCCAAGACCATTCAACTGGGATAGAATAATCTTTCCAAAGTGTGGTGCTCAGAAACAGGAAATTCACCTACAAAAAAAATGGAGTTGGCCTCTTCTATCATATACAAAGACCTAAATGTACAATTTCAAACTATAAAACTCTTAGAAGAAAATCTAGAGATAAAATGACAAGAATAGACAAATCTATAGGCAGAAAGTAGATTGGTGTTTACTTCGGGCTAGAGAAGATTGAGGGGTTGGGAGGTGGTATCTAAAGAAAATGGGTTTTCATTTTGAGGTGATGAAAATGTTCTAAATTTGATTATGTTTATGGTTGCACAATTATGTAAGCATATTAAATGCAATTTAATTGTACACTTTGAGTGGGTGAATTGCATGGTAGGCGAATTATAGCTCATTAAAACTATTACAAAAATAAGCTGCCCATATGTGTGTCAGTGTATTTCTAGATTTTCCCTTCTTTTCCATAGATCTATATCTTGATGAAAAAATGATGCTGTCATAATTCTGTAGATATATAATGAGTTTCAAAATCAGGTTAGCCCTTTGACTTTGTCCTTATGTTTTGAAAGGTATTTAAGTTATAGGTCCTTGGAATTTCTGAATGAATTTAGAAACAGCATGTCAATTTCTATAACATCACTGCTGAGATTTTAATAGGTATTTCATTTATCATTTATTTTAGAGATATTTGACCTTTTCATAGTATTCAGACTTCTGAGACGTGACCAAGATACCTTTCTTCTTTTATTTAAGCTTTTTCTTTAATTGCCTAGTGGCAATCAGCAATGTGTTTATTTCTCGGGGTGCAGGTCTTGCACATTTTCTTTAAAATTTATACATTTAATACCATTATAAATGTTATTTTTATGCTAATTTCAGGGGATTTGTTACTCATATAGAAATACATTGATTTTTGTATATTTGTATTACATACAGCAACCCTTTTATATTCATCTGTTAGTTTTAGAAATATTTTTGTAAATCCATCATATTTTCTACATAGATGATCATGTAGCCTGCAAATTAGGATAGTTTTACTTCTTCCTTCCTATTCTGATGCTTTTTTTTTCATATCTTATTACTTTTTAAAACCTCCAACACAATTTAATATTGAAGTTGTGACTGGACATATTTGTCTTTTTCCTGATGTTATGGGGAAAATATTTAGTTTTTTGCTATTATGATGCTAGCTGTAGAGTTGATGTAGATGGTTATATCAGCTGAAGAAATTCCCCTTTTCTCTTAGTTTGCTGAAAGTTTTATCAGAAGTGGATTTTTGGATTTTGTTCAATTTCTTCTGCATATATTGAGATGACTGATATTGGCTATTGACTATTGGATATGACTAATCAGAAACAACCTCTGGAGCTGACTGTGGGACCATATTCGAATCAATCACATAAAAAAATCAATCACATATTAAAGGAGTGGGCACCGAATAAATTAATGCAGGCATTGGATTTGGGGTAGGAACCAATAGCAGCCAATTCTCTGATTGCTAGTTGAAGCCACTTTCTTTTATCCCCCAAAACCTATCATCCAGCCAAAACTGAGGTATCCAGAATATATTCTTTTAGATCCTTCTGCTTTTATACATTTCCAATTTACATTCTTAATATCTCACTGTGCATGATGTATTTACAATCATACTTTAAGTCTTAAGAGATACGTTAAATTCATTAGGAAAATGTTGATAGAGTTAGTAACTTTCTTTTCAGGTTTCTGTGTCGAAACACAGTGTTGTACTTCTTAACTTTCTATGTTAAGAAACAGAAACAGAAAATGTTACATAACAGAAGTTATGTACTTCTTAACATAGAAAGTTAATACTATAATATGGATAGTATTTGGAGAGTTAGAGACATAGCATCACAGCACCAACTGGAAACTCTAATATTTTTCAGGGTGTTTAGAAATTTTGTATTTCCCTAGGAATCATCCTGTTAGGTCATTCAAAACCATATTTTGGATAAGTGAATACGTTCAATGATACTTTCAATCTAATTTGTGGAGAATACAAACATTTCTTCTTGATTTAAATATTGAATGAAATATGGTCATCAGAGTTATGATAACTATCTAATGGAAAGAATTTGCCTATAGGTAATACACTCGCCTTCAGGAATTAGATTTTTGTTGTCCTATATTTAACACCTTTTTAAAAATCTAAGTGAAGGAAAGAATAGTGTGATGATGTGCTGCTAATGTGACTTGAAAATACAATTTCTAGGGAAAATAAAATCACAATTGAATATGAAATAAAGTTATGGTTTATAGACACCATTATCATGACTAATCCATGGATATTAGAAATGACAATATATGAAAAGCTTAATTAAATATTTCATAAAAAAGGCAACAAAAGAAACAAAATCCATGAATATAATAGTAAATACAAGATGAAGAGATATCCCATACTCGGAATGGAAATTGATATCTTTATTGATGGGACTGCAGCTGCAATATTGTGTTAATTTGGGGCACTTCAATTCCAGGCATATGTAGTAATGCTGGAAAGAGTCCAGGAAGAAAACAACTGAATAATGAGAAGGAAAGACTGATTTATGGGGGGAGATTAGGGCAACATAATATTTATAGCTGGGCTAAAGGAATATGAAAATTATCTGTAAATATTTGAAAGATGTAAATAACAAGTAAAAAAGGAATTCTTGAGGAGGAAGCAGAATTAGAGGCAATGCAATCTGAATGAAAAGTGGCAGAGTTATTTATGCCAAGTAAAGATTAAAACACACACATAACTTCCTGACTGGACTACTAAACAGAAGAATAGTCTCTTCTTAAGCATTAAATGCCCTTCTGCACAGAACACTAAAATGTGTTATTTTATGGATTACCCATGCATTGACAAGCAGAGAGTGTGAATTATTTTATCAAAAGCGGAACTGAAAGATACAGGATTTGTTGTCTGGCTGTCTGAATCTGAGTAGGGATCCATTTTTTGTTTGTTTGATTGCTTGCTTTTGTTTAGAAGTGTAAATTCTTATTTTCTGTTTTTTAAATTCTTCACATAAGAATTTATTTGTAATGACTGGGAATGGCTCATCAGTAAAATGACAAGCAAGCAAGGAGAATTTACATAGAAAAGCTGTGCCAAGATCCTACTCCAAGAGGAGAGATGAATGATTGACATTTGAGTAGACCTACTATGGTAACTTCTCCAGTGTAGAGTGTCAGTGTGTGCATCTATGAATCTGCCCTCTCAGTTCCTTGAATTTCTCTCCGGACTCCAATTACCTTATCCTAACAGCATGGATTGATAGCACAGTCCTGTGTTTATTCCTTCAAACTTCTCATTATTATTTACTTACCTTGATTTAAGGTATTTTATCTGTTTAAAGTTGCCTCCCACAGCCACACCCACTTCCTGTAAAACTGCTCACCATTTTTTTCAGTAACCCTCGGCAGCAGAACCCATCTCGTATCTTTACTTCACTTTTCCAAAACTTGGATCCCTTTGTCCAATATTATAATCACATCTTTGCATACATACACCTTCAAATTCCTTGGACATCACTCCTTTCCTCTTACTTTCCTGGAAAATAAAACTGTTTATATCCTAATGGCTGAGTAATATTCCATTGTATACATAAACCACATCTTCTTTATCCATTCATCTTTCGATGGACACCAAGGCTCCTTCCACAGTTTGGCTATTGCAGACATTGATATCCAAACTTTCTTTACTTCACATCTGAATACAGATGGACAGAACGTCTTTCAATGTTTGCTATATACGGAAGACATTAAATGTTAGTACAATCCATTATCTCTGTCTTCCGTCATAGATGCATGGCCATGCAGATATACTTTTCATCATCTTACACCACTATGGCAGGCTGTGCCCACATCACCAATTTTTTGTCAATTAAATATGAGCAGAAGCGATGTTTTCATACTTTGACTTCTTTTTTTTACTTAGAAAAAAAATTAAGGAAATGATCTTCCTCTCTTTCTCACAGCCCCAAATAAATTTGTTAGCTATCTTTGAACATGCAGATAAAATCAGCCCCTAGAGAAAAGCCAAGATTAAGTCTGGGAAGAAATTAGTGCATTCAATGATTGTCAGTAGCAGGAGTAGAATTCCCTACTAACCTGGGACAATCACTTCAGATCTACTATTGGAAGCAGAAATAAACTTAACAGCTTCTGAAGCCACTTTATTTTTAGGATATCTCAACTAAAGTTATTTACCCCTTAACTTAAATTTTTCAGTGGAATCACATTATATCCACTATAATCATCCTCAACATGTTTTTAGTGTTGCCAAGCCATTTCTCTATATTTGTCCAATCCATTCATCTTTCCACTGCCTGAGGGATGATTTCAGACATTGTTTTCTTTCCTCAGGAATCCAGCAATCTCTCTCCATCTTCCCTTTTATAACTGTGCATTTTATTTCACTGAGTAGAAGAAAAAGAAGCAATCAAAAGAGAACTTCTAAAATTCCACAACATCACATCTAACTACCAATTGCAGTGTCTTCTATGACCAATTTCACTCCAGAGATTTTCTCCTGTACTATATTATTTCTTCAAATGTTTGCATAATTCCAATCAGTATGAATATCTGCCATTAGATAATCCATCAAAAAACTTTATTGATGACCTCTTCTCCCTCCACTAGTTGCTCCATATTTCTCTTTTTCAGAGATATTCCATTGTTTAAACAAGAATTACTAACACATAAAAAGTCCCTTCATAATTTGAGTCTTCTTAATATATGGAAAGCTCCTTAATTTAATTAGAAAAAACCAAAAATCGTGCAATGGTTAATATTACCATTTATTATTATTGTTGTTGCTATTTTGAACTCATACATTATATTGAAATAAGTAAAAATGACATATTTTCCAATTAATACAAAGAAAAACCTGAATAAAATCATAGAGCATATATGTTCTTTTCAGATAAATCTGAAAACCTCTTTTAACATTCCACTCCCTTAAAATCCAAATTTTGTGAAATGGTAGCTCTGGTCATTAATAATCTGAAACCATCCTTATTTTACATCAGTATCTGCCATTAGTGACCCAAATGAAAACCTTTTTCTTTTTTTTTAAAGATTGTATTTATTTATTCATGAAAGACACACAGAGAGAGAGGCAGAGACATAGGCAGAGGGAGAAGCAGGCTCCATGCAGGAAGCCCGACGTGGAACTCGATCCCGGGACTCCAGGACCACACCCTGGGCTGAAGGCAGGCACTACACTGCTGAGCCACCCAGGCTACCCTCATCTTTCAAAATTATACTTAACACCTTGAATGCCTACATTTAGAAATATAATATTCATTAATTTAATACTTATGAATGCATTCTTGAATGTAAGGAGAAACCTATTTAAGAAAATAGAAGATATTTAAAATAAAAGATGATTTTTCCCAGAAAGTAGATATTATGATTGGTCAAATTTATTTTTCAGGAAAAGTATGGTTTTGAATCTATCTGCAAGTTAATTATAATTGTAGCTTGAATTTTCACTTAAAAAATGTTCTCATATATTTATTCAAAGGGACTTTAACTTGAGAAATTAACTAATTTCCTAAGTATGGAAAAAATTAAAGTATAACCTTGGTGCTACAAAGTCTTTGCTTAGAAAAATTACTTCATAAAATTCACTCAAGAAGCAGGCACCCAAATATCATTTGTCTCTGTATTGGCAAAATATTTAAAAGAAAATTATGTGGTCATTAGTAAAGTCCATTTGAAATTTTAATAATTTATCTAGAGAACAAAGAGCTTACAGGACACCATTCTTCTCTTTCATCATATACAAATATTTGCATTTTATGTCATGCTCACTTATTCCAATGCTAGAATATTCCCCCTGCTGTTTGAATTTGTGATATTATTATCTTTATTTGAACATTTTCAAACATAAATTTATAGAGTATCTTTTATAGTATGTAAATTATGTCCCTGTAAATATAAAATCTGAAATATTAATTTTAGATAATTTTAACAGCATTGTCATAGGGAGAAAAATATTTTCAAAAACATAGATCTGTTCATTCAGGTGTTCAAAAGAAAAATACATAGGAAAGTGTTACTAAAGCACATTGTATTCCCAATTAAAGTAATTATTTGTCATGTCTATAGTAAAAGGAATTTATTCTGCACATGAGTCCTTGGGTGTTACAGAGGCAAGTCTTTCTCTTAATAGAATTTTGTTGTTGTTGTTGTTGTTCTGTTTTTGTTTTTTGTTTCCTAATGTATATAGAGGTATGGATAAGATGCCATTAAACTGGGCTAATAGGTTTCAGTGACATGGAATATATTACTTGAGATAAATTTCACCAGAAGAGGAAGAGATCAAAGTTGGATAGAAACTGACTGGTGATAAAGCTCTTACCAAACCTGGACTTCATTTTGTATATGGTTGGATATGAGTCAGTGCAACACTTTGACATCCATATCAATCTAGAATAACATACTGCTTATGTTATTGCATTATCGGAATTACAATGTTAATATGTGTGTACAAAAAGATACCATATGCAGAGATCATGTTAAAGTCTGCTAAAGACTGGTAGTGTTGGGGACGCCCATGGGGTGGCTCGCTGGTTAAGCATCTGCCTTTCGCTCAGGGCATGATCCTGGAGTCCAGGGATGGAGCCCCATACCAGGCTTGGTGCATGGAGCCTGCTTCTCCCTCTGCCTGTGTCTCTGCCTCTCTCTCTGTGTCTCTCATTAATAAATAAATAAATTTTTAAAAATATATTGGTAGTGTTGTAAATTATATTTATTCATCCTTTGTATAATTAAAGTATACCACGTCCCAGACACCATACTAGAAATGAGTATAGGAAAGGCACACAAAGTCTGTTCCTTCATGGATACTAAATTCTAATGAATTATGTGCTCTCGGGATCCCTGGGTGGCGCAGCGGTTTGGCGCCTGCCTTTGGCCCAAGCGCGATCCTGGAGACCCCGGATCGAGTCCCACATCGGGCTCCCGGTGCATGGAGCCTGCTTCTCCCTCTGCCTGTGTCTCTGCCTCTCTCTCTCTCTCTCTCTCTCTATCATAAATAAATAAATAAATAAATAAATAAATAAATAAATAAATAAAATTAAAAAAATATTAATTAAAAAAAAAAAGAATTATGTGCTCTCTCACCTAATTGTTCTCAACTAACAGAGGAGTCAGCAGACATTTTGGGGAAAAGACCCAAAAATAAATATTTTAGGGTTTGCACACCACAGAAGATATATGCCATCTTCTTTTACACTCTTTCCCAGCACCTTAAAAATGTAAAAAACATTTTTAGCTCACGTACATTCCAAAAATAGGACACAAATGATAGTTTGCCAACCCTTAATCAAAAAATAATTCACATATTTGATTCATGATACCAGTAAGTTTAATTCTTCTCATTATCTGAAAAATTTGGTTGCTACATCATACTCCTTTCCACTCAGAGGATAGTAATCATTTTTTGTAATTTAACAATTCTGCACATTCAATATGCTGGCCTTTAACTTGGACTGGAGATAATTGATTGACAATCAGCATACATCTCAATCTCCTTCCAGTTTTCTTTCCTGTGTTGCAGAGAGAGGGCCTTCCTTTTAGTTTACGTTGATGTTAACTAGGTTCTATATGTAGATAAGTTCCACAAATTATATTACTTTATAAAATTAGACAGAGGGAGTAGTTAAGCAGAGGCCAAATACCTGCTACATTAGGTTATTGAGCAAGATTTATGGATGTTACAATGATGAATTACTCTGTGGATACTGGAAGGTGGTGCAGGGTTAAAAGCTATTGGGTTTCACTTTCCAGTGTCCATGATATTGTGGAAGTTCTGGTACTAATTCTCTGATTCTGGATTGTTGAATTTCAAGTAAAGTGTGCATAGTTGATGCCAATAGTCGCAGTGATGACCTTGTGGTTTCACGTTTGCAACTGTAGCACAGGTAATAACAGAGATCTATTCTCTTGTTTTCTGGCAATCATTTGAGAAGTCCTAGCATGAAGCTAACTCCTTTAAAACTTCTAATTTTATAAGCATTTGTCTTCCTGTTTTAAATAACTGTCTGCTATAATACCTAAAATAATTAATCTTCCTTCAATATATCTTTAATGACAATCTGTGGTATAACTAGAGATGGTGGCTAAATATTACTCAAAGATAGGAAACTGAGATTGCTTATCTGACATTCTGGGGTTTTTAGTGAAACTGAATTATCACTGGGAATTAGGATTGGTAATTCATGGTATGCAACAGGAAAATACTGAAATTATTATTCATAGTCACCTGGAATGAAATACTAATGTGATTGGCCATTTTGTTGCAGATCAACAATGAAAGGTTAGCAATTTCTGTCTGAATTGGGGAAGTTCAAGAAAAACAGAGGCAAGCTCAGAATTTTCAATTCCTAGTTTAAAACATGATGAAGAAATAAAAAGATTTAATTACTATCCTGCAATAATTTTTTGACATTAGCCACACAAGTGACATACTTAAATCATATGCAAATCTGATGCCATGAGTTGCTGAGCAGGAGTTGTTGGGTTTGTTTGTTTGTTTGTTTGTTTGTTTTTTGCAGGAGCATCATTTGAATTTACAAATATGTCTTGGTATCCTACAGAAAAAGATTGAGCAGGTATTTGGAAACAGTAAAACTCCAGTCACTGGATTTGCAGAGACAGGATATTTTTTTCAGTCATTTTTAGGTAAATTCAATTGATACTAAATGCCCAACACCATCACCAGTTATGCAGCCTTACATCAGCTACTTGAGAAGTTGTACCTGGCATGCTGGGAACCCTATAATTGCCTCACTTGAAGTAGTGATCTTACAAAAGAGTTTTCCTCACATTGCTCCTATTCCTTTTTCACATGTAAGTATGTCAGATCTCAGAAAATCAAAGAGAACATCAAATGTTCCTTAAAATGAAATGAGGTTTTGTTTATTTCTTAAGTTGAATCATATGAAATTATCTCTGACCATTTTTTATCTAAAAATTAACATATGCATTAATAATACTTGTAAAAATGGCTAGTAAATAAAGATAGAACAGGTAGTATGGATTCTAGCCTTTGCTTGGCATAAATGTATTGATATAAGGATACTTTAGTTTCTGAATGTAGTGCAGCATTAATTTAAACAGCTGCTTACTAAGTTGATTGTCTGAAATCTCACTTTAATAATGATTCACACCAAAAGATATTTGGATGTCAAAAGTGCTGTGGCTTAATGTTGAGGAAAAAATTCAAACAGGCATACAGAAAATTTCTATAACCTGACTTCATACAACTTTTCTCATCTGAGAGAACACTGAAAATGAATCTTCAGTAAGGCACCAGGATTAGGGAATCACCAACATTCTTTCAAAACTCTGTAGTAGCTTTCCTTTGTAGGCTGGAGATAAGAGTAACAGAAACTACCATGGAAAATAGGCTCCCTGAATCAAAGAAGCAAATATATTGGTTGGCAGAGTCCAAATGGCAGCATCTAAACAAGGAATAAAAGTGAGAATGGGTATTATAATAGGTAGCATAACTAGAGAGGTAATCAGAAGATTGCACCAAAAGTACCATTGGTGATGTTGAATTGATTCTGGGGTACCCATAAAAGATACAGATAAGCAATGAACAATAGCTCTAGCATATCTACAAAACAATAGCTACAACCAAATCTAAATATGATAAAGAGAAGTTTGAATCATTACCATGATGAAGATCCATGCCCTACTCTAAAATATTTTGAATTATATGACCATAACTTTTCACTAAAATTATTCCACCTTGTCTTCTTCAAAGGCATGTATATCCAGGAGCGATGGTCTTTGAGGGAGAGTGACATGGGTAAAGACTATATCCTGGATTTGAGGTATTATTATTTTATAATGTAGGAAACCAAAATGGGCCTCCAATTCAAATAGATATCATGGAAGTCAGAAAATGAATGGAATTTGAATACAAGTCTATCTTGCAGTATACTCTGGGAGTGAGGATATGAAAACTCATCCACTCTGGATATTCTCATAGCTTGTGTGTTGTGTGTCACAGGGAATGTTCCTGTGTGTCAGAGGGAATGGTCCTGATGTTATAATGTGCTTTACTAGTTTGTATGGCCTATGAGAAAGACAGAGAAATTTTGTAAAAATAGAAATATTATCATAAATGTAATTAAGTGATATAGCAGTGGAAGAAGCTTCTTTTGCTGTCTCTTATTTTTTGAAGCAAGTCAGCTTACATCCTTTCATGTGATTCACTACCACTGAGCTGGCTAGTGCTGTTTTTTTTTTTTTTTTTCTGTTCCGATAAACAGAGAACAACAGAAGCAGTTGACTTCAACCTGAAAGGGACAGGAACACAAGCTAATTACTTGTCATTAAGTCTACAACAACTATGTGGTTCCATTATAATTTAGTTCCATACTTTCTCTTATTTGCCTTTATATTGAAAACATCAAGATAATTTGTTTGATCTGAAGAACAAGGGGTAAAAAGCACCTTAGAAGTCTCATAATATCTATATACGTTAGAAGGTGGGAAAGAAACATCAGACAAATGTGAATGTAGTTTTGGAGGGCCAGAAGTATTGAGCATGTCAAGATACTTCTAAAATGGAAATGGAGAGAGAGAGAGAAAGAAAGAAAAAGAAGAAAGAAAGAGGAAAGAAAGAAAGAAAGAAAGAAAGAAAGAAAGAAAGAAAGAAAGAAAGAAAGAAAGAAAGAAAGAAGAAGAAAGAAAGAAAGAAAGAAGAAAGAAAGAAAGAAAGAAAGAACAAAAGAACAAAAGAAAGAAAGAAAGAATTTTCTGCCCTTGTACATGTCACAGAACAATTTCTAAGGCCTCCAATGAATACTGTATGCTAAACAAATCACGTTGTGTGTACTGATCTCTCTCAGGAGGGAAGGAGTGTGTGTTTTGGAAAAATTCCTAGAGGAGAATAATTCTCTCCATCACCTTATGGCATGGTGCAAGGAGTTCTGACCTTGAGCAGATCAAATATTGCTTGAAGTGTCTGTGGCAGGTCAGGATGCTGTCTGGAGACGGAAGCAATTTCTCAAAGGAGAGTCACAAAATATGCTTCTATGGTTTTATAGCATATCAACTCCATATTTGGAGCCTTAATATTTTCCTATTAAGAAACAGCTCTTACACTGTGATTGAGATGATCTGATCATCAGACGGTGAAACAGAACCCATGCAAACTGACCCCTTATCATGTTACCTGGCCTAATAAATCATGAAGCTGACTATGTGCAACATGATCCCCTCTTCATTGGAAGTATATTCAAGATCAGATGTAAGTTCCTGAAAACACAAATAATGTACATGAGCATGTGGCTTATTCACCTAGCTCCCTTGTTTCCATAGTAGTTCCACATTTCCTTCATCTACATACCCATGGAATTGTTACATTTAGTTTCCTAAGGAAGGGGGAGAGATTTGGTTAGTAGGTGGTTCCATGTGACATTCTTGCTAATACTAAGTAGAAGTAATCAGCTACATAACATTATAGCCACCTCAGGTATGCTCTAGGTAAAAATTTGTGTGAACATCCTTATAATGAGAAGAATTTTTATTTATTTTTATTTTTAAAAGATTTTATTTATTTATTTATTCATAAGAGACACAGAGACAGAAACAGAGACATAGGCAGAGGGAGAAGTAGACTCCCTATGGGGAGCGCTGCAGGACTCGATCCTGGGACCCCGGGATCACAACCTGAGCCAAAGGCAGATGCTCAACCACTGAGCCACCCAGGTGTCCTAAGAAGAATTTTTAGATCTTAAGGTAAGGATAGTAAGCCTTTTTCTATACATTTTTTATATAGGCCGAATACAAATTGATATCTATAAACCACTTAATTTAAACTTGGCTTTAAACTTGAAAAATAGATGTCTTCAATGAAGATTTAAGCTTTGTTTACATTAATATTTAGAGATGTGTGGCATGGGAAGAAGGCCATATAACTGAGCAAATGCTGTTCAAAGCTGATTCATGTAGTTTATGAGACAATTTAGCAATAGTTACATGAAAAAGAGTAAGCCAATGAAAGAATTATTCATTCTAGAGAAAATAGTGTGCAGGGAATAAAATGCAAGTATAAACTGTACGTGGATCAGAAAACTCAAAGTCCTTTAATGATTTTCTTACCAAATAGACCTATAGATTCAAATAAACCCAGAAGACATTTTTGTAGCATTTGACAAGTTGATTCTAATTTTTAGGAAAATGAGAATGGTGTAGAAGATACAAAACAGTATTGAAAAGGAATAAATTCAGATGATGTACATAGCTTAAGTGCAAGTAATATAAAGCCAATGGAATAAATAAAAGTACCAACTGTAAAAATAGGAGAATTCAGTTAATACACAGAAAATCTTAACGATAACAATAAACTTCTTATCAAGTCATGGATTCAAGTATATTAGGCCCTAAAAAGAGCTTCTGCAAATTTCAAATGACTTAAATCATTCAAAAATTTTTCCGAGTGTGAAAGAATTAAACTAGAAAACAGTCTGTCTGGAATTCAAAGAATTAAACTTTAAGTAATGTATAATTTTCAGAGACAGCCAAATTTTGGAAATGAATTATAAAAAATCTGGCACGTCAAAATAGGTAGTTGCTGCTAAAGTAGTACCCAAAGGAATAGTTATTGCATTAAATGCATATGAATAATAAAAATCCTTAAATTCAATGATTTCAGCTTGGTTCTCAAAAGAACTGGAAACCTTACACCAAGCATAACTCAGAAATATGGAAGTGATGTCAGCATTCATGGTGACAAGACATGCCTCGTTTTTGTCTCTCCTTTAACAACTAAAATTTGACATCCATTCACAAGTCAAAGTGCCTCTTTGAGAGTTGTGGGTTCCAGCTTCCAGGGCCAGGCGCCCCGGGAGGCATCTCACCCAGCTATGCAATGGGTAACAGGCAGAGAGACCTCAGTCTAGACTGCGGTATAGGCAGGGCCCTGTGACCTGGCTTCAGCTCCTCTTGGACAGATCTGGGAACACGTGGAAAAGGCTAACTTGGGCAGACACCCACAGACTAGAGCTCTGTAGAAGTCCAGGTATTCAGAAGAAGAGACATGTTAGAACACTCTGCCGGAGTGTGTGTGTGTGCACACGCACATGTGCGCAACACGTACACACACATATATATCTGTACATATATGTATATATGAGTTTGGGTGCATTGAAATGGGTAAGAGGAACTTTGCCAGCATCGCCATTCTTCCTGGGGTGGCTCACCTTCCAGCTGAAGGAGACCAGCAAGTCCCACTGCAGAGGAAAGAGAGGTGTGTGCCTGCCTTCTCCACTATTTAGGATGCTGCCGAAGACACTTAGATGGCATCTTCTTCCCCTAGAAGGCTGTTTTGTCTACACTGAAAATCTGTTGTTTAGTGTAGCCACTTTCAATAATGATCTGAGCTAGATCTTCTGGATAATTTGCTGCAGCTTCAACATCAGCACTTGCTGCTTCACCTTGTCATTTTATATTATAGAGATGGCTTCTTTCCTGAAGCCTCAGTAACCAGCCTCTTCTAGCTTCAAACTGTTCTCCTGCCGCTTCCCTACCTCTCTCAGGCTTCACAGAATTAAATAAAGTTAGGGCCTTGTTCTGGATTAGGCTCTGGTTTAAAGAAATGTTGTTGCTGGTTTGATCTTCTATTGAGATCGCTCAAACTTTCTCCACATCAGCATTAAGGTTTTTTCACTTTTTTTTTTTTTTTAATCATTTGTGTGTTCACTGGAGTATAATTTTTAATTTCCTTCGGGAAATTTTCCTCTGCAATCACAAGTTGGCTAACTGATTTAAGAGGATTAGCCTTGGCCTATCTCAGCTTTTGACATGCCTTTCTCATTAAGCTTAATCATTTTTAGCTTTTGACTTAAAGTGAGTTACATGTGACTCTTCCTTTCACTTGAACATTTACAGGCAATTGTAGAGTTATTAATTGATCTAATTTCAATATTGTGTCTCAGGGAGTAGGGAAACCTGAAGAGAGGGAGAGATATGGGGTTAGCAATTATTGGAGTTGTCAAAACACATACCACATTTATTAATTAAATTTGCTGTCTTATATGAGTGTGGTTCATGGCACCCCAATTACAATAGCAACATCAAAGATCACTGATCACAGATCATCAAAATAACAAATATAATAATAAAAAAAACAGTTTGAAATATTGTGAGAATTACCAATATGTGATGCAGAGACACAGTGAGTAAATGCTGTTGGAAAAAAGGCACTGATAAGCTTCCTCAATGTCGGGTTGCCACGAATCTGAATTTGTAAAAGGAAAGAGAGAGAAAGAGATAGAGAATAATATTTGCAAAGTGCAGTAAAACAGTAAAATGAGGTATGCCTGTATTGAATAATTTTTGATGAATTAACATCTTAAAAATAACTTGATCTTGTCTTTAATGAAAAATTCAGAGAATTTTAATGGAACAGATGACTTTGAAAAACACAAATGATTAAAATTATGAAAGAAAATCTGTACAGATATATTTATGTTAAATTGATTAGTAATTAGGGGATCCCTGGGTGGCCCAACAGTTTAGCATCTGCCTTCCACCCAGGACGGCTCCTGGGGTTCTGGGATCAAGTCCCACATCAGGCTCCCTGCAAGGAGCCTGCTTTTCCCTCTGTCTCTGCCTCTCTGTCTTTCTGTGTCTCTCATGAATAAATAAAATCTTTTTAAAAAATTGATTAGTAATTAATATATTTCCATGATTATTTTCTTATGTATATACTATCTATCAAATTTGCTAGCATAATTTTATTATCCTTTTAAATTCTGTAAGCTATTTAGTAACAACCTTTTTTTTTTTTTTCTGATATAGATAAATGGTCTTCTCTTTCTCTCTCCTCTGTCTTCATCAGTTGCATCCAAAGATTGGTGTGGCTTCTTGATGAATTGACACTTTTGTCATTATAAAATGTCCTCTATCACTAATAAAACATCACTTGTTTGATAATATAGCCAGTCCGCCCTCCTCTTAGTTAATTTCTACTTACCTGATATACCTTGTTCCATCCTTTAACTTTTTTTTTTTTTTTTGTGGCAAGTAGACACATTTTATTTTATTTTATTTTTTTAACGTTTCAACTTTTTTTTTTTTTTTACATATTGGTGTTCAATTTACTAACATACAGAATAACACCCAGTGCCCGTCACCCATTCACTCCCACCCCCCGCCCTCCTCCCCTTCTACCACCCCTAGTTCGTTTCCCAGAGTTAGCAGTCTTTACGTTCTGTCTCCCTTTCTGATATTTCCCACCCATTTCTTCTCCCTTCCCTTATTTTCCCTTTCACTATTATTTATATTCCCCAAATGAATGAGAACATATAATGTTTGTCCTTCTCCGACTGACTTACTTCACTCAGCATAATACCCTCCAGTTCCATCCACGTTGAAGCAAATGGTGGGTATTTGTCATTTCTAATAGCTGAGTAATATTCCATTGTATACATAAACCACATCTTCTTTATCCATTCATCTTTCGTTGGACACCGAGGCTCCTTCCACAGTTTGGCTATCGTGGCCATTGCTGCTAGAAACATCGGGGTGCAGGTGTCCCGGCGTTTCATTGCATTTGCATCTTTGGGGTAAATCCCCAACAGTGCAATTGCTGGGTCGTAGGGCAGGTCTATTTTTAACTGTTTGAGGAACCTCCACACAGTTTTCCAGAGTGGCTGCACCAGTTCACATTCCCACCAACAGTGTAAGAGGGTTCCCTTTTCTCCGCATCCTCTCCAACATTTGTGGTTTCCTGCCTTGTTAATTTTCCCCATTCTCACTGGTGTGAGGTGGTATCTCATTGTAGTTTTGATTTGTATTTCCCTGATGGCAAGTGATGCAGAGCATTTTCTCATATGCATGTTGGCCATGTCTATGTCTTCCTCTGTGAGATTTCTGTTCATGTCTTTTGCCCATTTCATGATTGGATTGTTTGTTTCTTTGGTGTTGAGTTTAATAAGTTCTTTATAGATCTTGGAAACTAGCCCTTTATCTGATATGTCATTTGCAAATATCTTCTCCCATTCTGTAGGTTGTCTTTGAGTTTTGTTGACTGTATCCTTTGCTGTGCAAAAGCTTCTTATCCTTTAACTTTTAATCCACCTTTCTCTTGTTATATAAAGTACATTTCCTTTAGCAGGATATAATTGATTTTTTTAAAAAATACAGTCTGACAACCTCTGCCTTATAATTCGTGTGTCTAACCTACTTATATTTAATGCAGTCACCAACATGGTTGGGTTTAAATATATCACCCTATTCTTTGTTTTTGTCTATTACCCCCCACACTGCTCTTTATTTTTCCCACTTCCTCATCTTCTTTGGCATTAATTGACAATTCAGAGAAGAACCAAATTTTGTCTAGTCATATGATATTTCATTCTTTTTTGTAACAGCTGTCATGTGTTGATCCAGATCTTCCCCCAGAATGCTGACCTTGAAATTACTCTTCTTTGATACTGTGGAATTATTGCCTAAGCAAAATTTGAGTCATCACACCTATAAATCTTGCTCATAGACAGTTTTCAACCAACTCCTCGGGAGTTCCACACTTCCAATTTTTGGATATAACATGAGAAAGGAGGTCAGAAGGAGGTCTTATGATTATACAAGTTTATATTCCCATTGATATTTCATTGCTTTTTCATATTCCTTTTATAATACCTTTTAAGTCATAAACAAAATATTAAGACTATAATTTAAGACACTATTAAAATTCATTTCATACTTTTAGTAAGTGTTTAAAAGTCCTTAGTAATGATCCAAATGACTAAAGTTTGTATATGTTAAATTTATGTTGTAAGTAATGTTAAGGAACATTTGAGTGCTAAAGAGTATATTGTACTCTAAAAAATAAAAGGCATTCAGCTGAATCATAGCTTGATTTAAGATTTAACTTAAATTTTGACTTGGGTAATAAATAAACATGATTTAAAGGAATCAAATCTCCTTTATAGTAGAACACATTATGGTTAGTATGTTGAAGTTGGTGGCTATAAATGTATTTTTAGTCCCAAAAGACTATTATTACTTAAATTTCTCTTTAAAAGATGATGCTACACATGAAGAATTATGCAGTGTTATAGGACTTACTTTACAGTTGTCAGTTCTTCCTTTACATTGGGCTTGTTATGGCTCTTTGCTATTCCTCTGTTTTCTTTTATTCTATTCATTCTGCTCATAATATTCTTGCTCTCTGAAACCTTTAATTATATAATTTTATTTGAAAAAGGGTTATTGTTTGTGTCCTAAGGTGTCTTGGTGCCTGGAGGAAGCTTACCACCCCATACAATATAGGAGGCTCCAGGCTTCCTTCAGTTGGCCTGGTGTTACCAATTAATCAGTTGCATGTTTATACCAAGGCTAGTAGTACAGTGAAAGAAATATAGTGTAGACTTCTGTTTCAGGAATATTTAGATTTGTATGCCAAATATACAATTAAAATGAAATCATTCAATGTCTTTTATATTTAGTCCTTTCTTTCATTTTTTAATCAGGCTTACATTGCACCATCTCAAAGAATTTTGGTGAAATTTGACGATATAATTCATATAAAGCTGAGTGGAATGCTATAAATTTTGTAGGTCTTCAGTAAATGACAACTACTTTTATTATTTTATGTATTCCAAACATGTGTTTTTCACATTCCATAATATCTGAAGCTGAAATGGCTATTATAATTGATGTTTATTTTGCACCTTGAAGTGATACTATTAATGCTAAATATAGTAAAAAGGCCAGGATTATCAGCATGTGTTAAGTACCATATCATTCTAAATACTCTTTCAAATCTGTCAAAGAATTATTTTAATAATTACAAAACAAAAATTTGGACAAGATTGTATTATAGTTAAATTGACTATTTCTTATTTAGCGGTACATAAAATAATGGTGTGAATTACATTTGATGGCAACTTACATTAGATGAAACACAGTTTTACTAATACCAATTATACTACAATGTACAAAATACCTCTCCTTCTATCAGGAATTACTATGTTTAGTAAGCTATTAAAGAAAACCAATTGTATCTATTAGTATGCTGAGCTTTGACTGATAATTTATCATAGTGACTAGAGCCACTGAAATCTCTACTGAAATCCCCCTTCCTGTGTTTCATAGCTAGGTAACTTTGGGCATTGTACTTTACTTCTGTGCCTCACTTTTTGGTCTGTTAGAAAATGGATAATAATTTTACTCGCCATAAAGGTTCATGATAAGATTTAATAAATGAACCTATGAATAGGAAGAGGAATAGTTAATATCTCATGTTTACCGCCCAACAAATGTTAGTAGTGATATATGTCATCCATTAGTGTAGTGATTTTATTTTTTTTTAAGATTTTATTTATTTATTCATGAGACACACACACACAGAGAGAATGAGAGAGAGAGAGAGAGAGAGGCAGAGAGAGAAGCAAGCTCCATGTAGGGAGCCTGATGTGGGATTGGATCCCGGGGTCTCAGGATCATGCCCTGGGCTGAAGGCAGATGCCCAACCACCCAGGTGTCCTTAGGGTAGTGGTTTTAAATACAGTTTCTCTTAAACGTTATCTTCTGTCCATATTGGATAAAACTCTGATGCCTTAATATTAACCTTGAGAAATAAGCTTTTATACTTGTATTCTGTTGCAAGTGTTTGGTCAATATTCAATGACACACTGAATAATGTGTCATTCCTCAGTACAGTGGAATCAAAAGAAGGTAACTGACTGGATAAAAAGATAATTGTGTACTAGGAAAAATATTTGGTTAATGCTTGAATATATTACTAGCATGCCTTTGAACTATACTCTCTAAAAGATGCATATAATTGTATTAAAATAATATTCTGCTTCATTAATTAAAGATGAAACTTTGAGATTTCATTTGAATAAAATATTTTATATAATTGTATCAGGAAAAGAGTATTAAATATGTGCTCCATCCCTGCAAAGTTTCTATTTTAAGTTTTACTTTTTAAGGGGAAAAGAATACATGAAAGAGGCAGATTCCAAACTTATGTTTCTTTAGTTTGTCCATAGGTTAGTAAATGTGACAAGTCTGATTTAGGCTATTATTACTGAAATAAAATGGAATAATGCATGTTTTGATTTATAAAGTAGGCAAAAACCATGCATTTTAAGAATATTTTGAAGGAGATTTATATTGTTATAAGTATTTTAGTAGTTAATATGCATCTGTAAAAAATAAAGAATAGTACAGTGTAGTGAAAATCAATGTTGCATCCTGGTTAAAAGGACTTCCAGACCATCCCTGTTATTGTGGTTTTACCTAAGCAAAGAAAGTGCATCATGTCATAACTGTTTTGATAGGACTGTTGTAATGTATTAGATGTTTTTGACAAAGTCCTTTTTAATAATGTAAAACACAGTATTTATTACCAAAGAGTCAGTACAAGTATCTCTGACACATTGTTCCTGAGACTTGTTCTTTCCTGAATTTTAATCCATGCAATGACCTAAAGAAATTAGGTTATAATATAAATGAGTAAATGATATAAAACTGCAAGAACACAAAAAATATTTTGTATTAGTTTTACAGATAAATATATATTTAATATAACAAGAGAGAAATATGCACACAGCTATAAATATAGTAATTATAATTGTTGGCTGAATCTGATGAAAATCTATTGGTCAGAGATCAGGTTTAGAGAAACTATTTACATGGGCACCAGCATGAAAATAAATGGGCTCCAGCCATTTCCTCCCATGCTTGTATTTGTCCAATCTAGATTTAGAATCCTGAGGAAATGAGCTGATAAGTCTAGCTTGGGTCTCCCATGACACCTAGTTTAAAGAATCACAAATTCTATATAAGTAGATGAGTCTATGCCCCAAAGTTAACTGGGGTTTTCTATAGGAAGAGGAAAGAGACATGAGCTAAGAAAACAAGCAAGCAACAAAAATAGCAAAATACCACTGAAATTCCTCAGCTTGACCACAAATTAAAAGCACAAATAGAATGAATGATAGATAAAACAATCCAGCCAAAGTAAAAATAAACAGAAACCCACCACCATAATCAACAGATAGAAGATTAATAATTATATAGTGTACAAGGGTTTTCTCAATTCAGAAAAGCAAACAAACTGCCAACAAGAAATGTGAAAAAACACGAAGTTCAAAACTAAGGCATTGTGTTGTTCTTTTTGTATTCTTTCTGAGTCAATGGCCTCACTTCTTACTTCAGTAAGAAAAGGATTCTCAACATCCTAAAACCAGAGCATTAAACTAACCTACATCCCCACAGATCCTTTTCTCCTGCTGTCCTTTTAAATGTCGCATCTAACAGAAGGTAACTCCTATACCATCTTGATTCTTTACTCTGTCGATATCTCTACTTCCCCCTTACCTTTATCATTTCCTTCTGTCAGTGTTTAATCAACACTGAAATATATTTAAATAGTGAGACTTCTGGAAGGTTGAATGACATAGTAAGCCCTCCAAACTAGACTTACCAACCAAAAGCATGAACAGAATAATAATAGGAGAGAAAAACTACAGAAACTGAGAAATAGTGCTAACTACATATTATAAACTCTAAGACATTTTTGTCAATTAGAGTGGAGACTGGATAATGAAAGGATGGCACTAGGAGCCAAAACTTAATTCTCATCTCCAAAAATAATTAATAAAGGATTTTGCATAATAAGCCTTGTCAAAACCAACAAATACAACATAATTTAGCAGAATGGTTGGAGTGATTGGCCCACTCCTGGCAGTTAAACACGCACTCTGAATGGAGATTTTTTTTTTCCACTCTGGTTACACAACAATCTTTGGTCATAATGATGGGATATGATGAAAAATTTGCAACAAATTTTCTCTGATCTCACTTGCTAAGAAACAGGATGTTCATTTTCTAGAATTACACAACAGAAGATGTCATTAAAAAGAATAATAAAACATGGATAAGGTCTGGAGGAAAGATCAGGCTGTGGGAGAGATAACTGTCATTGGATATATATTTTCTTACCCTGAGATAATTGTTGGATACATGTTAGCATAAATGCTAAATAAGTAAACATAACTCCTTTTGGGTCTATTAGATAAAAAGTAAAACTTGTTTCTACTGTTTGGTAGTGCTATCTGTAGTTTATCACTTGCAAAATGCAGTGCAGAATAAAACCTAAAAATCTAAGTAGGCCATTAACTCTCTTGAATCTCTATTTAATTATTATGACTTCATATTATAATTTGACAATTTCCCCCTCCATTCCAATTTTATTGCTAATTCTTAAAGTGTGACTGAAAAAATTGGTCTTTGAATAATTTTAGAAATAGATACTTGATGAGTAGTAGAAAAGTCAAAAGACATCAATTGGGGCAAATGTCTTTGAGATAGTCCACCTTGTTAACTTTTGGATGATTTAAATATTGAAACCCCTGTAACCTAAACTTTGACAGATATTTTTTTTTTCTTATTAGAAATTGATTGATTGTTTGGCCTATTTTCCAGCTTTATTGAGATATATTTGACAAATAAAATTGTACATAAAGTATACAATGTGATGATTTGATATAAGTATACTGTGTTCACCTCAAACAAATTAATTAACATATCCATCATCTGTTATAATTACTTTCTTTTTCCCCCTATGTGGTTAGAATGCTCAAAATCTACTTTCTTAGCAACCTTCAAGTATGCAATATATATTATTAACAGTGGTCACCATGCTGCACATTAGATCCTCAGAATTTACCCATCTTATCACTGGAAAGTTGTACCCTTTAACCAATATTTCCCGGTTACCTCTACTCTCCAGCATCTGGCAACCACCATTCTAGACTCTTTGCTTCTGAGTTTAACTTTTTTTTTGTAGATTCTGTATATAATATTTCTAGTAATAAGTATTGTCGTAACTTTACATCTTATGTTTTGGTTAGTCATTTCAATGGGAACGTGGGAAGCACAAATTCAAAGATTGTTATTTATCATTTACTACAAAAATAGTCTTTTCAAAAGTAATGTTTGACTCTTTTATTTTCAAATACCATATCCTTATAATCTTTCATGTTATTAGTTTTCAGATCTTATTTTATTTCCTTTAGTTATCTTTAACTTTTGATTTATCAATTGATTATTATAATTTCAAATTTAAGAATGTTCATTGTAATAAATTAAGCAGTACAGATTGTATACAAATGGAAAAACAATAATCTCTCTCATACTTTCCCTAGTACCACTCCTTAGACTATGTAGATTTACATAAAATATGTAGAGATAAGTGATATATACATTATAGAAGTTATGTATATTCAGAAACAAATATTTTGTTAGATTATTACATGTATATGCATAAAAGTATGCTATGTAGTCATTCATAACTTCTCAAGGCCTATCCAGAAAAAATATATGTATGTATATGCATATGAGTGTTTCTGTGAGTGTGTGTAGACAAAGAGAGACAAATGAAAGTGGGTCAGAGCAAGAGAGAGAGACAAAGAGAAAGAGAGATTTTCTTTTTTAAAGATATTGGAATATACTATACTGATTACTTTGCAACATTTTAAACTTGATATATCATAGATCTCTTTCTGATATAATATGTGCTGATCTAATTCAATCTTTTTAATAGTAGCATAATGTATAAAGATAAGAATAAAGGGGATCCCTGGGTGGCTCACCGGTTCAGCGCCTGCCTTTGGCCCAGGGCGTGGTCCTGGAGACCCGGAACCGAGTCCCGCATCGGACTCCCTGCATGGAGCCTGCTTCTCCCTCTGCCTGTGTCTCTGTCTCTGTCTCTGTCTCTCTCTATCATGACTAAATAAATAAAATCTTTTAAAAAATAAGAATAAGTTATAAAATACATATTATTTTTCTGTAATAAACGTGAAGTTGTTAATAATTTTTGTTTTGTGTTACTATAACAAATGTTGCTACGATAAATATCTTGCCCATGTATCTTTATAAATATTGCTTTTATTTTGGCAGGATATAGGCTTCAAGGTGTAATTATGGAATAGAAGTTTAGGTACATTTAAAATTTAAATAGTAATAACATGAAAATTTTATAAATCTATAATTTACTTCCTTAACAGAAATGACTGTGTGTAACCATTTCTCCACATCTTTGCAATCGCTGCGTTTCACCAGCCTGCTTACTGAGCCCATCCAATAGTTGAAAATGGCATCTCACTGTAATATGTTTTTAGACAGCATCACAGACAATACCAGTTCTATTCTTTCTAGATATCCCTTGCAATATCAGAAAGAAAAGTAAAGGATTAAAGCACGTAATGGTGTAGAGCTGTATGGCAGAAGAGAGTAAAGGCTCAGGTATTATAATTGTGGATTTAGGTACCAATTTAGGTACCTCAAAAAGACAGAGAAACAAGACCATACCTCGCTTAGGGGGCTATGGTCTGAATGACTGTGCCCCACCTGGACCTCCCAATTTTTATGTTGAAAACCTAATGCCTAAGGTGACAAAATAAGGAGTTGGGCTTTTGCAAATGATTAGGTCATGATGGTGAAGTTCTTATGAATGCATAATACCCTTATATAAAAGGCTCCAGAGAGCTAGCTCACCCATTCCACTGTGGGAGGACATGAAAAGACCTGAATTGGGGCCCTCGTTTTTTGTTTTTTTTTTTTTTTTTTACCGTGCAGGATATTTATTAAGGAATATTCATGCTATCAGTATCTGAGGAAGCAGGATTGGTCAGAGGAAAAAGTTGAGCTATTAGGTAGGTTCAACAGTTTTAGTCACTCTACATAAAGCTGTGACTAGAAAGTTCATTCTTGTTCCAAGTTGAACCAACATTCAGTTTTGCATTGAACTCGCATAAGAATTTGCACAGTGCTATCAAGGAGGAGTTTTATTTTGAATTAAAAAAAATCACATTTTGGAGAAAGTCTCATTTTTGGTGAAAGAAAACCACATCCTGATCTCAGACTTCCACCCCTAGAATTGTGAGAAATAAATTTGTGTTATTTTTAAGCTATCTAGTCTGTAGTATTTTGTTATAGCCACCCAAGACTTAAGGCAATTTCATCTTCACAAAGAAATGAAACAGGAAACCTCCTGTTGATACAAAAGCAAAATTTCATGGCCATTAATTCAAGGGAAACATTCATTTTCTGGTATGAAGTTGAAGATGAGAAGCTAATTGTCAATCTGAGTGTGCCAACTAAATGATTACATTTTGCATTAAATATACAATGAGTGTTCTTTATGCTTCTTAACAAAACCATCCTGTGTCCCATGCGTACACTTAAAATAATTTAAAAATAACCTAAGTACCGAAGAAATTAATTTAAATGGGTTATTCCGACAGTGCCATCTGCTGATACCATACTGAGGAATTGAATAGGAGGAAAATGTATAAGATTCATTGATTTTTCTGATATATGAGAATTTATGATATATTCCCAAGAAAGCAAGAACACATTTGGGAACTTATCTGTTCTACAATTGAGATTCCCAAACAAATCTATTTTGAGGAGTTTTATTTTGAATTAAAAAATCACATTTTGGAGAAAGTCTCATTTTTGGTGAAAGAAAACCACATTTTCCCACTATAATATCATTTACCTGTCACACAATAGCCACACAATCTCCTAAGATTATCTTCAGGACAGCTCTGGTGGCTCAGCAGTTTAGTGCTGCCTTTAGCCCAGGGCTTGATCCTGGGGTCCCGGGATCGAGTCCCACGTCAGGCTCCCTGCATGGAGCCTACTTCTCCCTCTGCCTTTCTCTTTCGTTCTCTCTCTCCGTGTCTCTCATGAATAAATAAATAAAATCTTTAAAATAAAATTATCTTCAATGTTTTATTTCACTAATATTTCTATGTGTACATTAAACAATTATAGTTTCCACAAGTTAGCTGGAAAGAAGAGAATAAAAATAATTCCAACATGAATGTAATGTAACATTTAATTGGAGAGATGAGTCAGATGAATCTGAAATGGGAAAAATGATAATTTAGAGATTAAAAAGCAAAATATAAGTGTCAAGTGAATTTAAAGTGGATGTGTATTAAACTAATCAGAGAAATTCATATCCAGGCGTGCATATGTACTCATACTAAAGAAGATAGGAGAATCCCAAGAGTTAATATTGCATGCTAATTATACAATGATACACAAACGAGGAAGACCCCAGTTGATTTCATGATAAATCTCTGGAGCCAGCATGCAGATGTTACTCTCCATTGATCAGCTCAAGTCCTATTGGATGGAGAGACCAAAGAATTACATATCTATGAAATGTTATCTGTCCTCATTTATATTTGGCTAACCAATGCTTAAAATTCCACTTTTTTTTATACTTTGACATAGCCTTTGCTTAGTGTTAAACCACAAATATTTCAAGAAGATGAAACACTGTAACAGTTATTTCGATCTACATAAATAAATTAGAATATGAATTTTGTCAGAGGAGACTAGAGAGCACATAAAAGTGATGGATATGGAGGTTATTTGTATCCGAAGGTGCTTCGAATACTGACTTTATTTTTTAAAAAATAAACTGAAAGGATATACTTTAGAAAATTAAACAAGCTCCACTTAAATTCAAGAATTTTTAAATGAGACTCAAAGAGTAGCTTATGAATGAACATTCCACATAATTGTGATTAAATATATGTTCTAGAAAGAGATTCCTTATTCTCCATCCATTGACTGAGAGGCTTCTGATAAAGGAAGATTAAAAACCCCTGGAGTGTCTGGGTGGCTCTGCTAGTTATGCATCTGCCTTCTGCTGATCCCAGGGTCCTGGGATGAAGCCCCTGTCCCCATCAGCTCCCTGCTCAGCGGGGATTCTGCTTCTTCCTCTGCCCATCCCCATTGTTTGTACCTGCTCTCTCTCTCAAATAAATAAATAAAATCTTTAAATGAAAAATAGCCACTGGCTAGAGGGTTTTCAAGAATCAAAATGTTACGTTGAGTTTTACTCAAAAATATAAAGCCTTACATGTGAAATACCATCAAAGTATAATTTTTAAATGTTAAAGATGCTAAAAATTACTTTATAAAAACATAGAATGAACATATTTATTGTCTCATTAATGAGAGAACCAGTAACATAGTAAACAAGTGACAGGAATGTGAGATGAAGTTACAGATTACATTAGGAAACACATTTCAAGTTGGAGACATATCTGGTTAATCCACTGCCAGCAAAGATAGCAATAATCTACAAAACTGCTTTTCTACCTGACAAAAATTATTTATATTTCTGCAGGACTTGATGTACAAGCAAATATGCAAACACATAGAATGAGAGTACTCAATTGATAATAAACATTAAAGTGAACTGAAATTTCATTTCCCTAGATAATTAAGTAGATATTTTAAATAATGCTTAAATAGAAAATTCAACAATGCCAAGTATAAAAGTAGTACTGGTTATTGCAAATTTCAGTAGGTTCTTTTAACAACAACAATATTTTCTTTGATTCTCTTTAATAAAAAAATATACTCTGATTGGACAATGTTTAGTCTAAACAAAACTTACTGCATACATTATTTTTAAGAACATAGCTTATTTTATTGATTTAAGTAAAATTATTTTCACACTATAACATTGTCTTCTTTAGGTTGAGCTGCTTATATATTTATATTCACTATGTATCACCCAGCATCAGCAAACTTGATCCCATTAATTGGGCACCTGTTTAGGAATAAAGTTTTATTGGAACACAACCATGACCATTCCTTTACATATCGTCTGTAACTACCTTGGAGTCATCAAGATTAGATCCAAAGTTGCAACAGAAATTGCAGGCATACATACATACCTAAAAGACCTATTATCTAGGCCTTGGGAAGACATTCACCAATCTCTAAAAGAATAGATCTATGAGACTTTACAGATTAAAATTTGGAACTTATTCAATTAAAAAATAAAGCAATACCTAAAACTTTCTACCAAAACTGTGAAGGAAAAAAAAAAGCAATTCAGACATTTTGCGAAGAAGGAAACTTGTTGTCAGCTTTAGATGACTCTTTACAAACTCTATCTCACATAGAACCTCATAGAACATATGATCATGGGGTTATTTGGGCTCAGGTTCTGATTCTAAATTGTTCAGTTTTAGATACTCAATTATTTTTGGTATTACATCCAGACAGTTTTCTAAGTAGAAAAAACAGGTTTTACCCTTGCTTCATATTTCTTGTTCTATACCATAACTACCCTCTAGAACCAGATCAAAAGGTCTAAAACATAGTTTTGTCACTTAGAGTTTCTGAACTTCAGCAAACTATTCACTTTTTTAAAAATTCAGTTTAGTAAACTACGTGTTATGAATTAGATGTTTATATAAAGCATTACTGTGATGTTTACAATTTAAAAATAAAGCACTTATACAGTGAATCACAGGAAAAAGTGATGAATGCTCCTTATTCATGGTTTTTATTTAATTATCCTGTCAAATGTGAATACCATAACATCTATTAAAAACATCTGTTAAATATCTTGAAGTTTCTGAATCTTAAATCTCAGAGAAACTGCCTTACATAAAGGATCACCTTGTTTGCTTGGGTTGCTATAATTTTTTTTAGAAACTCAATCCTATAATATTTTTAAAATATCTACAATCTATTGTCTACTCTGTAGACATAATATTTTAAATACATATATTTCTTGAAAAATACCTTAACATATTTGCCTAATGGTCTTCACTAATTCTTATTGTTCCTGAGATAATAGCCAAAGAATTGAATATGCTTATAAAACTGCTCAATTATATAAATTACTTCTCCAATGTATATTTCTAATTCTTTAGGAGTTGCTTCTTAAAACTCTCAAATTTCCACATTGTATAATTAGCCAGATTCTTTTTCTAGTCCATAGCACTTTTCAAAGTTACTAAAAACCATGTGAGTTTCTATAAACTGAGCTTTGCTTTTTGAAAAAATACAGGCTTTGAGAAGCTTGGTAAATCTGGAAGTCTGTGCCTCTGTTTTTTTCTCCTTGGTGTTATGTCCAGTTATGTCACATTTGAGTCTCAGGGTCTTTTAAGTAATGAGTTTAATTCTAATTAGCTAGATGCCTGGAGAAACACATTCTATCATTTTCGGTGGTCATATCTATATCATAGCTAATAAATCCTAGTAAAATATACTTTACTTGACAGATGGAACCATTTTTGGAGGAATATGAACCAGATAAATTTTGATTTAACTAAATGACGAATTTTCTTGCTTTGACAGTGACATGGATCAGATAACCAACAGATAAAAGACTTTTAAAAATCACTTTGATGTTGCTAATACAAACAAATGTAGAGTCTTTTTTTTTTTTTTTAAATATATTCCCTCTCACTCATTCAATACGTCTAATTAATCACTAATCCTTTTCAAGTTGTCCTCAATGTACCTCATCTTTACTCAGGTCTTCTCATTCCTCTGCTGGTTGGGCCTTCCCATCTCCTTTTTTGGCTGTTCTTTAAATAGTTATTTACAAAAGAAAGAGAGTGATTGTTTTTGTTTAAAATGCAGATCCAAAATTTTTTTTTAAATAAAAAATAAATAAAATAAAATAAAATAAAATAAAATAATAAAATGCAGATCCAAACATATGATTCTCCTTCTTAAAACCTTCCAATGGTCCTCAACCATACATATAACAAATCCCACATTCTTAATTTGACCAGTAAAACCTGGCATGTTCTGACCTATATATTCTCCAGATTGAGCTGAAGCCCCATTAGCCTTTACAGTAATTCAGTCATATCAGACTCATACGCTCCCATAACCATCACACTTTTTTCTTCAGAGCTTTTCAAATTGTGCTTCTGATCTAGAATCCTCCTCAACCCAAACACATGCTTCCTGCCCAATTCATACCCATCCTTCTAGACTCAGCTTAAATGTCATTTCATCAGGAAAGTTTTTTTCTGAATCCCTATTCTAAATTATTCCTAGTGGGATCCCTGGGTGGCTCAGGGAGTGAGCGTCTGCCTTCCACTCAAGGTGTGATCCTGGGATCTGGGATCGAGTCATGCATTGGGCTCCTTGCAGGAAGCCTGATTCTCCCTCTGCCTCTCTCTGCCTCTCTCTCTCTCTCTCTCTCTCTCTCTATGTCTCTCATGAATAAATAAATAAAAATCTTTTAAAAAATTAAAAAATATATTATGTCCACTTGTAATACCCTCTTAAAGTACATTGCATATTTTAGCACTTTATTATGATGTTTTGTTATATATTTCTTTAACACTCTAAAAAAATTAAAACCTAATTTTTTCCACTGGAGAATAAGCTCAATAAAAGAGATCAGGTGCCCTATTTCTATTTTATTATATGGTGCAAATTAGACTAACAATTATGATCTATATAATTAGTGTATATTGGGAGCTGGAGAACTTTACAAATGACCTTAAGCTCATCTTAAGTAGGCTGTATGTTACTTTCAGATTGAGACTGTGACGTTGTGATTTATAATAAGACTTATGTATTGGTCTCTGCCCATGGCTGGTGACATGGGGCTCCTGAAACTCCTGTATTTTCTTAAGTGATAAGAACGTGAAGGACATCTCTTGTTCTAATATTTGGTCTTCGACTTGTCCCTGGCACAGCCCTCCTGAAACCCTTGTAATTTCCTGGATGATTAGAGTGTCTTTTATTCTAATGAGGTGACTCTTGGTAGGCTCCTAATGGCTCCTGGATAGATTGGTCACAGACAAGAAAAAGCCACAACTGGGAATTTTTAGCCCCATGCCCCATTTTCTTGAGAAGAGAGAAAGACTGAAAATGGAATTCATGATTGATCATGCCTACATGAGAAAGCTTCCATAAAATCCAAAAAGCAGAGTTCTGAGAGCTTTCAGTTTGGTGAACATATCCATACCAGTTGGGTGAAACACTCAGACATCACAGAGACAGGATGTCCTGTGCTTAGGACCCTCTCATACCTCACCCTATGTATCTGTTGATCTGGCTGTTCATCTGGGTCCTTTATCATGTCCTTTAATAAATTGGTAAGCCCAAGTAAATGTTGCCTTGAGTGCTGTGAATCACTGTAACATGTTAATTGAACCTGAATAGGGGAACCTCTGTGGTAAACTCCAATTGGAGATTATATTTATAGTCAAATTGGACCGAAGTTGTCGATAAGTTGGAGACCTAACTTGAGGTTGGCATCTGAAGTGGAGTAAGAGTAGTCTTGAATGACTGAACCCTTAACCTGTGGGACCTGACATTCTCTCTAGGTAGATAGTGTCAGAGCTGAGTTGAAATGTAAGACATCCAGCTAGTATCACAAAGAATTGCTTGATGTGGGGAAAAACCTCCACACATTTGGTGACCAGAAGTGTCGGAAGTGAAGTGTTCTTTGTGAGTCTGCTTATATTTTAAGTAGTAAAGGAGATGCACAAGGAAGAAACACACAGTAAGGAAAGCTAGGTTTTTCCCTATAGAGGAACTACAAAGCTAAGTTCTTCTATTTTAAAGACATTCTAATAATCCACAAAAGTAATTTAAATACTATGTGAAAGAGATATTGTGACATTTAAATTTTTATTATTTCACCAAAATAAATGTAATGAAAACTATCAACCTTATATATCCAAAAGTTCATTTCATCATCTTCGGGAAAAAATCTAATTATGAATAATCCAATTAAAAATACTCTCTCAATTTAGTTTCTAACCATATGTGAGCTTTGGTGATATATGTGTATGTGTGTGTGTGTTTGTGTGTGTGTGTATATATATATACACATACACAAAAAATATACACACACACATATATATATACATGTAGATATATACACATACATATATATGAAACACTGTTGCTTTAAGACTGTATGGGCTTTTAAAATTTGCAAATTTCCAACTGTACATAATGCTCAAATATGCATGATGTAGAGAATAAAAATAATATTTTTTTTTAGTTTTAATAATTGCATATTTTCAGTGAAATGGCCTTTTAATGCCACTTTTATTATAAGAGAAGGTTCTGGGTCACAGCAAGTTACCAGGACAATATCAAAATCAATTTAAAAATTCTAATAAATAAGTCACAAATTTCTTTTCACATGGATGTTGAGTGGGAGAGCACTAAACAAGTGAAAACCCCCTTATAAATTATATTATGTCATATGTAGGTCTTAAAATTAATATTCTTGCAAGGAAAAACAAATCACATTAATTTCTCAGGCTTATTGAAAGTTAAATAAGGGTCATGTAAAAGGACAATAAAGGGAATTTAGAGTCATTATGGCATCCACAATTGTAATAAAGATGTTTTCTACCTCAGATGATTTTAAATGACTTAATACATGTAAAGAATTTAGAGCACCTAATAAGCACCTACTAATTGTTAGGTACTTTTAGAAGTAATACTCTAGATATGCTCTTTCTGTTCTTTTTAGTACTCTATTACTGGATTTCTATTAAAATTTTTGTTAATTCCAACCATTAATAAGGACTTCTTTATCCTGTTGATAAAGTACAGAGAAAGAGTGGCTATTTTAGAAGCTAGGGTGGCAATCTTAGCATTCTTGGAGGTAATTCAAATTTCTGTGATTAGAATTGATAGTATGCTGCAATGAATTTTTGAAAGTTAAGGGAAATTATGCAAAAGTATAAGAAGTTTACTAGTGGAGGGATGAACAGTATTCAGTGACTTCAACTGATTCCTTCTTCAGATCTATGAACTTCCCCCTTCCTTCTTTTTTTTTTTTTTAAGATTTTATTTATTCATTCATGAGACACACACACACACACACACACACACACACACACACACACACAGAGGGAGGCAGGCAGACATAGGCAGAGGGAGAAGCAGGCTCCATGCAGGAAGCCTGACGTGGGACTTGATCCAGGGACCCCAGGATCACACCGTAGGCTGAAGGTGGCGCCAAACAGCTGAACCACTAGGGCTGCCCCTCCCCCTTCCTTCTTACTACTACTCTTCAGGGGCGCCTGGGTGTCTCAGTGGTTGAGCAACTGCCTTTGGCTCAGGTCATGATCCTGGGGTCCTGGAATTGAATCCTACCTCAGGCTCCCTGCAGGGCGCTTGCTTCTCCCTCTGCCTGTGTCTCTGCCTCTCTCTGTGTGTCTCTTGTGGATAAATCAATAAAATCTTTAAAAAAAAAAAATACTCCTTGTCAAAAACAAGTTAATGGTCCCAAAATGGAGTCACTTATGCTAAGTGTCACCCATGTCACCAAACTGAGACTTAATACTTAACTTAGTGTTTTGGCATCTCCCAAGAATGAATCTTAAACCAGTTAATCAGAAGTTACTTGGTCAGCACTAGTGAGGTAACCTGCTTGATAGAGACCTTTACTGTACCTAAAGGAAGGTGACCTTGTCAAAACCAATTTGCTTTTTGATAGTATAACTTCTTTGTCCTACTCCCTTCTACCTGTAAAAGCCTTTCATTTTGTGTAGCTCCTCTGAGTTCCTATCAACTAGATGGGACTCTGCCTGATTCCTAATTGTTGATTGAAGTGACTAAGATCTTTACAATTTACTCAGCTGAATTTTGTTTTTTAACATTTTTTTTACACCAAGATTATTAGGTTCACAGCAGGCTGCAATTCTGTCTGCCTAATGCCTCCCATGTGTTCAGTTGTGTTTAATTAGTGCCTTTGAGTGTAATGGTATTTTGCTAGGTTAAAAAAAAAAATGCTGAAGCAATCCCTGGTGTTTTGTGAAGTAACTATATTATCAAACACCATACAAAGGAAATATAACTACAGTACTTACCTCTTATTTGTGGGGGATATATTCCAAGACCCCCAGTGGATGCCTAAATGTATAGATCGTACTGAAACTTATATATACTACAATTTTCCCTATACATACATACCTATGATAAAGCTTAATAAATTAGGTACAGTAAAATATTAGCAATAACTAATAATAAATTAGAACAATTTTAGCTATACTATAATAAAAACTGTGTGAATGTCATCTCTTTCAAAATATCTTATTGTACTATACTCACCCTTCTTATTGTGATGATGTGAGATGACAAAATGTCTAATCAGATGAAGAGGGGCAAATGATGTACCTTCTGATGCTGTGACTGACCTTCTGATGATATGTCAGGAGGATCATCTACTGCCAAACCCCTGTTGACCCAGGTTACTGAAACTGGAAAGTGAAACCATGGATAAAGGGGGCTACTGTAGTTATTCAAAATACAGATTTTTTAAAAGAGATTGTTATTTGAAAGGGAAAGTATTCTTGAGTGTAAAGAGCCACCCCATTGCTCATCATGAGATTTATTCACTTATTCTTTCTACACATATTGATTGAACACCTGACAGAAATGACAGTACCTCTCATCACCTCAGGGAGCTTATAAACAGGAAGAAATAAAATTTATATATAAATGGTCATAAAATAAAACACTTTTGTGATACTAAAATAATAATTTGAAAACTAAGATAAGACAATAAAATATCACCTGATTATTTATAAGAAAAAATAAAACTTTAATTTTCATATTAACACACCTATTATTAAAATAAATAAATAAATAAAACACACATTATTAATTTTTATAGGTTTTACTTTTGGTATTATGTTTTTAAAGTTTATTTCCCACCCATAAATATTTAACCATCTAGTATGTTCAATTTTTACATATAAACATAATCTGCAGTGCTATTGCTTATTTATATATTTATGTGAGGTAAAAATCTGTTTTTTAACATCCTGTATCTCTAGGATGTGGTAAGATTTCTCACATACTAGCACAGATAGGAAAAAAAAACCATAAAAATAATAGCAACGTGGTATATTTAAACACAACAATAATGATAATGACATTACATGTAAATGATTAAAAGTATATGTTGTCAGGCTTCATTAAAAAAAAGAAAAAAAAAGAAGAAGAAGATCCAACTATATGCTGTCTACAACAAACCCACTCTTCATTTAAGGACATTAATAAATGTACAAAAAATGAAAAAGATGTACCATTCTAACACTAGTCAAAAGAAAGATGAAGTGGCTACATTAATTTAGAAAGAGTAGATAGGAAAATGATATTACCAGGAATAAAGAAGTTCATTTCATAATGATTAATAGGTCAATTTATCCAGATGACATAGCAATACTACATGTTTATGTATGTAATAATAAAGCTTAAGAATACTTGAAATTAAAACTGAAAGGAGAAATAGACAAATCCACAATTCTCATAGATTTCAACATTCCTCACTCAATAATAGATACAAGTAAAATAGTAAAAAATCAGAAAGAGTATTGAACACTTGAACAACACTAATAACCAACTTGGCTGAATTGGCAGTTATAGAATATTTCACCTAACAGATACATAGGCACTTTTTTAAAAGTTTACATTAAAAATGTAATAAGACTGTATTCTGGACCACAAAACAAATTTCGTTTATTTTTAAATTTTAACTTATTATTTTAGTGGTACCTGAGTGGCTCAGTCAGTTAAGTGTCTGCCTTTAGCTCAGGTCATGATCTTAGGGTCCTGAGATCAAGCCCTGCATTGGGCTCTCTGCTCTGTGGGGAGTCAGCTTCTACTCTCTCCTCCCTCTGCCCCTGTGCCCTACTCATGCTCTCTCAAATAAATACATAAAATATTTTTAAAAGTTATTATTTTAATTATAATTAGTTAATATGTACCATGAAACAAATATTAACATATTTTTAAAATTGAAATCATTATAATATGTGTTCTGAGGATAAGATAATTACATTTTAAATAAAAGACAGAATGATACTTGGGAAATACTCAAATATTTGAAAAGTAAAAAACACCCACGCAGGGAATCAACATTCGTCATGACACCATGTGGGGATGCACTGAGCCTCTTCCCAGTAAAATTGGTAAGAACTATTAAAAACTATCAACTCAAAAATGGCCTATGGGCCATTAAGGTAATCAGCAAATGAAAAAAAAAATATTTTCAAGAAACATCTATGAAATCAATAGGAGTGGCAAGAGTCTGTGGTACTTGAATCAAGACCACTCAAGACATTGTTGAAAATAATAGAGCAACCCATTACAATTAATAGGGTTTAAGAGATATAGCATGGAAAAGAGAAGAAGAAAGCCCTAACAAAACCAGTGCCATGCCATGGTAACTCTGGAAAGCCCAAAACCTGTACCTCCCAGAGGAATATCAGAGACTAAATATTGTGAGAGGAAAATAGACTGCTAAAATAATTCAGTCAGTGACTAAATAAATGCAACAACATGCTCCAGAGAGCCAGGACAGTCCTGATTGCTGTAATGTATTATATAAAATATCCAATTAAAAATGATGCATGCAAAGAAACAGTAAAAGAAGACCCATAAGAGGTGGCGAGCAACCAAAATAAACTATCATCTGTGAGAGGAACCAGATTTTGGCTTTCTCTGGAAAAAAAAAAAAAAAAAAACAAAACTTTAAAGTAGCCATAATAAACATGTTCACAGAGCTAAAAGAAAGCATGACTTAAGAAATACAGGAAAGTATAATACCAATGTCACATCAAATAGACGGTATCAACAAGTAGTAATTAAGAATAATAATCAACTGGAAATTCTCGAGTTTAAAAGTACAGCTAAAGAGACTCATTATGGGGGCTTAACATAGATTTCCTCTTTTAAGATGTTGGAGAAAAAAAGAGCAAACTAAACTGAAATTAAGCAGAAGGAAGGAAATCATAAAGTTTAGAAATGGAAATTAATTAAATTGAGAATAGAAAAAAATGATAGAGAAAATTAATGGAGCCAAAAGCTGGTTCTATAAAAGGCTGACAAACATTTAGGAGATTGACTAAGGAAAAGAGAGGACTCAAATTTGTAGAATCTGAAATGAAATAGGCAACATTGCCCCTGGTTCTACAGATGTATAAAGGATTAAATATGGAATCCCATGGACAATTGTATGCCATGAAATTAGATCACTAAGATGAAAAGGATAAATTTCTAAAATCACACAAACTATGATAGCTGATGTATGAAAAAATTAACAATCCTAACGGATCTATAAGGAGTGAAGTCAATGAATCAGTAATCAAAAAACTGCCCACATATGAAAGGAGAAAAAGAGAGAAAAAAGTAAAAAAAAAAACCAGACTCTACACTATAGAGAACAAAAAGGTGGTTACCAGAGGGTAGGTTGAGAGGGGGTGAAATAGGTGAAGGGGATTAGGGAGTGCAGTGATCATGATGAGCACTGAGTAATATATGGAATTGTTGAATCACTAGTATGTACACCTAAAGTGAATAGAACATTGTACGTTAACTACACTGGAATTAGACAAACAAAAAACTGCCCATAAAGGAAGGCCCAGACCTTCACCACTGATGACTTCACCACTGGATTATACCAAACATTTAAAGAACTAATACCAATTATTCACAAACTCTTCCAATAGAGGAAGATTACTTCCCTACTCATTCTATGAGGCTAGTATTACCCAGACACCAAAACTGGTAGAGGCAAATTATTGGACATACACTTACTGGAATATTTTTCAGCAGTAAAAAAAGAACAAACAGTTGATGCATAAAACATGTATGAATCTCTGAGGCTATATTTTGGTTAGATAAAGTAGCCAAATAAAAAAGAATACAGGTTGTATGACTCCATCTAGATAAAATTCTAAAAAATAAAAACATATCTATAACAATAAAACAGATCAAGAAGCCTGTGGAAAGAATGCAGAGAGGAATACATTGCAAAAGGCACAAAAGACCTTTTGAGACTGATAGAAATGATGACTATCTTGATTGTGATAATAATTTCACTATTGTATTTGCATGTCAATCTCATCACATCAATTTGCACAATTTAAATATGTACAATTTAAATGTGTCTCCCATTCTGTGGGTTATCTAGTCAATATCTTGATGATTTATAGTACATAGGAAGGAAGGAAGGAAGGAAGGAAGGAAGGAAGGAAGGAAGGAAGGAAGGAGAAAGAAAAAGAAAGAAAAAAAGAAAGAAAGAAGAAAGAAAGAAAGAAAAAGAAAGAAGAAATAAATAAATAAATAAATAAATAAATAAATAAATAAATAAATAAATAAATTACAGATATTTGCAAGCCAGTGAAGGGAGAAAAAAAAATATGTGCTTAAAAATTCCAGAACAGAGGTCACATTGTTTTTACCAACTAAAAAAAAAAAAAAAAAAAAAAAAAAGGAACACCAAGTAGTAGAAAGTGTCACAGCTATAGCATAAAGATTTTTCCACGTTTGTTGTTGCAATCCAAAGTTACCCAGGGACATTTGCCTCCCTTGCACTATCACCAGCCTTTTATATATAGTATTATCTTCCTAATGTTCAAACTTGTGTAAGCACATCAATCTGCCTTTTCTTGTAATGGTATCGATTCTTTAAATCAACAGTAATTTGACCAGCCTTCTTTACTACTTTCCCCTTTTATAAATCTTCCACCTATGTGTTTCTTCTTGACATGATTCATAGGCTAGATATCCATTCTCAGAGTTCAGCCTCAATTCCACTGTATTTTTTAGATCATTAGAGAATTGCCTCTAATACCAATATAGATCTTTCCTAACAGTTTGCAGTGCATATTTTGAAGAAAGCTGAGAAGGTGAAATCAACTAAGCAAGTTCCAGGTTTAACTTGATGTTAAATTAATTTATGACAATAAAATTCAAACTCTACCCCTAACTTATACATCAGATAAAAATACATTCTCAGGTTGTGCTTTAGATTCACAGACCACTTAGGATGTCCTAAATTGGCAGGCTTGACTATCATAAATTAAGGTCTTCTTTGGCATGTAACTGCAGGACCTCTCAATCTCTCCGTCCATATTCATTACTTTCTGTTCCAAAAGAAGCAAAAGCAATTTACTAACAGTTGAAACATATTAATATGCTTTTAAATTTCTGCAGCTCCATAGGAAAAATAATGGAGCTAAAGAAAATTGTTATTTTGATTTCATAGCATAGCAGAGGAGATAGTGTTCTTTTGAAGCTGTACAATGGTGCCAGAAGATTGAAGCAAAAGTCTATTGCAATATCAGCAGGGTATAGGCATAATATTTTACAGAGTTATTATTTGAGCTGCCAAGAAAGTAGTTGCTTATAGGTATCTATTATATTTGGAACATTATAAAGTTGGAGAAATAGCCAAAATATTAATTTTCACCAAAGCTGGTTTTATTATATACATTTTCACTATAGCAGTGAAGTGTAATTTCATTTTTAGGCTAGGAAAAAATTGCCAATGTGGTGGAGAAGGTTTGTGAAGACATGGAAAAAAAATCAAGAACATTGGGTTTTAGCCTACTTTTTTGACTGAACTCTAAACCTTGGATTGCTATTTAAATTGACTTACACTATCTTTTCACAATAATACAATTGGGACATAGGAATAGATAATTTTTATAGTCCCTTTTAGCACTCATAATCAGCAAGACTCATTGTCACAAAGGGCAGATTTAACATGATATCTCCCTCTGGGATGATGATGTGAATCTGTTAAATACAAATGGTTACAACATATGTGTGTCTATTTAAGAATCTTGTAACCAGCTGTTGCTGATCCACTGGCCTAATACCTCCTAACTAGGGCCAAATGAATGCTCCCAACTGTAAGACCAAATAAGCTTTCTTACTACTTAAAAAAGTGTAGATATTCTTTAAGCTGGCGCTGGTAAATTTTATCGTGATAATATTCTTCTTGGTGCTTGCAAACACTTATAGTCACATATTTCTTTATTGTTACAACTCTTCTATGATTGTTGCTTACTGTAGAGAGCAAGATGGAGTCACTCAGGTCAAGTAGTGATGTGAGCAGCCAAGAGCATTGCAGCTAAGACCAGGTATCGCCCAAACCAGCACAGTCTGACAACACTCAGAACTGATAACCAGCAGAGTCAGAGAAGACCTGCAAAGGTCCGAGGCTGATTAAACTCCTTAAAAAATGGAGGACTTTTGCAGCAAACTGTCGAAGTCTCCAGACATGAACCTCTCGCATCTGATGGCCTCAAAAAAGGCAAATGCCACACAAAGCTCTGCCTGCTTGATGTCTGAACATAACAGAGCTCCTCCACTAGTTGAATATAATAAGCAGAATGGGCTGACCTGGGCCTGTTTCCTCATCTCAGCTGCACTCAGGGACTAAGTTCACATTTGGTTCATTAACTTTTCACCCTTTGTTATTTTTTGTTTGTTGTGTGACTCTTCTGTGCTTTGCTTTTTGTGACATGTACAAAGCCAAGTTAAATGCATGGTTTAATGTCACTGAATTTGGACTCCAGAACCTGTTTTAACCTTGCTTTATGATTGAATAAAGCTGACATTGTGGAAAGACACAACTCATGTGCGCACCTTCATAGTGTGCTCATGACACTCACTTAGCTCTGATTGCTTGTCTTAGATTTGGCAGTGCTCTTTCCATAAATTTCTCCTGTGGCTTCCTGATGCCAGTTTGTCGCATTAATGTTGTCTACTGATATCTTGGACATGGATATTTGCACTAGTCCTTCTCTTTGTCATTCCCCTCTTAGATTCTTGTAGTATGGTGTATCTTTCTTTCTTTCTTTCTTTCTTTCTTTCTTTCTTTCTTTCTTTCTTTCTTTGTTTATGCATTCATTCATTCATTCATTCATGAGAAACAGACAGAGAAGAAGCAGATACATAAGCAGAAGGAGAAGCAGGCTCCATGCCGAAAGCCCAGATCCCGGGATCTCACCCTGAGCCAAAGGCAGACGCTCAAATGCTGAGCTACCCAGGCATCCCAGTATGGTGTATCTTTCAACCCCATCCTCAGAAAATATCAGTAGAAAGAAGTCATTTTGCAAAGGTCCCTTGATCTTAAGAAGAGTTGATATAAAATCTTGAATGAGACTCTCAGAGACTACATTTTGTAATTGTCAGAGAACAGATGCATTAGCCAAGGAAAATAATGAAGGAAACAATAAAAAAAAAAAAAATAGATGACCTGACTTTAAGACCCACAAATAATTCATACTGCATGGTCTGATAGTAACTGAATTGTGATGATAATCAAAATTATAAAAAAAAGTAAAATAAGACTAATGAAACTGGAATTTTAATTACCTTTAAGGTAAATCATGTTAAATTTCCCTTAATTCATTATTCATACCATGTACTAATTTTCTCAAACTTATTTTTGTGTGAACCATACTTTGCTTTAAAAGTATTTTTCGGGATCCCTGGGTGGTGCAGCGATTTAGCACCTGCCTTTGGCCCAGGGCGTCCTGGAGACCCGGGATCGAATCCCACATTGGGCTCCTGGTGCATGGAGCCTGCTTCTCCCTCTGCCTGTGTCTCTGTCTCTGTCTCTCTGTCTCTGTCTCTGTCTCTCTCTCTGTGACTATCATAAAATTAAAAAAAAAAAAAAAAGTATTTTTCTTTGATTTTTAGCTCCTGCATCATTTGTGCCTCTTTTGTTGGAAAGGATTTAGTTTGTAAAGATAATGCTGGCTTGAAACACTCTTTTCAAACCATAACCTTTCATTACAGCTTTTAACAAATGTAATTTTGTACAAAGTTCAGTAAATTTTTAGAACTTCTTAAGGGTTAAATTGAATGATGTTAAAAATTCTGCAGATATTTTTGAAGGAATATTTCAAAGTGATTGGCACTTAGATGGAACACAATGTATCTCTAGAATAGATCTTAAATTTGAAAAATATATCATTTTAGAAATCATAAAAGTGTCATATTCAATAAGCTTCCTATTGTATGTGGCTGTTAATTGTTGCAATATCTCATTACTTCATTTTAAATGGTAAAACAACAAAGCCTCAGGAGACCATTTTTTTCTATATTTCCACATCTTTTAATGTTATTGTTAAAAGTCAGTAATTCTTCATGGAATTTCCTCACTTTTGCACTAAAAGTTTGAGTCAAATAATCTCCTTTTTTACCACACTGGAATCCAGACAGCTTATCTGGTATTATCTCCACTCTCCTTTCCACTCAGCATTAGGCGATTCAGAATTTTGGAGTCAGTAGAAAAGTTAAGCAATATCCATTGGAATGATGCCACACTTACTTCTTTTTTTAAGTGTTGCCTGTCACACCAAAAAAAAAAAAAAAAAAGGAACGAGGCACTAATCTCCAAAGATATTCAAAAGTGATTATTCATCATGTCACTTTGGAAGATTTACAAATTGTGGTACTAATGTAATAAAAATCTGGGAACTGGGAAGCCTGGGTGGCTCAGTGGTTGAGCATCTGCCTTTGGCTTAGGGCATGATCCCGGGGATCTGGGATCAAGTCCCACGTTGGACTCCCCATAGGGAGCCTGCTTCTCCTCCCTCGGCCTCTCTCTGCCTCTCTCTGTGTCTCTAGTGAATACATAAATAAAATCTTTAAAGAATAATAAAAAATAAAAATCCGAGAACTAATCTTGCTAACCTTATGAAAGAAGTTTGAGGTATTAATCTGATTGGGAGCTGGTAGATAGAGATATTCAAACAGGCTGAGGGTCCAAATAGCAAAATTCTGGATCAGCTTTTGGTGGGAAGATGTGAATGAGCCTTGGCTGATGCTGTGGGTGTTCAGAGCAAAGTGGTTTTTAAATGTTGTTTGTTTGTATGCTTGCTTTCTAAGCAGAGCAACTGGGGCAGTGGGGAGCAACAGATGAAATGGATATAGGTAGGGAAAAGATAGTTCTGCCATAATCATACCATGATCTAATCTGCCTAAATTATGCATGGATGCAATGTTTAAATTTTATCCTAGATTTGGTAACTTTTAGTAAACTGGTTAGAACTATTTCTCCAGTGTCATTCCCCTCCCTCCCTCTAGCCCCCCCCCCCCAGTGACCTGTAGCAATCATGAGGACTCTCACTTTTGGTGAGCCCCCTTAAACTCATAGATACAATTTTCTCTAGTTATCCAGAACCGGAATACTGCACACAGAGGAAACACAATTCAGTCTACACAATTCAAGGCTACTTTGTGAGTTGTATCCATAGTCACCAAACACCCATACATAAATTGCTCTATTTACCTTAATTTCCTCGATGGCATAGTGAAGATAATAATGTACCAACTCGGTAGAGTTGTTAAATAATTACATGAACAACCAATGTAAAGAACTGAGCAGTGAACACACAGCAAATTACCTATAACTGTTAACTAGCAGTTGCTATATTGTGCTGCCAGTTATCACCTTTCCTTATATTTGTCATAATATGGTAATATAAATCGGGCACTACAACAGGTGCTCAGAATATAATATTGAATGAGAACACTGTTGCTCCTCTTGAAATTCAGCCTTGTGGGGAGAGTTAGATGCAGTATTTTATGCAAAAGAGGCTTACATTGAAGGTTGAAAGACCATGAATGAAGAAAAGTTAATCCCACTTAATGGAGGCAAGCGTAGTTTTAGAAAATGCTATCTAATATGTGATTCCAAAGTATATAAAGCAAAGAGGAAATCAGGATCAAAGAACTGAAAGCACTGGAGTGTGTACTATATGGCGGGAACTATCAATAATGTAGAGTTCAGAGTGTAAGTTTTATGGAGTTGAATCTGGGGATGCTGATTAATTTATATTTAAGCCATAAGGAAACAATGATCTATTAAATGTTTCTTAAATAGTAATAAAAATGCTTACATTATTATTAAGGACATCATCACCGGAAATTGTATGCACACTATATAAATGTTATTTCTTCTTCTTTTTATAAAGATTTTATTTATTTATTTGAAAGACAAAGTGAGAGCAGGAGCAGAAGGAGGGGCAAAGGCAGAGGGAGAGGGAGCAGACTCCTCACTGAGCAAGGAGCCTGACAACTCTGGGCTTCATCCCTGGAATCATGACCTGAGCCGAAGGTAGATGCTTAACCAACTGAGCCTACGAGGTGCCCCTACAGGCATTTCTTTCTAATGCCTCAACTATGAAGCAACAAAATGTGAAGTGCAGTATCTTTAACAATACCTTAAATCATCTTTGTATTAAGAAAATAAGAGAGATATCTGTCAGGAATTTCTCTCTCAGTTATTTACACAATTCTTGAACTTTCTAATAAAAGAAAAAAAGCTTCGAAGAGAGTGGATGACCCTTAAGATGTCTCTATTAAAACAGGATAAGACTATGTGACAATTGAGCATTTTATTATGAAGGGGGGAAGAATTTGCCACCTCAAAATATGCTTTTTTGGCATAAAGATCTTGAGTAGATTACTTTTAAGAAATAGACATAGGAAAAGTCCTGAAAACCAAGTAAAAGTCACCTTTTTGTAAGAAACTTTTACACTTATAAAGGAAATCTCCAATTGTAAGGATGTCTCCTCTGAACCAGAAAGAGGAGGACTAAATCCCCAGAAACTCTTGTCAATGGAGAAATCAAGTACTTATATCTGCGTAACAACTGTGTACTTGTTGCCTATGCTCTGTCTGAAAATCTCCCATAACTGGCACTACCAAACTCAACGTCTTGACCTTTTCTAGAGATCATATTTAAGGTGATGGCTTGGGCCATTTCAGAGAGTTACTCAGTTTTCTTGGTTATCTCCCTTGTATTCAGACGTTATATATGTCATTAAATTTCTGTTTGTTGTTCTTCTGTTTATCTGTATTTCATTACAGGAGTGTCTGAGCCAAGAACCTAAAAGGGTAGAGACAAAATTATTTTTCCTCCCCTGCACTTAAAATAGTATTTGAGTCCTACTTTTAAAATCCGTGAAAATAATTATTTTCACTTCACCAAATATCATCAAGGAACCTCAAATTCTGACTCTGTTTTTCTTAAATTCACAAAAACAGCCTATGCCTAAAAATCTCTCATTTTATAACTGTATTTCTATGTACAGCAGTAAATGTGAGTTTTAGTTTAGAATTCCAATTGTAAATGTCTCTTCTTCCCACTAACAATTTTTTTTCACTGAGGCACGTTGTATGTATCCCTCCCATTTATCCTGATTGGTCATGAAACTCTCTGACTCATGCACCATTCTTGTGTTTTTCCACTGACACCTCACTTCCTTATTTCCACAGTCATATTCTGTTAGACTCACTGAGCCGCACTTTGGTGATTTATATCCTCTTTGTTCCTACAAACATATATTTTATCATAGGTTTTTACTTCTTTCCTTTTGTTCCTTAATTCATATGTCATTTTAAGTCATGATTTTCTTTTCTGTTCTTGTACAGATAAAAACTCAAATTTACCTGCTAGACTTGGTATTGTAAAGATAGAATTTTATAGCACTACAAGATTCATTGATATTTACTCGATGCATAAAAATTTATTGCAGTTCCATTGACAAAAAATAAGTCACTTGACTATTGGCTTTTAGCATGGTAGTGTTGAATTGAACATTTAAATCATGTATTAACACGTAGTGATGTATATAAATCACTTCTTATATCAGACTGTAAAAATTATATTTAGATGACATTCTAAAAATCCTAACACACTTGGCATGGAGTATTATTATTTCTTGTACTTTGTATTTTGACACACACAATAAATATAAATAAATAGGTAAAAAATGGTTTTATTGAAGAATAGCTGAGAATTATAATCCAGGACAAGCAAGCTATGGAGAAAGCCGCTCTATTATTGAAGAAAAGGGGAGGGCAGTTATAAACAAAAAGGCCCTGGGGTAGAGTGGGAGTTCATCTGACCCCCTTTTAGAGTCCATAGTGAAGGATAACAAATCTATGCACAAATGGCCCTTTGATCTCTATCTCTATTTTTTTAAAGTATGAAGTATACTTTAAATCAAAAAGATGGGATCCCTGGGTGGCGCAGTGGTTTGGTGCCTGCCTTTGGCCCAGGGCGTGATCCTGGAGACCCGGGATCGAATCCCACATCGGGCTCCCGGTGCATGGAGCCTGCTTCTCCCTCTGCCTGTGTCTCTGCCTCTCTCTCTCTCTCTGTATCTGTCATAAATAAATAAAATATAAAAAAATAAAAAATAAAAATAAATCAAAAAGATGTGTGGAGACTGACAAATTCCAGATATTCAAGAAATTAATGGCCCATAAAATGAATATACTCATCTCAGTGGTATGGCGTAGAGGGAAGGATCATCAGGATTGAGGATGTTGTCTCACTGTGTCTCTAGTTCCTTCAGAAATAAGAATTTCTATTGGTTTAAGGTAGGAAGTCCAGGGTTTTGAACTACTTTACGTCATTTAATTTATTGGTTGTCTTCACTCAGAAAATGTTCATAAGAGTTCCCCAGAGTTGGTTCTCCTTCAGTCTCCACTTGAGGAGTGATACCGCTTCTCTGGATTATCTTTTAAAAAATTCAATAAAAATAATTTTATAAAAAATAGCTTTTATAAAGCATGAAATATATTTTATTATAGAGAGTAAATTTAAAATATTAAAGATAAATGAAAACAGATTCAAATTTTTCCAATATTATTCATAAGTCATTATAGTCGAATAGAAATATTTTTTTTTGCATTCAGCACTTAAGAATTCATAGAACTATAATTTGAAACAAATATAAGAACAACTGCAGAAGCAAAAAATAGTTCAGTGTCTCAATTTAAAATATATTTCTTTATTTCTTAAAATTTTCATAATGCTTTTTACCAAATATCATTTTTTTAAATGCTATAAATACTGGGGGGGGGGGGACATACCCTGTTGTCCCTTAGCTGGTATTCCATACCAATACAATATGATCTCCATTATAATAACCTACTTTATGAAGATTAAATGCTTTTGCAATTCAAACATGGTAAAATTGGCTTAAAGCAAAATCAAACACTAGTTTGCTGGTTCAGAATTTGAATAGTGGAATGAGAAATCTCTCTTATATTGCTATTGTGCACTGGTCAGCTAAGAAGTAATTGCTTTTTATAAGGCAAATTTGCTTTTACTTTTCTAAGGTAATGAAATGAACCTGAAACATTTCCTTTGAAATCAAAGTCACTATCCCTGAAATGTCACCAGACAAATCCCATCATATAGTTTCAGCAAACACATAATGAGAAAGTTGGGCTTGGAGTTGATTGACAGAATTCTATTAGAGAGCCTCCTCACACGTTCTTCTATAATTATCTGTGTTGTAGATCAATACTGATTTGATTTCTTCATATTCGTGTGCTGCTCTAATGGAGGAAAACCCAAATCGTAGGTGTTTCTGGGAGAAGTAGCTAATGCAGAAATGCTCTGATGTACTAAGAAGCCCCCACCTAGCCTGGTCTGTCTGTGACATAGCACAGAGATGCAAAACTATCCAGTGGCAGATAGTTTTTAAAAGCCCTTAACAGGACAGCCTTGGTGGGCTCAGTGGATTAGCGCTGCCTTCAGCCCAGGGTGTGATCCTGGAGACCCAGGATCGAGTCCCACATCGGGCTCCCTGAATGGAGCCTGCTTCTCCCTCTGCCTGTGTCTCTGCCTCTCTCTCTCTCTTTCTGTGTCTCTCATGAATAAATAAATAAAATATTTTTTAAAAAATAAAAGCCCTTAACAAAACATATGCTTCTAAAAATGCATATAATTATTAAATGTATTAAGAGAAGATCCATTCTTGAGCAGTACTGATTTAGCTATGAAACCAAAAATAGAAGCTTTTTTCCATACTAAGTGTGACAGCTCACATTGGTTATATTCTTGGCTTATTAAAAATACACTGTAATAGATAATACACCCCTTTAAAATCTCTATATGTGCTGAGTATGAGTGTGTAAATTATAGTTTATAAGATTGTTCAGTGGGATTAGGGTGATCTGTAATCTAAATTTAGTCATGCACAGATAGATAATGAGTAGGATTGAATAGTTTAAGATCAAATAGAAGATATAGGTCAGCAATCGATAAACAAAAATTTTTGGTGTGTTCTGGATTTAAATATTCCTATAAAGTGTTGTCTAGGCAATTATTCACTTCATTTTCTGAAAGGTATATAAAGTTCATGATTGTTGTATTACACAGATTTTTAAAAATATGGAAATCATAGGGATATTTGGATTTAAACAGCTTTTCAGCATATGGTTTTGAAATAACTTCTTTACCTGAGAACAAGTTACTACATATAATGATTTAATGGGCTGGTAAGCAATTTTCTCTCAATTCTTCGCAATGTCTCAACCTTGGTGAACTATTTTGTAAAAGCATGACATTAGTATCAAAGAATTATGTGAATGACATAGAAAAAGTCAGTATAATTGAAAAGACAGTAAAAAAGCACATGACATCAGTCAGTACAAATACTTTTTTAGCTAATGTCAAATCATTACTCCAGTCACATTTTATACACTTACTGAATTTTCCATTACCTAATGTTACACACAACTAAAGACATGTGGTAATGCAGACATCTCTCAATACACAAGTAGCTACTAGGATCTAATCTCTGTAAATTCCATATTATTTGGTTTGATCCCAGGACCTGTGGTACTTGGAAAATTCTACTTTATTGATTTAGTCCACACCTTGAGATATGAATTCTTATTTTTCTTCTAACTAAAAACTGAGCAAGACATACTTCTATTTCATACTTCCAAACTGATGTTTATAATCACATGATTTATTGGCTATAAACACTTTGTATCGATAGTTATTTTTAAACCCCAAATGTCCACAGCCCCAGTAGAAATGATACATCCACATCAAAGATCATTTTCCCCAGGTGACTGCTCATTTATGGAAACATCTTCAAAATGCCCATGTGCCTAATTTGTTATTATCTTTAATACCAATTTGTTTTTCAATGTATATATTTACATAGAATAAATATTGTGGTGTAAGGAAAGAGCCCTTAGGAAAATTGACATGAGAGAGCATGACATTAACTGTGTGGTGTGATATTGATCCAGTTCATGTATCTTTACTGAATCACAGTTTATTTATACTTGATATACAATAACAGGATTAGTAATAGTCTCAGGTCCTTTGTTAATCTAAGTTGCCGTTACTTTCATTGATATCGATTTGATACTTTCATTCTCGATATGGCCAGGTGATTTTTCACATTTCTCAAAACAAATTGTTCAGTTTTCTTGGATCATCTTGCTAGCTCCAAGTCTATCCTGAAAAACCAATGGATATAATTGTAAGGGTCCGTAGCTACCTAATGAAAACAAATTGGCCCAGACATGGTTTCTACATGATCTGTACAGACATTTTAAAGACCTGGCTTCAAAATAATTTTTCAGCCTGAATGAGGCAATCAAATTCAGCTCTAAAAATTAATGAAAGCATCCATTGTTCGGATAATTTCTATTAGTCACTTATATAAAATGCACAAAAAATTATAATACTACCTGTCCCAGACTGTCATGTATATGAAAGTGTAAAATATTTTATTTCAAATGTAATCTGAAGCTTCACAGATCAGAAAGTGCTGAACATATTCTCCAATAAAATTAGATGTTTTTCTGTGAGAAACAAATTTCTAGACAGCTCAGAGTCTTTTTTTTTCAGGTCAATTGTATTATTTAGGTGCTGATTTCCATTAGCAAAAGGGGCATTCACTTAGCACATTGAGCGCTCTCTCCAAAAGGTCTTTTGTGATGACTATAAAAGTATCTTCCACATATGCTCGAGTAAATTGTTGAAAGGAATAACACCACTTAAAAACACTTGATTCTCAATTTTGTTTTCGAATGAGATTAATCAATAATATTGTCCAATATGTTGATCTTAACTCCACTCTGCCAAGTTGACATTTTAAAAAAACAAAGACAGTTAGACTACCTGCATGGAAGAAAGTGAAAATAAAAGTCAGTTGAGTTTTGATTGCAATCTCCAATCTATTACACCTGCTTTCAGTGTATTAGAGGCTCTGCAAAGATCAATTAATTGCCATGAAGTCCTGAGACAGACAAAGCCAGCTTGACCAGGGGAAAAAACAAACAAACAAACAAACAAACAAACAAAAAACAAAAAAAACAAGCTTTACCCTAAAAGACATTCTTGAGTGAAAAATTAGATTTCTATAATCTGAGAGCACTTTCTTTTTTTTTTTTTTTTTTTTTGAGAGCACTTTCTATTGTCTTTATTAGATGACTTCTCTGCAGGAAAGCTGGGGTTTTTTGGTCATATACATGTCACATTCCATGTTGTCTCTCACTCAGGATGTTCAGGATTTTAATATTTACTTAAGAATCCTAATTAGGATTTCAAAGCAGTTCTTTTTTGTAGCCCAATTGAGATAAATATTCATATAGCTTTAAAATTAGTACTTTGATTCTTTGCTAAGAGAAAAAAATAATTTTTCACATTAGAAACCAAAAAAAGATAACTATACTTTGCAGACATCTGCCTAATAAAGCCTATTCAACATGCATTGAACGGATTTATCTCTACATGTATTTATGAACATAATAGATCCTATCAGTATACTTCTAGAGTGTAGTCAGCTTCATAACTGAAGTATATATTCAAAGTAAAGTACATGAAATAAAATGCATAGTAGGTGCTAAAACTGTTGAATTTATCATTACAATAGCTATTTTCTTTGTCCATGGATTAAAATTAGTTACACTAAATACGATTTTTGCAAATGATTTACAACTTTACTCCAAATGTAAATAAAGTCATTGTGATTCAATATTAAATGTCTTCTGTGACACTTGAATTAATCAATTATAATTTGAACCTAATCTGATATATTTTAATCACAAAAGATTTTACAATAATAAATAATTCAATAAAAAAATGCTTAAAGAATGAGGTTGAAACATTGTTGATAGAATTAAGATAATTTCTTACTTTGCTTACCAAAAAAATTTACCAAGAGCCACTGTTTAATTAGTTTGGATGGTCTGATAATAGAAATTTTTTTATTCCTTTTTATTTTAATTATTTTTTTAAAAATGATTCTGCACAATTCAGATTTTTTTTATTTTTTTCTGAGAACAATCTATGCACTAAAATATATTAATATTTGACATTTTTATTTTTATTTTATTTTTCTAAAAAAATTATTTATTTATTCATGAGAGACACAGAGAGAGGCAGAGACACAGGCAGAGGGAGAAGCAGGCTCCATGCAGGGAGCCCGATGTGAGACACGATCCCGGGTCTCCAGGATCATGCTCTGGGCCGAAGGCGGCACTTAACTGCTGAGCTACCCAGGCTGCCCAATATTTGAAATTTTTAAATGATTTTACTGAAATTGTAGATGGTAGAAGTAAGACACAAAATAAAGCATTCACATGAATGTAAACTATCCACTGCCTATCTTTAGGCTGCAGAGAAGAGCCAGAGCAGAGTTCCTGTTCTGAATCCCTCAACAATTATTCCGGGAAGTGACTATTCAGCAGACCTAAATGCCAGAGCTGAATGCACTTCTAAGAATTACTCCATTCTGTCGCACAGGAAAGAGATGCTCGCCGACAGGCATACCTACAGAGTCTACATGTGAGGGAAATATTGCCTCCCTACCAGAGGATGGTGAGGCCCACCCATCTGGAAGATAACTAAAGAGAAGTCTACAGATCTGTGAAAGCTGAAGGGAGCCTGAGTAGCATAAAAAATTTTTGAGGGCACAGAGTATCATAAATCTGGAGGCTTAAAAGAAATTTATTCTGTCACAGTTCTGAAGGCTAGAAGTCTGGAATCAAGGTGTTGGCAGGGTCTGAAAGGAAAATTTGTTTCATGCCTCTCTCCTAGGTTCTCGTGGTAGCCAGACAACTTTGGCATGACTTGCGGTTGTGTGTGGCTGGATCAGCCCCTGTAATTCTTACTGTGATTACAGGATGTAGCACCCAACATTTCAGAAATCAAGTTCTCAGAGAGAAGGGAAGAACATTGAGATGACCCAACATTAAAGGCCATTTTTCTTTTAATTAATTAATTTATTTATTTTTGAGGCCACTTTTTCTAATGTATTTGTTAATTGAATATATGAGTCATAGATTTCAAACAGAAATCTATTTGAGTTGACATTCCTTTCTTTATTTGTTCCCTATTTCACACCTTCTACAGTAATATCCCTTTTCCTCTCCGTTTTAATCTTAAATTAGTTGAATATCTATCTATACATTCTTTTATCATTTTACTATGTGTACATTTCTCTCTTTTTGATGTTTATGAGTCACAAGAAGGATTTGTTATACAGATATTTATAACATCTACTAGAAATTATAACTTCAAATTTCTTTTTTTTTTAACTTCAAATTTCTAACACCTAAGCATATCCTAATAAACTGCTTAAAAAACAAAGGGAAAAAAATCTTATAAGAAATTAGAGGAAAAAAAACCTGCCAAAAGCAAAACCATGACTGACAATTCATTTTTAGCAAATATGAAGTAAGCCAGGAGGAAACAGTAAAACATCTTTAAGTACTGAAAGAAAAGTTAAAATGTCAATCTAGGAATTTTTGCCCTGTCAAAATATTCTGTAATAGTTGAGGCAAAAATAATGCATTTTCAGGAAAACAAATATTAAGGCAAAATGATAAGCAGTAGTGTCTCTCTCTCACACACACACACACAAACACAAAAGACAAACCCCAAAAGACATTGGGAAGAAAAAATTCTAAAACAAAGCAGAGATATGTAAAAATGAATAAGAGGCATTACAAGCAGCAAAATATTTGAATAGCTGTTAAGTAGACAAAAAACAATAATGTCTAATACGATTTAAAACATATAGGTTAAAAATCATGAAAAACAAATTAAACATCTGGAAGTACATTGATTCAATTCCAGTCTACTAAGGTCCCAGTAATGTATTGTTTTAGAAAAGGTAAAAATAATTATTTAAGTAAGAATGTAGTAACTGAAGGATATATACTGTCATTTCTAGGGTAGCAAACTAAAGAGTATGGGTACGCACATGTGTGTACATACACACACACACACGCACACACACACACACAATGAAAGCTAAATGAAGGGAAAATAGGAAAATAAAAATATTTGTTTAATCCATGAGAAGACAGCAAAGAATACTAAAGAACATAAATAGGGGAATAGCAAGACTGCACTATAAATTGAGAAATGTCAGTGTTTATATTAAGTTAAAATGTACTGAAGTAATATCAGGAATAAAAATAGGATATCCACATAGTTCCTATAGATGTTGGAAATCATGATACGGTATCTTGAAAATCCTGATGGCAATATATTTGAGAATTAAGTAGATACATTTCTAGAAAAAAAGCAGTAGAAGTGATGTGAATATTTATTTCTATTAAAAAATTTGAGTATGTATGTAAAAACAGGTTGTCGAAGAAATCTCCAGTCCTAAATGGTCTCACTGTAGTTTTTCCCAAACACTGAAAGAAGAAATTATACAGAAAGTCTATGGGAAAATAGAAAATATGGGAAAACTTAACTCATTCTATGAGACCTTAATCACATTGGTAACAAAATTTTACAAGGACATTACAATAAATAAATACAAACCAATCCTTATCTCAAACTTAGAGGAGGGCAAAGTGAATCGTTAGAAGCAAATCTCATAGTATACAGGGATAATACTGCGTCTTGACCAAATAGGTTTAGTTTCAGGTTTACATAGTCACTTTAACATTAGAATATCAAGCAATATATTTCACCATATTAACAGTTTTAAGGACAGAAACCATTCTAGTAGATGCAGAAAAAGCACTTGACAAAAAACATATTAAAACAACTTTTCTCAGCAAACAAAGAAGAGTAGAGAATATCCTTAATCTGATAAAGAGGTTTTGCAAAACAAAACAAAAATTTAATCAAACAAAACCCTTCAGAAATTTGCATGCTGGTTACATATGTGTGTTTCCTTTGTGAAAATATCATAGGTTTAGCTTTTGACTGATCATGTCGTTGTGAAAGATAAAGGAGCAATTTTACAGTGACAAAGCTGAACATACTTTCTATTCCTTCTTTAAAAATTTTGTATACCAGAGGGCACCTAAAGATAGACTACTCCGTAAATACTGAAGTCCTAGGCAGCCTGCCATTGTGACAGCATATTTTATAAACAACCATAAATAACACCGCCGGCAGCATATCAGAGACAATTATCCTGCACCATCGGCCCCATTGTTTTGATTTAGTGGGGTCTTATAAGCAAAAGCAATACTTACTTGTCACACCTAACTGCAGGAGTCTAATATGTTTGATATTTTTCTCAGGGTTCATTATGTTTGCTTTTGTTTCTATTATTTTAATGCTTGTTTTGTGTTTTGAAGGTGTACACAGCAAGTCTTAAGAATTTTCTGCCTTTCATGAATGAAAAATATATTAAAAAGGTAAGGATGGATGGAACTAACTAGTGTTTACAGTCAGATCTTTCTTTTGGAGAAGAGGAGAGTCTGGGAAGATATAAGAGCTGTCTGTGGTATATGTATATGCATTTGTATACATTTATATGCACTATATCCATGATCTAATATCCCTAAAAAATTTTACATTTTAATTATCCAGTCCTACCCCCAAATTTTGCATATATATAAAGGATGATTTTGTATCCCAATTCCGTGTTCATTTATATTCATTCAACTCTTTCCCTTCAGCCCCTAATATGTTGTATGTGCTAAAGCGATGGAGTGTCTAATGTCCCTACCTATGTTTGCCAAGTTCATTGTATACTTTGATGAGGGAGTGAAAGAGAGTTTAAAAATCAAAAGATAGAAGTAAAATAAAGTTCCATACAGAATTAAAACATATATTGCCCTCAAACTACACTTTGGCTATTATATATCTGAAGTCCCTAAACACAAGCCATGCCATATTGGAGAAAATGATTCAGTGAAAGTTCTTGAGCTATTCTGAATTCAAATGGTCAAAGGTTTAAAAAAACAAACAAAACAAATAAAAAGCCTTGTTTTCTGAGGAAGATGAATTTTTGTTATTTATAATTAAAGTGACTCCTTTGTTCCTATTAGTGTTATATTGTTTCTTATGTAGCTCCTACAAGAATTATGCAATTAAATTTCAATATGTTAAGGTAATAATTTTCTTAAATGAGTGCAATAATGTGCCCAAGTGTCAATGTTCCTAAAGTAGTCTTCAGAAAGGAATTTTAATATATCTCTGTTTACCACTAAAATTAAAGCTATTGTCTTTCCTGGTGGTAGTTTTCTTTCTACTTCCCTTTCTTTTTCCCTCTCTCTCTCGTCCCTCCCTTTCTCTTCTCCGTCATTCTGATAAGAGCTCTTGTCTGGAGAATTAGTATGAATCTTTAAATGAAGCATGTGCTGGCAAATTTAGGTTAGAAAATCTTTGTTCCTCAATCTATATTGTCTCAATTCAATATATACTCTGTGTCAGGCCTTGAAATGGGTGCAAAGATAAATCAGTTTCTCTGCCTCACGAAACTTACGAACTATAAGGGATGAGTTAATCTGCAAGTTCAGTGGAAGGTAATATATTCAATGGGCCATTAAAACAGAATAAAGGCTTTCCAGAGAGGAAAAGTTTTCTTCTGAAGAGGACATCACAAAAGTTTAAAAGAATGTGGTTTTGGAGCTGAGCCTTGAATAATTGGCAAGGTATGGGAAGGGATAACATAGTTTTAGGTACATAAGAAAATGATAGTATAATAGTGCATATAAAATTGTTGGGGGAGAGCTACAAGTGTACAAATTATGAATGAAAGGTCATCATAAGATACTAAATTTGTTGAAAATAAAACTCATAAAAAAAGAAAAGAAAACTCATTTGGGTTTGTAAAAATTGAATACTTTTTACGGTTTCACAGGTGTATACAAATGTCAAAACTTATCAGATCCTACCTATTAAATACTTGCAGTTTATTTTGTGCCAATTATGCCTCTATGAGCTTGATATTTTTAAGGCATAAACTATCCTTCCACCTCAAAATCCCAATATTTTAAAAAGACAAGTTTAATGTGGGCTTACTGTGTTATGCTCCACAGAGCCTCAAAAGCAAAAACCTGATTTTTTTTCATAAATGAAAAAATGGACTACTTCGTAGCCTCAGGTATTGCATTTCAGCTTACTGCACTGATATGTATAATATAATAATACAGGATATTTTAAATGTCAGTGTTTATTAATAAATGGTTTATTCCTTGCTGTCTTTTCATTTTGCATTTGCTATGCACACTTCACGTGGCATATTTCAATAACCTAAGATTTTCCCAGAGGAATTTCCCTTAACTCACAGAATGTGGATGACAATGACTCTTCCTCTAGATGATTTCTATGTTATAAGCGTTGTGATTTCTCTGTAAACAAAATCGAAGCATTTATTCATAGGATGAATTTGAAGATTTTCAAGCCTCAAATTTATTGATGTTTTCCTTTCCTTGGTGATGTTTATATTCTAGGATCGAGAAGGAAAAGATGCTGAGAAATGCTTATTCTAAGCAAGTTGTAAATTGAGATATATCTCACCTCTATGGTGAAGAGGTTTTTCCTCTCTCACTAACTTCTCATCTGTAATACTTTTGCCTCCTTTGCCAGATCCCAAGTTCTGAATTAGCCTGTCCATCCAGTGATCAAAGTTCCCTGGTACTTCACTCTGCTACCTCATAGGGCTAATGTGAGGGGGAAATGATGATAGTTAGCTATATAACATCATTATAACAACTTTTCCTAAATTGCTTATCCTTATAAGCATCATGTGTGGTAATTAATAAGCCTCATTTTATAGGTTAAGAAATTAAAGCACCCAAGAGAACTTAGGTATGTTTTCCAAGGTCACAAAGCATATAAAATGCAGAATTGAGATTCAGAGTCTAGTCTTGTTATTTGATCATGTGTTATGCTATCTTTCAATAAATCAGAAAAATATAAATCAATATCTTAATTAACTAATATAGTCTCCTACATATAATGCTTTAATACCCAGATAAATCTAAAATTTTTCAGAAGTTTAATTAATAACGCCATTAATTAGAACTTTTAAATACTGTGGCAATAGCATTGGATAAAATTGTTTTATTATGTTATATGTTTGGTTTTTGGGAATGCTTCTGTTGACTACATAGATCTAAAATAGCCTACTCAGCCAATAATTGGCTTACCCAAAACTCTGATATACTTCTTTCATTTTATTATTAAAAATACATATGAAAGGAAAATAATTTATTGACTGTTACACATTCTAATCAAATAGGAAATAGATATTGTGATAGTAATTGGTATTATTATTACCAAGAAAATTACATCATCACCAGTCCCTCATTACATTACTCCACTTTTACAGTCTCTATTTCATGTAAAAAACATTTACAAATGTAAAAATCTTTACATTAAATGTATTCAGTCATCCCGGCAATAATTTATGCTTGACACATATCTATCTAAGTTTATACAGTTAAGGAGGGGCACATGGCTGGCTCAGTCCATGGAGCATAAGACTCTCTTGATCTTAGGGTTGTAAGTTCAACTTCCACGTTGGGGATAGAGAGTACCTAAAATCTTAAGGGATGCCTGGGTGGCTCAGCAGTTGATCATCTGCCTTCGGCTCAGGGCCTGATCCCAGGTTGCCAGGATCGAATCCCACATCGGGCTTCGTGCGTGAGGCCTGCTTCTCCCTCTGCCTGTGTCTCTGCCTCTGTGTGTGTGTGTGTGTGTCTCTCATGAATAAATAAATAAAATTATTAAAAAAGGTAAAATAAAATCTTAAAAAAAAGATAAGGAATTTTTTTAAGATTTTATTTATTTGACAGAGAGCATGAGCAGGGGGAGGGGCAGAAGGACAGGGAAAGAGAGACTGCTCCCCACTGAGCAGAGAGTCCAATGATGTGGGGCTGGATCCCCAGACCTTGGGAATATAACCTGAGCCAAAGGCAGATTAACCTACTGAGCCACCCAGGCATCCCAAGGGTTATACATTTTAAGTAATTTTTAATGTCACACAAGTTTTGGGGTTGACTAGGAGAAAAGAATGGTCAGGGCACCTTGGTGGCTCAGTCGGTTAAGTATCCAACTCTTGGTTTCAGCTCAGATCGTGATCTCAGTGTTGTGAGATGAACCCCACACCAGCACCCAATGTTGAGACTGCTTAAGACTCTCTCTCTGCCTCACCCTCCCACTCTCTCTCTCTCAAATAAATAATTTTTTTTAAAGATAAGAATTGGCCATCAGAATAATTTAAAATTTCAGCACTTTTCATGTACCTGTTGACCAAGAATATGTCTTCTTTGGGGAAATGTATACTTAATTCATTTGCCCACTTTTTAATCAAGTTATTTACTTTTTTGCTATTAATTATTTCTGGAGAAATGCAAATCGAAAACACAGTGAGATACCACTTCACATGTATTAGGATGGCTGTTACCAAAAAATGTTGATGACAATATGGAGAAAAGGGAATTCGAGTATAATGATGGTGGGAATGAAACTGGTATGGCCTCTATAGAAAACAATGTGGAGTTTTCCATTTGATCCAGTAATCCACTTCTGAGTATGCAGCCAAAAGAATTAAAATCAGGATCTTAAAAGAAATATCTGCACACCCATGTTTATTACAGTGTTACTCACAATAGACAAGCCATGGAAGAAGCCTACATGCCCATTGATAAATGAATGGATAAAGAGAATGTGGAAAAAAATTAAAAATTAAAAAAAGAGAATGTGGAATATACATACAATGGAATATTATTCAGTCTTTTTAAAGAAGGAAATCCTGCAATTTGTGACAACATTAATGAGCCTAAAGGACATTATGGTCATGAAATAAGCTGGTCACAGAAAGACAAGTTCTACATGATACTTTTTCTAGGAGGAATCTAAAATAGTCAAACTCATAGAAGCAGAGAATGAAATGGTGCTTTCTAGGGGCTGGGGGATGGGTGAAATGAAGTATTAATCATAGGGTACAAAGTTTCAGTCACAAAGATGAAGCCCTAGAAACCTATTGTATAGCATAGTGCCTACGGTTAACGATACCGTATTATATTCTTAAAATTTTGAAAAAAGAGTAGATATCATGTTAAGTATTCCTGTCATAATAGTATTATTATAATTATAAATTATTATATTTACATATAATTATTATTAAATAAAAGGGATGGGAGGAAAGTTTTGGAGATGATAGATTTCATGTTACAGATTATAGTGATGTTTTCACAGATGTAAATAAGCAAAAAGAGTCATCCTGGTTATGGATTTATGAATTTAATGTGTAACAACACTTATACTGTCACAATGTGCAAATATATAGAAGTATTTATATAAAGAAACTGGAAACTGAATTATTAATACATAATTTTCATATAGAATATGAGCACTTATTGGGATGCCTAGGTGGCTCAGTGGTTGAATGTCTGCCTTTGGCCCAAGCTGTAATCATGGGGTCCTGGGATCAAGTGCCACTGGTAGACTGCTTCTCTCTCTGCTTATGTTTCTGCCTCTCTGCATCTGTCATGAATAAATAAAATATTTTTTTAAAATATGAACACTTATGTATCAATAAGCCACAATTGAGGGGCTTATTAATTAAAATTTAAATAATTTTAATTAAATTAATTATTTAAATTAAAATTAAATAAAATTTAATTAATTAAAATAATATTATTTTTCATTTCCTTACATTTTAGATACAAACTGTTAACAGTAAGACAAATCAACATTTTTATTTCACTTAAGCATTATTTTCAAAACTGCTCTTCACCTAAAGTTATAGTATTCGGGGCAGCCTGGGGGGCTCAGCGGTTTAGCGCTGCCTTGAGACCATGGTGGGATCCTGGAGACCCAGGATCAAGTCCCATGTTGGTCTCCCTGCATGGAGTCTGCTTCTCCCTCTGCCTGTGTCTCTGCCTCTCTCTCTCTGTCTTTCTCTGTCTCTCATGAATAAATAAATAAAATTTTTAAAAATAAATAAATAAAGTTACAGTATTCAGAAAAAGAAAAAAACTAAAATATAATCTTTTTCCTTTTTTTAAAAAAAGTGACAACCTTTGGTACAGAACTGTGACATTTCTATAGTAGTAAACTCTATTAGGTGGTTTATATGCTCCTCAAGTAAGATAGGTAAAGCATGGTCCTTTGCATGTTGTTCAATTTGGCATTCTTGGGAGGCTTTCTGCCACTGATGATTAATGTTTCTAATAAAATCACTGTTTGCTAACCATAGTTTGGTGAAAGCATCAGGACCTTGAAGGGAGAAGAAGAAGAAAAAGAGGCTGAGGAGGAAAATGGCAAGGAGGAGGAAGTGAAAGGGAAGGAGAGGAGGCACTTGTTATAGGAAGAAGAGGAAGCAAAGAGGAAGAAGAAGATGCAGAAAGCAATTGACATAATACAGAAAGCTCACTAGGACAAAAGCAAAGTGACTCATGTACACTCACCAAAGTAATACTGGGCAATGCACTTTCAGAATGAAAATACATTACAAACTCTCTGTAAAAAAAGTAGTGATTTGTGATGTAAAATTTAACCTTAATTACCAGAATACTTAATATATACCTAATGCACTTTATTTATATTAGATAAATTGAGTTAGATAATAATGAAATTTATCACATGATCCTTCTCTAAGATCACGCCTTGCTACTGTTGAATTGGGGAACCAGAAACAAATAAGATATAATAATATTATAATTGACTTCTCTTTATCATATGCATTGGCTCCTAACCTCCTTGGGAGGTTTCTGGATGTAATCTGAAAGCACCCCCCATACATGGGACAAGGAGAGAAGGAAGAAAGAAGCAGATTACTCCAGATTGGTAGGTGACAGTTTTGATGAACACGGGAATTTACTTACTAGGCTTGTCTTTGGCAGCTGCAAAATGAGTAGTTTTCTGCACCAGCCCAGCAAATCTTTAAAGTTTGTATATAGAAGCCTTAACTAAATTAGTCACAAATAGGGACACCTGGGTGGCTCATCAGTTGAGCGTCTGCTTTTGACTCAGGACAAGATCCCAGGGTTCCAGGTTCGAGTCCCACATTGGGCTCCCTGCAAGGAGCTTGCTTCTCCCTCTGTCTATGTATCTGCCTCTCTCTGTGTGTTCCTTATGAATAAATAAATAAAATATTTAAAAAGTTAGTCACAAATATTGTCCAGAAGTTCTCAACACATGTTGCTCTATCAATCCTTGAAAGTGGCTCCCACTGTAGGAACAGTGGACAAGACCATATATTCCAAGAACAGGGGTTGGGGTAAAGAGCCTCAATTGCCCAAGTCTAACCTGAGTGTCAACTGGTGGTCACGTCTTCTTGATGGCCTTACCCAATAATATACAACAGTAAATCCTGTCAGTGAAGTGCCGTCTATTTGCAGCCATGCTACCCCTTCACATTGACATGCTCATTGAAGATTCATCATCATTTGCTGAACTATTATAACTAAGACTGACCTCTTTGCTTCCACACTTGTCTTCCACAATCTCTTCACTGTTCTATAAGTGGAACTGAAGTGTCCTGTCATTGCTTTGAATCCCCTTCTCTGTAAGACTCCAAAGTCTTTACAGTGTTTTCCAAGCATTGACCTGAACTACTTGTCTCCTTCATTGTCTTCCTCTATCATGTTCCAGGCACAAATAGCTGGGGTGCCTAGGTGGCTCAGCTGATTAGGTGTCTGCCTTCAACCTGGATCACAATCCTGGAGTCCTGGGATCCAGCCCAATAGCAGCCCTCCTGCTCAGTGGGGAGCCTGCTTCTCTGTCTCCCTCTGCCCCTTCCTCTGCAGCTGCTGCTGCTTCTGGTCTCTTTCTCTCTGTCAAATAAATAAATAAAAATCTTAAAAAAACATTTTGTTTTAATAACCCAAGGATGTCCTTATTTCCTCTGCCTAAAATATTCCTAATGCATCTACATGACTCTTTCCTTCGTGCCATTAGGTCATTTGACTGTACATTTACAGTGGAGGGAAACAGACCAAGTAACATAGCAAATGATAGGAAGTCTGTATGACAATTTGTGACACAGGCTAGATTAAAGCTTAACGTTACCAGACAAGTAAATAATCCACTATAACACTTTGCATCATAGTATGTTAATTGATGTTTATTTCAAGTTCATTCTTAATTTGAATTTACATAGAACTTTATGTATATTTTATAGTCTCATTTTTGTGATTGTTGCATGTCAACTTAATTTTGATTCTACAAATAAGAAATATTTAATGCTTGGAAAGAATCAGGGAGATTAGACCAATTTATTCCAAGGTTTAAAATCCACTCTAAAACAACTCCTATAAAACCATAGAGCCCATGAAAGCCATCAATCATGGGAAAATTACTATTTCAGGAAGCATTGTATTCCTTTTGCTGGAAGCCCTGATGCAAAATTCATCCTTATAATGAAGCAAAATCTAAATTCTTTCATTTTCTCTTTGTTGTTATTAAGTTTAACTTCCCTTGCTTTCAATTATAGTAATGTGCATATTATGAAATTTTTGTTTAAAACCTAATTTACTTTTTTTTTTTTTTTTGAGAAAGAAGAGATAGCAACAGAGGGAGAAAAAGAAGCAGGCTCTCGGCTGAGCAGGGAGCTTAATCAGGGCCCAGTATTGGACCCTGGGAACATGACCTGAGCCAAAGGCACACACTTAACCAACTGAGCCATTGAGGTGACCTAAATTTTACTAATAATTTTAACTTCACTAGATCGAGATCAACTGTTATGACCAATTTCTGAATGACAATAAGAATACTTTCAGCTTATTCAGTTATTTATTAGCTCTACCTTGCAGATACTGCTCACACATATCATCAAATTATATTATCAATTCTCTAAACTCTGAAACTTTGCCCTTTGGCAAATCTCCTAGAAGATGAGAAGCCATATGCAACAAGGACAAGTTGTCTAAGCTTAGGATATTCAGAAGCAACCACCCAGCATTCAGCTGACCTCAGATGCATGAGTGAACCCCTTTGGAATCAGCTGAACTCATCCCAAATCAGTCTAACCATAGATCTTTGTGATGGGGTGGTCAGTTTATTTTTCTATGCCACTGAGGTTTTGTGGTCATTTATTAAATAGCATTGTGTGGCAATATATATTGACACAAATGATTAAAAATTAAAGAGTTTAATTAGTAAATAAAATTTCATGTGATATAGACTAAAATGTGGTGTAAAAATGAAAATGCTCAAATGATGTCTTTCTATAGAAAATTTAGAAGGTGACCAGGTAAAATCAATTGGAATTTGTGAATAGAACATACAGGTGACATTTCTGTGCAGGAATTATTTGAAAGCCTTTCATACTTTAATTTATTCAACGGATATTTATTACCAGACAATAGAGATGAAAAATGTTGCCAACATATGTGTGCCAGAGAAAGCCATCGCAAATAGACTTAATCATTTCTTCCTCAAAAGAAGTTGTTATCAAATTTGTTTTGCATAAGCATCAGAATGGGTGCTAGTTAAAAGCTGGGAATAGAATAACCAATTTCAGACTCAAACTTTTATGTGCAGTTTAGAAATTGCTATGGCAAAATGTACTCCAGATGATTCTAATATATTTGGTTTTCAGATTACACTTTGAGAAACACAGAGTATAAAATATGCAAATACACTTAAAAGTTAAAAAAGACAAATGATGGAGCTCTGAAGTAGAAAACTGATACTTAAAATACGGGAAGAAAAATAGGCAAAAACAAAATTGAAGAGAATGGTCTTAACATTGTTATTCAAATGTCACTTTTCAATTAGGCCTTCCCAAACCACTTTATCAAAAATTTCAACCATCAAGTGTCTCTAAGACACTTTCTAGCCTCTAATCTTACTTTATTTTTTTAAATTTTAAAAAAATCCAGTTGTCATAAATATCCGATATAATAGACATTATTTAATGTTTTTTAAAAAATATTTTTATTTAGAGAGAGCTCTCAAGCAGTAGGTAAGGGCAGAGAAAAAAGCAGGCTCCTCGCTGAGCAGGGAGTCTGAAATGGTTGAAGAATAGGAAGTCAGAGAAAGGGCAGCCCTGGTGGTACAGCGGTTTAGTGCTGCCTGTAGCCCAGGGTGTGATCCTGGAGACCTGGGATGGAGTCCTCTGTCAGGCTCCCTGTATGGAGCCTGCTTCTCCCTCTGCCTGTGTCTCTGCCTCTCTCTCTCTCTCTCTCTCTCTCTCTGTCTCTTATGAATAAATAAATAAATAAAATCTTTTTTTAAAATGGAAGTCAGAGGATATTGAAGCATGGTAAGAATTTGACACAGCACTGCTATTTTAAAGATTTGGAAAATCCACATGAGAAGAAATGACCCTGAAGGTTGATACAACAATGAGAACATGGTGAGTTCTTTTTTCTTTATTTTAATCACATTTTTAAAGGCAATAAAAATTCTTGGAAACAGAAAAGAATAAATTGCTAAAAATCCATAAGTCAAAGAAGTTAAGACCCTTCCCAAGATAAGTTGACAAAATTCAGCCATTTTTTACTGGAGACATTTTCAAATTGTGGACAAGCATAGAGAACCTGGAAGGAAAAAGCAAAGAAGAAACATAACTTTTTAGTAGTTCAATAAGGGTGATAACCTGGAAGTTCAGAGGACACAGGAGACTAGGAAAATAGAAATCAAATCTTCCAAAAGGCGGAGTGAAATCACACCTGTGGTACTTGTGAAGACTTGACAGAAAAGGCACTTATTTTGAAAACATTGTCAGTAAGATGTGCACACAATGTTGAAGCCACAGGGGCAAGGGAACACTATAGAGTTAAGATAAATCTTTGAATTGACAGAAATGAATCTCTTGTAATCTTCTGGGGTAAATAATATTGACTTGGAAAGCTCTCAACCAAAAGCTTGTGAGAGCCATATTTAGGGAAAAAGACAAACCAGGGGTATACAAAGTCTATCAAGACTGCAACAAAGGCCAATTTATCTTAATTTCTTATTCAATTTAAATGATTAGCTATTCTGCTACTTGCCTTACAGAGGAAAAGGTGAACTTTATTAAGAGGGCTATAATATCATCTAGAACCTCTAGAATTATGTCATTGAACATTGACAGGTATAAAAAAGTTCTAAATAGGCTATAAATAAGAAAAAACATGACCAACGATCAAAGAAAAGGGCAGAGAATAAATATATTAGATTGGATGTCAAAGATCCATATATTAGAATTTACAAATGAATACTTAAAAATTGCTATGATTAACGTTCAAGAACACAGTGAAAAAATAGACAAAAGTTAAAGAAATTTACCAAAGTATTAGATTCTCAAAAAGAAAAAAAGAATAAGTTGACACTACAAACAGAAAATAAAATGTGATATCTGAAATTATGAATAGTTTTAAATGTACATGCTAAAATAAAATTTCAGTTACCTAAGAGAAAGTCCATAAAAAATACACAAACTGCAGTGGTGAGAAAAGTAATGTAGAATAGAATAGAGCACAGAGATATTTTGGACACTCTTCAAAAGTCTATTATAATTATAATCCAAGTCTTGAGAGGAGAAGAGAGAAATGATGGGGCAAAAGTAGTATTCAAAGGAATAATGGCTAAGAAAATTTTTAAATGATATAAGACTCATAAGTACAAGAAATCTAATTATACCTTACGCAGTATATACAAAAAGAAAGTTTAACTAGGCACTTCACAGTAAAGCTGCTGCAAAGAAAAGAATAAAAAAATAAATCCTAAAAGCCAGCCAGAGGAAGAAAGATACCTTGTTTTCAAAGAACAACCAACCATAAGAATGACAGCTGTCTTCTCACCACTAATGATGGGAGTCAGAAAGCAGTGGAATGACATCTTTGTATTTCCAAAGAAAAAGTACTGCCAACCTAGAATTCTAAAACAAGTGAATATATTCTTATCCATCAAAAATAAAAGTGAAATAAGGATGTCTGCAGACAAAGACTGAGGGAAGCTGTCAATAATAGGGACATAGTTAAAAATAAAAGTCTAAATTAAAGCCAGAACTTCAGGTAGGAAAAAACTAATCTAAAATGTGAACAAAGAAATATAGAATAGAATTAAAATACACCACAAAAATGTAAATAAATGAGAGAATGTAAGTAGTTGTTTAATGTACAAAACAATTATAGAAATGTCCTGTGAAGTTTAAATTATATGTAAAACAAGGCACCATCACACCAATAATACAAAATGGAAATGGTTTTAAAGATTGTAATATACTAGAAGAATAGGGAAAGTAGAAAAAGAATGACTTTATTGGACTATAATTAGGCACCCATAATTTAATATATATAAATACCTATAAAAATATTAATGTACAAATCACAAATTAATCAAATGAAAATAAAATGAAATAATAAAAATAAATAAATAAATGCATCTTAAAAGTTTTCTGCTCTCCAAGACATAACTAAGAATATGCAAAGGCTAAAGTCAGACTGAGAAAAAAATAGTAATTCATTTAACAGACAAATAATATATATCCAGAATATCTAAATAGTTCTTAAAACTTAGTAACAAGAAGATAATCCAAAAAAAGGTAAAAAACTTGAACAAAAGCATCTCATAAAAGGAAGTACGCACATGACAATAAATACATAGAAAGATATTTGACATAATTAGTTATCAGGAACATGCTAATTTAGAGCAAACTCAGATTCTACTCCACTCAACTCTGGTTAAAAGAAAAATAAATAAATAAATTTAAATATGCCAATTGTTGCTAGGGACATAAAACAACAGAATAGCTTATAAAATGCTGGTGGGAATGCAACATTTTAACCTGTCTGGGTAAATCACTGGTGTTTTTGAAGTGAAATATAAACCATTATTCTACACCTAGGTGTTTCCCAAAAAATCTAATTATATTATAATTATAATATCTAATTAAGATATATAAGAATTATATCTAATTTCTTTCCCAAAAAGAAATGATAATATGTTCACATGCAAAAACTTGTGTGAAAAAGTTCATATTAACTTCACTTAATAATTATAAAAACATAAAGGTGAATGGATAAACAAATTGTGGTGTATCCATAAATAGAATTCTACTCTGAGTTAAAAAAAAAAACAAACTAGTAATTTACATAACAATATAAATACATCTCAAAATCATTGTGTTGTGTAAAAGAAGCCTGACATGAAATAATTCAGGTTGCAAGTTTCTATTTATATGAAAATCAACAAAAGACAAAATAAATTTAATAGTAACATGAAATAGATTATTATTTATTCACACCAGAGGTGTGAAAGAAGTTGATTGCCAAAGAGGCATGATGGTACTTCTTTTGAGGTGAAGAATGTGTTTTACATCTTGATTTTGGTGACGGTTATGAGTATGTATATTTGTTAGAACTCATGAGACGTATAGAAAATGGGTGCATTTTAAAATATAAATTCTAGGGATCCCTGGGTGGCGCAGCAGTTTGGCGCCTGCCTTTGGCCCAGGGCGCGATCCTGGAGCCTCGGGATCGAGTCCCACGTCGGGCTCCCGGTGCATGGAGCCTGCTTCTCCCTCTGCCTGCCTCTCTGCCTCTCTCTCTTTCTCCTCTCTGTGCATTCTCATAAATAAATAAAATCTTTTAAAAAAAAATTCTATTTCAATAAAGTAGATTTTTAAAAAAGATAACGTCTCAAATAGGAAATATAAAATGGGAGTAGCTATATCTTTTTCATAACAATTATGTAATAATATAATGGATTTAATACAAGTAAAAGGTTAAAAAAATCATTTGCCTATTGCTTATTCAACAGAGACCTCAAATAAAAGAAGACAGAATATTGACAGTAAAATGATGAAAAATGACTCAACAAATTTCAAATAATTTAAATCATACATAATTAAAGACACTTTACCAAAGAGTATATTCATAATGGTCCAGCTGAACGTATGACTACTCAATTATCCAGCATATTTGTTTTTATTAATACTATAAAATATTGCCACAAGTTTAGTGGATTTCATTTTTTTTTAAATTTTCATTTATTTATGATAGTCACACAGAGAGAGAGAGGCAGAGACATAGGCAGAGGGAGAAGCAGGCTCCATGCACCGGGAGCCCGACGTGGGATTTGATACCGGGTCTCCAGGATCGCGCCCTGGGCCAAAGGCAGGCGCTAAACCGCTGCACCACCCAGGGATCCCAGTTTAGTGGATTTCAATAACACAAATGTATTATCTTACAATTGTGGGTTAGAAGTCTCTCATGGGTCTCAATCAAGGTGTTGGCAGTGCAGAGTCTCTTCCTGAAGGACCTAGAGAATCATTTCCTTGCCCTTTTCAGCTTCTCAAAGTGTTCCCATTTGTCGGCTCTTGGACTCCTTTACTCATCTTCCAAGTCAGCAAGTGTGCATCCCTCTTTAATAGTTCTTCTATAATCCATTCTTCCATTCCACTCTGAACTCAGCCAGGAAAAGTTCTCATATTTTAGGGATTCTTGTGATTAGCCTGAACATACCGGAATACTCCAGGATAATCTCCCATAGTAAGATCCTTCATTTAATGATATCTGTTAAAAAATAATGATAATACCTGTAAAATTCTCTTTGCCATGTAAGGTAACATATCTACAGACTCCAAAGATTAGAATGTGGACATTTTTAAGAGGCATTATTCTTTCTGACACATCCAATAAATTCACATGTATGCTTTTTAAATCTAAGAAAAAGCATACATGTTTTAACCAAAAGGTAAGTACTAGAGTATTCTGAACTACACTGCGTATAATAACTAAACAACAAACTCCCTGAAAAATGCTTATCAGAAAACAATGTATCAAAAATTATATTATATTCAATGGAATATAATATAGAATAGAACGTTATGATGGAATAGTATAGAACAATGAATTTTTTTTTTAGAACAGTGATAAAAAAAATATCTGTTAACTATGTATAAATATATCGGTGAGTTACAGAGACATTATGTTGAACCAAAGTAGTCAAACACAAGAGACTATCTATGCATCTTTTATTTAAAGTACAAAAACAGATAATCTAATTTATGCTATGGATGGTCGGAACAGTAACTATCTAAGAAGAGATACAGCATAAATGAGGTCTGTGGTGTTAACAATACTGTTTCTCGGTATGGATGTGTGTTGAACAGGTATGTCCAATTTGTGAAGTTTTAGAGAGTTGTTCACTTATTTGCATGGTATGTGTTCATTATAGTTGAAATGTTTATAGTTTTTTTAAAAATCATATATCCTTTAGATCAGTTTTCAGCACAAATAATAATATATGCCATTTATTAAGCTGTTACAATGTATGAACTCCTATTTGTATGAACTTCTATTTCTCAAACCAACTCTGCAATTTCGGTGTTACTGTCATTTTTCTGTGAATTTAAGTAACATGACCAATGTAAAACAGACAGTGGCTGAGCTCAATTAAAGACCTTACAGATTTGGTTTCCAAAGTCATGTTTGTTCAGATAGATATATAGACTGTTGGGGCCAGGCGGGAAGGGAAACTCCTCAAGATGGCAGATACGCCAAAATGGCTGAAGTTCCTGTCACCACCTCCACTTGGGATGACAGCTTGAGCAGACCCTTACACCTCTCCTTTGGACTTCCTCAACCGAACCCAATGCCCTTCAAACCCCAGAGGAGGAAGTCACCTTTGACTGGTCGAATTGCAATCCTTCCTTTGCATAGTGAGGGTCACTCTGACTGGTTGGATTGCAATCCTTCCTTTGCATATGAGCCAACCAATAGGAAACCGTTTTGCCTTACAACGTTATGTAAACCCCCTACCACCTTGTCTTGGCGCGACTTCCTCGACTCACTCTCTTTCCCCCGTGAGTCGTGGAACCTCGCCCGAGGGTGCCTGCAATAAAATCTGTTCTTGGACCCTCACTTGCCTTGGCGGTCTCATTTCCGTCTAGTTACTAAAAAACTTAACATAGACGATAAATAGATAGATAGATGATACACAGATAGAAGATGATAGATAGATAGATAGATGATAGATAGATAGATAGATGATAGATAGATAGATCTATATGATCTATGAAACTTTTAAATTTCTAATAATTCCAATATTTAAATGAATACATTCAAGATCTATCTATCTATCTATCATCTATCTATCTATCTATCTATCTATCTATCTATCTATCTATCATCTATCTATATACATATATATGCATCTTAAATGTATTTAAATATCAGAATTGCTAGAAATGTAAAGTTCTATAAAGTCAATTCCACTTACATGGTCTGATAGTAGAATACTCACCTCCAAAGATGTTCATGCTCTACTTCCTGGGGCCTAAGAATATGTTTTTTTGTTTTTTGTGTTTTGTTTTTTTACATGACAAAGGGAAGAAGGGATTAAAGTTACAGATAGAATTAAGATAGCTAATCAATTGAGTTTAAGATAAAAAGATTATCCTGGAATACTTGGGTGGACCAATGTAATCACAAAGTCACATTAAAGGACTTTAATGTGAAAGAGGAAGGCAGAAAGGAAGGACAGAGTCAGAGATGTGAGGATGCTACATAGCTCTGTTGAAGGGGCCAGGAGATAGGAAATGAAGATGGCCTCCAGTAGTTGGAAAAGCAAGGAAACATTGCCCCCTAGAGCTTCCCCGAGGAACAAAGCCCTGTTTATACCTTGACTTTAGCCCAGGAAGACTCACTGAAGACTTTGGGTGGCCAGAACTATAAAATAATAAATTAATGTTTTAGCCATGAAATGTGTGATAATCCATTATAGTACAATAGGAAACTAATGCACAAGTTCATGCCCTAGAAAATTTGAAGTGGAAGCTTTACTGGTGTTACCCTAGTTACCTGTAGGCTTCCATCCAATATATAATGCAGTTCTCTATGGAGAAGAAAGTTCACAACTCAAAGAAATTTAGGTAACTCTTTAGGTAAATATCTGAAACAATCTGAACAATAGTGGTTTTCTGTGGCATGTGACTTATTGAAGAAGGCAGTCTATTGTTTCTAATATTAGAGATAGTTTTGCTGGAGTTTGGGCTCTATGAAAAGAAGAACCCAACATTGGGAAAAAGATGAAAAATTGTAGAAGCTGGAGTTGGTGATCAAAGCTGGAGTTGACTGAAACAAATTCCAGTTAGAACACTGATAGCAATAAATAACAATTCAAATAAATATTTCTATAAATAAGATATAATAGTCCATCAATGTTCTGTCCTCTGAATAGGAGAGCCCTCAAATTATTTCAAATCCCAAGTTGTAAACATGTGCAAACTTTGCACACTTTGATGAGTATAGCTAAATGATTCATAGATGAATATAGTCAACATGTTCTGGTGTTCATTAAACATTAAGTTTTTGAGATTAGAGAATTGGTCAATTTGGAGCAAGAAGGTGTAGACATTGCTAACAGGAAACAGCTCCACTCCAGGGGCAGCAACTCTGAGAAGCAGTGTCAGAATAGGAGGCAGGGTCACAATGCTTGAGCAGCCAAAGTTCAACTATCACTGTAGTCAACCTCAACAAGAAGTAGGCCATGGTAAAAGAGCTGAAGTTGTACATTCTGGAAAACCACATGAATAATATAGCTTGGTCTTATGGTCTGGAAAAAAAGTGAAAGGTAATGTTTCAAACTGAAATATCCTACTATAGAATGCATAATTTCATAGGGAAGAAGAATTATTCATATGTAGAGTGGTCATAAAATACATCAGGAAGAAAATGGCTTATTTAGCTCAATGCTATGGTACTATTTAGACTCCCAATGGTATGTGAAGAAGTGCAATCTGTCTGAAAGTTACAATGTCCAGATGTGACCTTCACAAATTTAATTTCTTTTATTCTTCTGAGGAACTATCTTAAATTTTTAACTGCCCTACTTGTCAGTACCACCTGCCTGTACATTGTTAGGCCCCAGAAGGTTCATTTCACTGATCACTTCAGAAACATAGAGTCTTTTTCATTGAACAGGAACATACTTTTTCCCCAAAGGGACAATGGCAGTCATATCTCATCATTTATCTGAATAGTAGGAAAAGATTAACCAATTCTAACACTGGGCTGAGGAATCATGTACATCAGTTTAATATAAATAAAGATTTAAACAGACACTCCACAGAAAAATATTAAAAAGAAACCTATATGAAGACTGTAGATTGCAAATTCAAAGGAATAGAAACACCTTATAAATTGAACAAAAATACAACTGAGGAAGGTTATATGTTCAAGTTATAATTTATTGGAGCAGAAGCATAATCCTTGAACTGATAAGCTTAATTAGGATTTGATTATAACATATAGGTGGAAATATATATATATCTCATATATGTTATATATGTGTGTGTATATATATATATACATATAGTCTGAATTGAACTGAAGTGGAATGATCATATCTAGTTATTGAACTATCTAGTTATCATTATTGATCTTGAAGTAATTATTACTTCCATGTTGTTACTGTGTCAGATATCCAACTCCTCTTTCACTTATTTATGAAAATGATTAAATACAATGTTTCCGTAGGTCCTCATGGTAATGTTTTTGTTTATTTTCCATTTTCATGACTCCAAATGAGCACTGAGGGGAGGAATACCACAGAAGGTGAGGCTGAGGGAATATTTTTTCCCCCAGAACTATTTCTTTTTAATTTGAGAACAAAATGAAGTTGAAAAGTGTCCTCTTGCGACGCCTGGGTGGCTCAGAGGTTGAGCTCTGCCTTCAGCTCAGGGTGTGATCTCGGGGTTCTGGGATTGAGTCCCATATCGGGCTTCCTGCATGCGGCCTGTTTCTCCCTCTGCCTGTGTCCCTGCCTCTGTGTGTGTGTGTCTCTCATGAGTAAATAAATAAAATATTTTTAAAAAGAAAAGTGTCCTCTTTTGAAGATGTAGCTTATATAAGGATTAAAAAGGGTAATCAGTAGGGATGCCTGAGTGGCTCAGTCCATTTAAGCGTCTGCCTTCATCTCAGGTCAGGATCTCAAGGTCCCATGATCCAGCCTCACATCAGGCTCCCTGTTCAGTGAAGAGTCTGCTTCTCCCTCTCCCTCTGACCTTCCTCCCTGCTGTGCTCTCTCTCTCTCTCTCTTTTTGTTTCAAATAAATAAATAAAATCTAAAAAAAAGGGGGGGTAATCAATAGAAATGGTATTGTGTAGAGGTGGGGGTGGGGGTGGAGAGGGGGAGAACTCAGACCCTGAGGCCTCAACCCAGGCCCTCCAGAGATGTTCCCAGAGGTTGTTGGTCTTGCCACAACAAAGAATTCAAGGACGGACACAAAACACTAGATGAGCAGTACAAGCAGGAAAGTTTATTAAAGTAAAAAAGTCTGGATGTGAGAGTGGATGAGCTCAGGGAGAGCTGTATCCACTGGGGTTGGGTTGCTATATCTTTTATTGACAGTTGTTAACAAAGGGGTGCAATATTCATTTCTTCAGGCAGGCGGAGATTCTTTGGGAAGCAGGGTGGTTTCTTTATGCTTTTTCTTCCTAATTTGGTCAGAGGTTTCCTGTCATGGCACCCGTGGAGGCGATGTTAGCATGATAATGTAGTATAATGAAGGAATAATGTGGACTTTGCCAGCCATGTTTGGCCTGTCTGGTTTGAGCTGGTTTCTTGTGATTCTGTTTTGGAGTGTTGCCAGAACAGGCCTCTGCCTTCCTCATAGTTGGCCATGATTTGGGGCTTCCAGGCATCTTGTTAGAACCTAACTGATAGAACTCTAACAAAAATGAGTTCTTCTTACAGATATTTATATTTTGCTATATCAGATGAAGATTCATGCATCATATCTAATCATCTATATATAAATATAGATAGTTTTCTCTTAATTACTAGAGGAAGTTTAAGTTATCAATATCTCAAATGGTAAAGCAACAATTACAGTTAGAAGCTCTCAGTACTGACTACCTCAATGTAAAATTTAAAAAATAAATAAATAAATTTAAAAAAACAGATAAATACGACACCAAAAATGTATGGACCAGGTGGCATTCATGGAACATGGATCATGGAGAATTCAAATTTCAGGAAGATGCTGAACAAGCTACCTTTCCTACCCCCAGGAAGAAATAAGAACATTTTGAGAAATGTTCCGAATTAGTATGTGAGATGAGAGTCAAGGCTTTATCCTGGGGCAGGAATCAGGCTGCAAAAGGTAAGATAAGAAAGAAATTAGTGGAGATTGCTTTGCTTCTCTCCAGCTATTGCCCTGGGAGAATGAGTTACATCCCGTAGTAGCAATAATTCAACTCCCTGGTGCCAGTGGACTCTAGAGTAAAATCAAGGCTGTAGGAAAGCCCTGTAAAAGTGAAAAGCTGAGAAAAACAATGGAGCTAGCTAGATGAAGACATGTGATTCTCTTCCATCTCCAAACCCTCAGAGACTAATGAATGACAACCTATGGAGTGTTTCAGTGTCAACTGTGTATCCTTTGGAAACAAAGGTCTGATTTGATAAGTTATTTTCCAGGATTTGAAATGATAAACTATTCTGATGCTGGAGGTGGTGGGGTTCAAGGTTCATATATAGTTTCCTATGTCTTGAGTTTATCAAGCTGACCCAGACTGCACTGACTTACTCCAAATACTCACGAATCTCTTCAAGAGAATCCATCCTTTGCCTTAAACTTCTTATAAAGCTGTAAAGCTGGTGAGGACAACACATAATGTTTCTTAGAAGGTCTATTGTTTAAGAGAAACTGTTTGTAGGACATATCCTTGAGATCCTTAGGGGAACATTTTTCTAACAGAATAGTTCCCCGAGGAACCATCCCTATGCCTTTCTGACATTTTATATGGTCCCATTCTGCACTTCACCTTTGCTCTAAAGCCCTTTCTTAATTTGAAAACATGGGAAGGCTTAGGAATGTGAAACCTAATTTTATTTTTGATCTCAGTAAGTACTGTGCTTTTCTATTTATTATAAATTTTACTTAAAAATGGAATAATTAATTTTCAGCTCATCTCTCTCTTCTATAATTTTATCCTAGCCAGTGAAAAAATTTCATGTGGTGTTTTAAACATGCTACCTTGAAATCTCCTTAGCTGAATCACCCAGATCATTAGTCACATTTCCTATTTTTCAGGTGACCATAGGTGATAAGGTTTTTTTTTTCCCTCTAATTCCTACTGACTACCTAATTAAAATCCTACCTTCTCCAGTTTCTAATAGCATGCACTTCACATTCTTTTAAGCCTCTACTGATCTCTTATTTACCAAAACCAAGCAGAAGCTTCTGCTAAATGACTTCCTGAGTCCTTTTCACTTTTACTGGCTCTCTCCAAATATTGCTCCGTACACCCAACCACCTGGTCTTTAAGACACTTCACAGTCTTTAAAGTTTTGCTACAAAACAATACACTTCCAGATAGCAAGAAAATCACCCTCAAACTTAGAGGTGTTAAAAAAAAACCATTTTTTTTCATAAATATCCAATTTTGGCAGGGCTTAACAAAAGAATATTTCATTTCCACTCAACTCAGCACAAGATGACAAATTAAAATATATGATTATAATTGTAGATCATTGTACAAAATGTTCCCCTTGCATATCTGTCAGTTTTGCTTTATGTTTTGAAAAACCCCTTTGTTATATGCATGACCATTTAGGATCGTTATATCTTCCAGATTAATTGATCTCCTTTCTGATTAGGATATGACTTCCTTTATCTCTGGTAAATGTCTCTTCTCTGAAATCTGCTTTTATAATAACATATCCACTCCAACTTTACCTTTGAACTCTATATGTCTTTGTATTCAAGTCTTCATTTTTTATTCAATCCAACAATCTGGGCTTGGCCTGCTTCCATTTAATGTGATTACGGACATGGTTAGGTATAGATCTATCATCTGCTATCATCTGTTCTTTGTTCCACTTTTCCTTTCTTTCTGCCTTCTTTGGAATTTATTTAATATTTTTATGATTACATTTAGTCTTTTTTTTCTTGGCATAATAGTTATAATCCTCTGTTTTGTAATTGTAGTGGTTTATCTAGAGATGATTGCATTCATCATTGACTTAACAGTTCAGTATTAAGTGATACGATACTACTTCAAGACAGTATAAATACTGAAACTTGCAAGTGTACACTCTGACTTCTCACCTGGTCGTTATGACTTTTTTTTTTTTTTTTTTGGTTATAAACTTTATATATACATATGCTCTAAGTTCCACAGTGAATTGTTATTTTTATTAAATATTACTTATTTTAAATAGTATATTACCTTAAATAGATTTAAGTAGTAAAAAATATATTATACCTTTACCAAGGTAGATAGTATTTCTGATGCTCTTTCTTTTGTCTAAAACCATAATTGCATATTTTCCTCTTGGATTTCCTACACATTTCTTTCTTTTTTTTTTTCTATATATTTATTATAATGTGAGTCTTCGTGGAATCAATCTTTTGCTTTTTAAAATTTTTTTCCAATTTATTTATTCATGAGAGACACAAAGTGAGAGAGAGAGAGAGAGAGAGAGGCAGAGACACAGGCAGAGGGAGAAGCAGGCTCCGTGCAGGAAGCCCGTGCAGGGAGCCCGATGTGGGACTCGATCAGGGGACTCCAGGGTCAAGCCTTGGGCTGAAGGCAGACACTCAACCGCTGAACCACCCAGGTGTTCCTAATCTTTTACTTTTTGTATGTTATTAAACACCTCCTTAAAATTATTTATTTTTGAAATATATCTTCACTAGGAATGGTGTTAGGCTGGCAAAATTTTTTTCTTTCAGATGTTTAGAGTTGTTGCTCCACTGTCTTCTCATTGGTATCATTTTTGAGGATAAATCTGTTGTTATCTTTATCTTTATTCCTGTGTATGTAACACATCCTTTTCTCTGGCTGCTTTCAATATTTTCTACTTATCACTGACTTTGGGTAACATGCTGGTGTTTTTTTCATGCTTCTTTTATTTAGGGATTATCATGGTTCTTGGATTTATGTTTTTTATTTTCAGCAGTTTTGGAAAAATTTTTTTCTGTTGTATTTGCAATTAGCCCCCTCCTTAGATAAGAGACTTCAATTACATGTGTTTAGGCCACTTGGAGTTGCCTCACTGATGCTCTTTACTTTTATTTATTTTTAAGTCTCCATTTATCATTTTGAGTAACCTCTGCTGGTATGTTTTTTATCCTGTAATGTCTAAGCTTCCATTAAGTCCATCATGTTGCATGTCAGATCACGTAGTTTCATAGCCAGAAATTTGATTTTAATGTTTTTTTTTTTATATTTTTTGTCCTAACATATTCTATCTTTTCTCTAACTTTTTGAACATACAGTTATAGTAAGTGTTTTAAAGTATTTGACTGTTCTTTCTATTACCTGTGTTACTCTTAATGACTTTTATCACCATTCTGGCTTGATTTTTAATGCTTCTTTGGACAGCAAACCATTTTTTATTAGATGCTAGGCATTGTGGGTTTTACCTTGTTGAGATGGATATTTTTGTATTCACATAAATGTTCTTGAGTAGTAATTCAATATTCCTATAAATGTTGTTGGATACAGTTTGATTCTTTTGGGTTACGCTTTAAAAAATAAATTTAAGTGAAACTAGACTAAACTATTCTCCACTACTAGTGTAAAGCCTCCTTGTGAGTGCACTTTTGGCCTCATGGTTTATGGAACTTTCCAGCCTTGCTGATAGAAATAGACACCATGCCCAAACCCATGTGAGTGAAGAGCTCTGTTCTGTGTAATCCTCTCATTTGGTTCTTTCACTGGATTTAGGCAATTTCCTATACATATGCACAGATCTGGACTCTGCTAAATGCTGATGGGGCATTTTCCACAGATCTCCGGAGTTCTGTATGCAGGTCCCTCCTCCCTGGCACTCTGCCCTGAAAAGAGTAGCTGCCTGGCTTTCCTCAGACTCTCCATGTCTTCAACTCAAAACTTTTGCTGGGATTTGTCTGTGTTCATTATCCCTGTGCATCTCCTGGAAATTCTCTTCAGGCAAGAACTGAGACAATAACAGATCTCAAATTTTTGTATCTTGTTTCTCAGGAATTATTGTCCTTTGTTGTCTGATGTTCAATGTTTTGCAAAAAATCATTTTATATATATATTGTCTATTTTTCTGTTGTTCCAGATGGAGAATAATTTGGCCCCTTTTACTCCCTTTTGTTTGACTTAATTAACCCCTTCTCTTTAAAAATTAACTCAAGATAAAATAGAAAAACAAAGAACTTTTCACAAACCTATATCTTGTGTATTTAAGTAACTACTATATCGGTTTCCCTCAAATTCTTGAATTCTTTAATAATTTTCACTTTCTTCAGACCCATGGTCATTACTCCACTGACTTTATTATTTCTAAGGTCATCATATATACCCTTATTGCTAAATATAGTTGACATTAATGTGCTCTTACCTTGCTTGAGCTCTTGCAATAACTGAAACAATTGACCATTCTTTAAAACATCATATCCCTTGATACTCTTTCTACTTCTCTAAGCATTCCATATCTTCTGTGAATCTCTATGAACTTCACTGTCTTTTTTTAAATTGTGGTCTTCAGAGTTCTTCACTAGACCTTCATTCTCCCTCCTACTTTACAGTGAACACTTACATTTCATTCTCTTACCATAACATGATGATTATCTAATTTATGTTTATATGTATCTTTGTTTCTCATTTATTGCTTTTGATATCATGACTACAAACCCAAGAAATAGCTATACTCTTATCTTTTCCTTTTTCTACTCATTTATACTTAATAATCAAGTCTGAAAATCTGGCTTCTAAAGTCCTGTTAAATTCATCCATATGAATTCTATGTACCTTCTAAAATCCATCATTATTTCTTGAATTGCTTAGTATAAATCCTCCTAATTAACATTCTTACCTCCAGTTTTATATTCTTTCACTTATTGTCTACATTGTAGCCAGAGTTATCTTTCTATAACAGCTATTTGATCATTTCACTACTCTGCTTAAAACCATTCAATGTGTCCCTACTGCTTTTGGATAAATACCCAAATCACTATACCTGGTCTAAAAACACTTTGCATGTTATGAACATTCTTCATGTTTTCATCATATCTCATCACTGACCTCTCTTTTCAATGTATCTTCACCAAATTTAATGACTTCAAAGATACGCTTTATCTTGTTTTCATTCCTTTGCACTATATTGGATATGCCTGAAATACTTTTCACTATCTCATCCTGTCATCTTTTATCTTGCAAATACTCATCATTTCTCATGTTGCAGACTCCTTGAGGCAATCCTCACTGATGATTCAAAACCTGATTAAGTGATTTTCTATGTATTCATGTAATATACGTGGCTTCGCATATCATATTATATATTTGACTAATTGCCTTTTCTTCCTTGTTTTGCTTCAGTAAAGGTAGACACTGTACTATTTTTTTTTTTTTGCTGTTGTTAATATGGCACATGATACAGCACCTACCACATGGACAATCCTCGATGAATATTTGTATTTATCAAAAAATATTTAACATCTGCTACATGAAAAATATTGTTCTAAGTACTTATGTTATTTCCATGGCAAAAATCACTGCTTGAGCAGCACCATGCTGGCTCAGTCAGTAGAACATATGACTCTTGATCTCAGGATTGTGAGTTCAAGCCTCACACTGGACGTAGACACTATTTACAAAAAGTAAATCACTGTTTATGGAATTCACATTCTAATTGGCTACACAGACAATGAAAAATTAGTATAATAGATACTGTTATGTTATGTTGTAACACTATAAACACTACTATAGAAAAATCAAACAAACCAAAATTTAGAGCATGGAAAAGTCAGGGAAAGAGAGAATAGGTGAGGGAAGGAGGAATTCCACTTAGTCCTCATTGAAAAGGTGAAAATCAGCAATTACCTGAAGGATTTGAGGTATTTATCTATGTACATATCTAGGGGAAAAATGTGCCAGGGAGAAAATATTGGTAGAAAACAAACACTTAAAATAAGAGTGTGATTGCTGTGTTTGAAAAATAGCATGGAGCTCATATGTTTGGAGAAGAGATAGCAAGAGAGGACATCAGAACGGTAACAAAGATCACATAATTTAAGGACTTTAACTTTTACACTGAGTGAAATGGGAAACCATTGCAGAATTCTCAACTTAGGGGATCCCTGGGTGGCTCAGCAGTTTAGCACCTGCCTTCTGCCCAGAGCATGATCCTGGAGACCCGAGATCAAGTCCCACATCGGGCTCCCTGCATGGAGCCTGCTTCTCCCTCTGCCTGTGTCTCTGCCTCTCTCTCTCTCAGTCTGTGTCTCTCATGAATAAATAAATAAAATCTTTAAAAATAATAATAATAATTCTTAACTGGGAAGCTGTATAATCTCACTTATGTGTTAAAAGAACTACCCTGACGTTTTTGTTGAAAATGAACTTCATAGGTATAAAAAGTAAATAAATGTTTCCATCTTTGGGCAGCCCGGGTGGCTCAGCGGTTTAGCACTGCCTTCAGCCCAAGGCATGATCCTGGAGACCTGGGATCGAGTCCCATGTCGGGCTCCCTGCATGGAGCCTGCTTCTCCCTCCTCCTGTGTCTCTGCTGCTCTTTCTCTCTCTGTGTGTCTCTCATGAATAAATAAATAAAATCTTTAAAAAAAAAGTTCCCATCTTAAAAAGTATATTAATATTCTATTGCTCTTATAACAAAATTAATACAAATAGTGTCTTAGCAACACAAGTATATTCTGTTACAGTTCTAGAGGTTAAAAACTCTAAATAAATTTTATTGGGGTAATAAATCAGTGTGTTATAAGGACTGTGTTCTTTCTGGAGGCTCTAGGGGAGAATCTATTTCTTGTCTTTTCCAGCTTCTAGAGGTAGCTCTTATTTCCTGACTTGTGGGCCCCCTTTCTAGCAATGGCATCCCTCTGACCTCTGCCTCCATTATCATCTCTTCTGTGACCCTTACCCTCCCTCTTATAATAATATTTGTGGTTACATTGGACCCACTCACATAATACAGGATAATTCCTCCATCTCAGGATTCTTAATTTAATGATGTATTCAAAGTCTCTTTTGCCATGAACATAGCAAAAGAACAGATTTGGGGTATCATTAGGAAGTTGACATTCTTTAGGAGGCTATTATTTTGCCTGCCACAATGGAAGGGTAGCCTAGTAAATGAGGTAAGAGTTTGTGGATAGTATCAGAACTGTAGAAATAGATGCAATAGAAACATGGATATCTATGTGTAGAAAGAGAGTTTTTATTTAAGCATAGCAAACATTTGATAAAGCACATAAATATTAAGTATATATTTGATGAATTTTAACACATAAACATTACTTACCACCTCTTAGACTGTGCTGTAAAACATTTCCAGAATTATACAAAACACTTTCATTCCTTGCCCCAGTAAACCACTTCCCTCAAAACAAACAAACACACAAATAGACACCCTACTATTTTTGGTCATTTATTAATATAGATTAATTTTTCCTAACTTGAAATGTATGTAAACTATATTTTTGGTGTCATTTTTTAAGTTTAAAATTATATTGAAGATTGATCCATGTCATCACTGAATAGTATTACACAGCATAAATATATGGCAATTTATCTATTCACTAATGATATTCAGATTTGGGCTTTTATGACTAAGTATGATATGAACATTTTTGCATGGCTTTTTTAGTGAATATCAACTTAAACCCCTTCCCACACCACAAAAATCAATTCTACATAGATTATAAACTCAATGGGGATCCCTGGGTGCCTCAGCGGTTTAGCACCTGCCTTCAGCCCAGGGCGTGATTCTGGAGTCCTGAGATCCAGTCCCGTGTTGGGCTCCCTGCATGGAGCCTGCTTCTCCCTCTGCCTGTGTCTCTGCTTCTGTGTGTGTGTGTGTGTGTGTGTGTGTCTCATGAGTGAATAAATAAAATCTTAAAAAAAAAAAAGACTATAAACCCTAAAATAGTAAATACTCTACAAGTAACCTAGAGGGTATCATTATGATTGTATAGAAAGGTTTCTAAGCAAAAACTAAAAAACCATCAACAAAAGGCTCAATAAATTGGTTATATTTCAAAATTAAAGGTAACAGGATTTTACGACAAAGGGAACATGGATTGTAAGACAGAATCAGAATTGTTCCTAGGTTCAGCCTGAGTAACTAGAAAGGTGGAATTCAGACAGATAAATTTGATCTCAGTTTTTGGAGATAGGCAGCTATTTAATCTTGGACATATCGACTTAGGCATGTCTATTAGTACTTGAGAGGAGATATCAGATAGACAGCTTACTCTATGACTATGGAGTTTATAAGAAATGTCTCAACCAAAGATCTAACTTTGGACAAGAGAATGTGTAAAATCACCAAGATGATATGTGGATATAGAGAAGAGAAAAAGCCAAAGAACTTAAATCTAAGATATTCTAATGTTAAGAGGCTTAAGAGGGAGGAAGGAGGAGAAATAAAAAAAAAAAAAAATCAGTAAAATAAGACCAACTAATCCCCTAAGGTAAGAGAAGAAATTTAACATTGTCTAAGGAGTAATAAAATGTTGCTTTGTGCTAAATAAGATAAGTCTGATGGCTTGGGGATTATGGTTATGCTTATAAAAACAGTTCTGGGGTGCCTGGGTGGCTCAGGCAGTTAAGCATCTGACTTAGTTTTGGCTCAGATCATGATTTTAGGGTCCTGAGATTGAGCCCCATGTCAAGCTCTGCACTGAGCATAGACCTGCTGATGGCTCTCTCTTCCTCTGCCTCACCCCATCTCTCTGTGTCTCATAAATTAATTAATTAATCTTAAAAACAGAAAAATAAAAACAATTTCAATGGATGAGTGGCTACAAAATCCTGTTTGGGAATCCTAATTGGAAAATGAAACAAAAAAAATAAGGTCAGTGAATATAATCAGTGTCAGTAAAGAAATGGGGTCTTCTCTGGTGGATAAAGTACGCTCAGAGAAGCTTTTTTGTTTGTTTTAACTGAGAGTTAACTGAAATCTACTAGTGTTATCAATTTGCTAGAGAGCTTTGACAAGAGTAAAAGGAGGCCAAGGTTATCAAAAGGGCATAAAAGGGAATTATTTTAATTACAGAACATAGAATTTAAACTAATAAATAAGAAGGTGAGGAGACCAAAGGATAGTATAGTGAAGAGATGATAGATGTTTGAATAATGAAGTTCTAGTGTGTTAGGAGAAATGTTAAGTTTGTAAAGTGGGTGAATTATAAAGATAGGAGCTCATTATCAGGGGTGAGTTATAGATTATGGAACCATTGGAATTTTTGGTAAAGGGAAGATCTAGTTTATAAGCAAGGAAGTATAAGGCTGATGTAATGTAGAGAATTGGATCACTGGCATTCAAGAAACAAGAATCTAGGATATGGAAGAATTATCTATGATGTGTATTTGGAAAGAATGTAGCACTTCCATGAGAGTGGTATTGGAGAGAGTGACAGTGAGATAGGATCCAACAACCATTGAATAATAAGGACAAATGATCCAAGGGTTAGTTAGTAAGAATAGGGAGGGTTGGTTACTTATATCACATAATGATGTGAGATCCCAAACTGGATAATTTGGAAATGAGGAAAGAACAATATTCAGAAAGCAAAACTGATCTACCGGGACACTTTAGTGCCCCTAAGGCCCTGTGGAACAAATGGTATAGGAGGAAAGAGCCACAACTCCAGGGACTTGAGGGACTATGGCTTCAGGGACTCCATATCCTTATAGGAGATTCAGATAGGGAGGGCCAGGTTTTTACTAGATCAGTGAATTAAGGGTGGATTCAGAGAAGAAGTTAATAATATAGCATAGAGAGCAAGATTTGAGTATAGAGTAAGTATAGGGGATGGAATCAGGGATGTAGAGTGTTTCAAAGGGAATGGATAAGAATATGGGAAGCAAAAGATGACCTGGGATTTGGAGGCCTGTTATATTCATGCTTAAGAGCAAGTAATAAGACCATGATAATATTAGTCCTGATGGATTCAATGAAAATATCAGTGAAGACATTGAAGACACTTAGCTTTGGAATTGATGATGACAGGAGAAAGACTAAGACTCATGAACATGGTCATCCTTCCTCTGCTCTCACCTCTACTCTTCAGCCTTCATCAAGGGGAAAAATGAATGGCTTAGTTGTTAAGAAAATTTATCTTTGAGGGACACCTCGGTGGCTCAGTGGTTGAATATCTGCCTTCAGCCCAGGGCGTGATCCTGGAGTCCTGGGATCGAGTCCTATGTTGGGCTCCCTGCATGGAGCCTGCTTCTCCCTCTGCCTGTGTCTCTGCCTCTCTCTCTCTCTCTCTCTCTCTCTCATGAATAAATAAATAAAATCTTAAAAAAAAGAAAATTTATCTTTGAAAGAGGAAAACCTACACAATATTTTAAATTAGACAAATAAAGGGGAAATCAGATATTCTAAAAGACTAGTGGCTTTCAGGCTATTGTATCATGGCTATTATTACCTCCCATTTAATATGAGAAAAGGTTTGTACCAGTGTGTTCTTGGAAACCTCCAGGAATAGGCATTTCAGGGAGGGCAGTCAGCTTAATAAGCCACAGTGTTACACAGAAAACTATTAGAGAAAACATTTCTAGTTGAGAGAGATCAGCTCTGTTTCCTAGGTGCCACATTCTTCTTTATTGGTAGTGGGGAATATAATCTCTCCTCTGAATCAATAATACAATTGTCTGAGGTGAAGGAGGAGCAATACTACAACATCTTAAGACTAACCAGGGAACATAACCAATGAAGTGATGAATGAACTGCAGATTTCTATCTAAATGATGCTTTGGAGATGAGCTTCTCTGTCACCCCTTACAAGCTATTATTTAAAAGAGCTCATATAAATATTTTTTCTACAATAATATCAAGAATGAATAAGATGAGAATGTAGTGATAGAAGAAATGTCAGCGTGACACTGAAGACTGTGGAAAGTGACAAACCTCTTCACAGATTAAATCACAAAGATAGAAACTAGAAGGAAGATAACTGAGATGAAATGATTGGCCACAAGCAGTGTTAGTCAAGAAAACAAAGAAAAAAGAATGTCTATATATGAAACTGTCAGACTGAACAGAAATATTATTATTGGTTTCTAAGTTTTGTGAGTGTGGATCAAAATGCCAAAGTCAAAGCAACCAGCCAATTATGGAGTACATAGAGAACTTGAAAGGGAAGCAATTTTGAGAGTTTCTTCCCAAGGAGAATCTTGAAAAGTTATCATTTACTAGCATAAAAATATCTTCAGGGCAATTATCAAAAGAGGGTTTAGATATCATTCCAAAAAGGAAAAGGTTAAAGAGTTGAGATAAATTTGTTATATTTATATTATTACACTTTGTTATTTGTAAGAATTTTCCATCCCTGGAGCAGAGCAGACAGTTTAAATATTAACAAGTAGAACGTGCAGCAGAAAATTCTGGAAATGGAAGAAATAACTCCAACTAAGACACAGTAAGGACAATTGAAATAATTTTACACATTTTTTAAAATTTTTTTTAAGTTTTTATTTATTTATTCGTGAGAGACACAGAGAGAGGCAGAGGAAGAAGCAGGCTCCCTGCAGGGAGCCTGATGTGGGACTTGACCCCTGGACTCCAGGACCATGCCCTGAGCCAAAGGCAGACACTCAACCGCTGAGCCATCCAGGTGTCCCTAGAAATGCCTTTCTAACTTGAAATTCAGAACATAGGGATGCCTGGGTGGCTCAGCGGTTGAGCATGGCCTTTAGCCCAGGGCTTAACCCTGGAGTCCCAGGATTGAGACCCACATCCAGCTCCCTGCATGGAGCCTGCTTCTCTCTCTGTCTGTTTCTCTGCCTCTCTCCGTGTCTCTTATGAATAAATAAATAAATTCTTAACAAAAAAAGAAACCTAGAACATATTTATACACACAGGTAATATACAAGTATAAATGTATGTATATACTAGTGTATGAGTACGTATATGTAAAAATGTGTAAACATACACAGATACACACATGCACATATACACATGCAAATACAGCCACACACACACCCTACACTTTTAACTAACATATTTTTCAGTCTAAGAAAATAAATGTTAAAAAAATCAATAATTAAGTTTAAGTAGATACTTTAAGAAACTAGATTTTTTTTTCAGAAAATAAAGAATTTTTGTCTCACGGTTTACAATAAATTTGAGTTTACAAAGGTAAGTGTCCATAAAATATGGAGAAATAAAATGTCTTAGCTTTGGTAAACCAGTTTCTGGTCTAATTTTTATTTAAGATGAAAATTGCTAGCCTTTAATGTATCAGTTTTATTTTAAGCATTTGTTATCAATACTCATATATTTGGAAGTATTTATTAATTAATGCAATAAAATATGATTTAAAATATATTGAAGATTGTTTAAAATGAATTAATATATAACTATAAAAATAGTCATAAGCTCTAAAAAAGTACAATATATTTTCATGAACTAAACGGTGATAACATTCAAATACACCAATAAAAGGATCTCCCAACCCTTCTTCATTCCCCACACAAACACATGTGTTTTATATTTGGAACTTAATACAATTCTGAACAATTTATAGTTTAACAGGGTAAATAATGATAAAATAATTTGTAATAAAATGACAAGAAAGCCCAAAATGTCAAACTTTGCGAGTACTATAACTAGATAAGCATTTACTGCAAAAAAAAGTTAACTATAAAAAATTTTGAGGAAATCAAAAAGTTACAAAAAAATTACCAAATATATATAGAAGAAGTAAATAATTGCTGATGTAAACAGAACATAATAAAATGAAAAACAGTAACAAAACTGATAGAGTTAATCTGATTAGCAAAACAGGTAACAACCTGAAAAACTGGGCAAATTAGCACAAAAAGACAGCACAAATATGTAAGATGCAAAAACAAAATGAGCAAAGCTTCCAAAGAACTTTATGCCACAGAGTTTAAAATTTAGAGAGGCTCTGCACGTCTCTAGGAATAAACTACTGATTATAATTTTTTATGGTTATAGATGACCTGAAAATATATTAAAAAGAAAACCCGTTTTAATTCATACATACATAGCACCTACCAAAATAGTCACCAAAATGAGATGCTCTAATGATTCTAATACCAAAGATAACTATTTTACACAAAATCTTAAAGAAACTAAAAAATCAATATTCTTCATGCGAAGTCTTTGCAGGCTAGTGAAAAATAGAAATTTGGGGATCCCTGGGTAGCTCAGCGGTTTAGCACCTGCCTTTGGCATAGGGCATGATCCTAGAGTCCCAGGATTGAGTCCCACGTCGGGCTCCTGGCATGGAGCCTGCTTCTCCCTCTGCCTGTGTCTCTGCCTCTTTCTCTCTCTGTGTCTATCATGAATAAATAAATAAAATCCAAAAAAAAAGAAAGAAAAATAGAGATTTTCTTATGTGATAAATATATTAGTCAAAAATATACTACAAAAATCTTACTTAATTTTATATAATTTACCTTAAAAGTAGGAATAGGAAATGATGGCCAAATTACTGCTAACATTCAATATTTTGTGTGGATCCTAAGAAATGAAATATGATTTAAAAATTCAAAGTATAATCAATGGGAAAGAATTAAGAAACATAATCTCATTTACTTAATCATCATTTATGGGATGCTTTCTGCTGGCCAGATTATCTTGCAAGAACTTAAAATATTAACTTCATAAACAACTTCATTTTGTACTTACTATTCTCGTACTCATTTATAGATAAGGAACTTGATGCAGAGGGAGGTTAAATGACTTACCCAAGGTAACATACCTATTGTGTTCTTGAGCATGAATCCATTACTTCTAGTGGATCTGCTACTTTTCCATTATACATATTTTTAATCGTATATGTGGCTGCTTTTTCATTATTTGCAAACTACATGACTATTCACATAAATTCTCACAGGGTCACTATAGAATCTACTGGAACTAATAAAAACTTTTAATATTAAAAATGACTTATCTTCTCAAATCATTTATAAATTTTATGTAACCCTGCAGGGTCTCAAAAGAAAGTCTTGAACAAGTGTTCAAGAATAATTCAGACAATTCTGAGAAAATAAGACACTCACAGCATGCTCCCTATTTGACAGTAATATGTATACAGAGAGTGTTGACAGAATGTATAACTAGATTAATTGAAGAGAAAAATACCAGAAACAGATTAATACTCATGCAGATATTTTGCTACTCACATAAAAAATAAATGGTGTTGAGGAAATGATCTGTTATGTGGCTTTGAGACAAATGATTTTCTATGTAGAAAAATATGAAGAATCTTTATAATGCCATTAACAAATATGAATTGTGGAAGACCCTGATATCTAAAAAAAATATGAAATGAACTTTAAAATCATTAGACAAAAAGAGTACAAAATATGTTTATCTTGTTCCATCTTTAAAATAACAGATAAATACATATATATACACATAAATACATATATCCCCTTAATGGAGTCATTGAAAAAATCATAAGATACACTTTATATATTCACTGCATTAACCTTAACATTTCAGTCTATAATTTCTTCTATTAGCTAGAAATAAACTTTTCTTCCGGAAAGCTATCATGTGCCTTGCAAAGCCAGTATATTTGCTCTATTTCAGAATATTGAAGCTGGAAGACAATTTAAAAAGTTTATTCAATGCTAATGAAGGGGTTCAGGACAGATACCCGCACCCTCCCCACCTCCACCCCTGGCAAAGGTGTCACTTTGGCATGTGGATGGATTATTTTGAGCTGAAGACACTTGGAGACCCTGTGGGCTCAAGAGAATCTTTTGTCTCTCCTTTAACCTCACAGGCATACCTAAATTGCCAGTCTTTCTGAGAATAAGGGTTATTAGCAGAGATAAATGTTATCTGAGTGAGCCATCTGTATGGGAGGGCAAACACCTAATCACCAAACATCTGCTCTTCTTATCACCCTGTGAAGTGCATTCCTTTCCCCTGAAGTCCTAGACTCCTGTCACCTTTTCCCTGTTTCAGAATGACATGTATACCTCATTTTGCCTGTCTGGAATTTCCATGTCCGCATGGATTCCCCATACCTTCGTCTATTAAATTTGATTTTCTTCTGTTAATCAGTCTCATGTCAATTTGATTCTTAGTCCAGCCAAAAGGACCTTTGAGGGGACAGGAATCTGTGCCATGCTCCTTAATTGGGATTATTAATAAAATCCTCCCAATGTTATTCTTGATCCAGTGCTCACAGATGCTAACATTCCTTTTATCTGATTAGAGGCAATATGAAAAATAGGAAAGTACAGGGGAGTTCTAAGAATCAGACAGAGATTTTAGGTAAATAATGTAATTTTATTCATTATTTTTCTTTTTAAAATTTAATTTGAAGAGCAAAGAACATTTCACCATTTAAGTTTTAAATAGCACTATATAAAACAATCCCTGTTTTACTCCTCTCTACCTTCCTTCAATGGCTACCATTTTCAAAAATTTAAAATTGTTTTCTGGAGGATCGTCTTCCAGTAAAAAGAAATCTTAACTGGTTAGAATCATAAAAACACTCACCTAGTCTTGGGACATTGTTCTACAGACATGCAACAAATGGAGAAATGGGAACATGAGATGCCCCTTTCATCATTAACCACTCATTCAATCAACAACTCAGGGGATTTTTCTTCCTGTTACCACAACTTTATGTTCTCCTTGTTTAAAAAAGGGGATGGCTTCCCAAATAGACACAGAAAGACTCACAAAAATTAAATCTGTGTCTGTTAGTTAGTCATTTATCAGCAGACAATGAAAGAAAATACCACACTGGCAGGTGTAAATGACCCTGATCATAATGAGGAGGTATGGTCACTGTTACTTGATGGGGCAAGTAGAGGGAACATTTAGAAGTGACTGGGACATCTCTCAGTGATTCCCATGCCTGTTCTAAACTATAAATGGGAAATTCCAGCAACCATGGTCGTGCAGGGCCTGCAATCTTGAGTCAGTCCCCAGGCAAAGCACTTGGTACTAGTGAAAGTAGGGAGTGATGTACAAAGTAGATGTGTTAGTGAGGGCAGGAAGTAATCTAGGAAGAGTGGTAGAGGAGGGACGTACTGAACATCAGTTTCAGCCTTGAGAACTACTACAGCAATTGGAAACACAGCTTCTCTCTCCAACCTCCTTTTAACATTTAAAAAAATACATATTTTGAAGAATCCTCTGGAAAAATCTGTGACGGAGCAAATAGAAGGTGAGATGGGAGTGGATTGTAATAAATATCAGTGTTCTGCTGGAATCTGCTTTGCCCACACCTAGGAAAGACAGAAAAGTACCTGGGGCTTTACAACCACCTGGGCATTCCCAGATCAATTTCTGACAGACTGGGGAGTATGAAGACTCCAGTCCCTTTGTCTCAGGTCAGGACAACTCTGAGCTCCTACTCTGTGCTAGATCTTTGTGATAACAGGCTAACGTTTCCATGTGTGAGACTGCCTAGGAGAGACCCCATTCTTTGATTCATCCCTTTTACTGAGGTGTTTCTCTCTTCCCCTAAAAGTTTCCCCCTGAGGATATTTCTACTAGAAACCATGTGTCTATGAGTTCTTTTCTTGAGATCCTCTTAGATTACTCCAGTGAACCAGAAGTAAGGCAGTAATCTGCCCAAAGGCAAGTATAAATAGCTTCTTCCTCTTTCTAATCATACAATTATCTGAAGCCCCTTAAAACTAATTGACCCTGATAGATTAATGCCCATATAAAACATATCTACGGTGATATTTTGATTTTTTTTTTGATATTTTGATTTATAATAAGAAATATATATGTGGTCTTCATCCCTGTTTCTGGCACCTGAGCTCCTAAAACCCTTGTAATTTCTTAAGTGATGAGTCCAACAAAGGTTTCTTTTGTTATGTTAATGAGACAACTTTTCCACCAGCCTAGGATGGAGGGCTGCCTGCCAGGAGAATCAACCATATGATTAGAGGGTGAGAACTTTCAGTACTACCTATTTTTTTGGATCTCTGAGAAGAGAGTTTGAAGGTTGAATCAAGTGCCATCAGCCAATGATTTAAACAGTCACGACTATGTAATGAGGCTTCTATAAAAACCTACAAGCACAGGGTTTCAGAAAGCTTCTGAGTTGTTGAACATATGGACAGTCCAGGAAAGTGGCACTCCTGGGGGAGGGCGCGGAGGCTCTACACCCTTTCCTCATGCCTTGCCCTGTGCATCTCTTCGCCTGAGTACTCCTGAGTTATACTCTTCTATAATAAGACAGTGATCTAGCAAGTAAAATGTTTCTCTGAGGTCTATGAGCTGTTTTAGCAAATTAATCAAATCTGAGGAGAGGGCCGTGGGAACCTCTGATTCATAATAATAACCTGGATTTCTGGCTTCCTGGCTTCTGAAGTCCAAGGAGGTGGTAGCTGGAATTTCCAATCTATAGCTGATTGGGCTCATGGCTGGGTCTGAAGTGGCGGGGGTGGGGCGCAGTGAAGACAGTCTTGTAGGACTGAACCCTTAACCTATGGAATCTGATGTTGTCTCTGGGTAGACAGTGTCAGAAATGAGTTAAATTCTAGGATACGCAGCTGTTATCCGGATCATTGTTTGTGGATCCCCTCCACAAATTAGAATTGGGATCTGGGTACTTTTATCTACATTTAATATTATTTTTTGTTTCATTTAATCTTATTTTAACCTATAAATGCATTTAAATGCATTATTAATCTAGGTTTTTAGTCACTAATGTTTTTAAATTATTTATATACATCTTTACTGTTGTGTGCTGGATTCCAGATAATTTATTCAAACATAATTTCTAGTTACTTATCTGTTTTCTGCCTTTGTTGTTAACAGCTGCTAATTAAAGTATAACATACATTAGAAAAAGTAAAAAATAAATCCTAAGCATGCAGCTCAATAAATTATTACAAAGTAAATAGAAAGATTCAACTAACACCTAGGTTAAAAAAAAGAAAAAAACTATAGCTTTGTGTCACTAAAAAGTCTCTTTCCTCCTCCTTCTCACATACTCTTCCTCCCCATCTTTAATAACTGTTTCAAAATGACTTTTAAAATTGTATAAAAATTTGTATCATACAGAATATTAGGTTTTTTTGACTTAAAATATTTGAGATTTATCCACATTTTAGCTTGTATCTGTAGTTTGTTGTTTTTACTGCTATACAGTACTTCCCATGTATGAGTGCACCATCATTACCTGTCCTATAACACATTCTATTGTTGATGGGATTTATTTTCAGGTGGGATTTATTTTCTTTTGTTATGTAGATAAGCATTGAACCTATCTTTTGCTGTATGTGGAAACATTTCTTCTGAGCTAAGATCTAGAAGCAAAATTTTGCAGGGTCACAAAATCGATACTGTTAATTTTCTGAAGGCATTGTGTTAGGTAGAAGCTAGACAGTGGAAGGAACCCCCTGAGGCAGAGTCCCAAGTCTTTAGAGGGGAACGATAGAGACATGAGCTGGAGGCAAGAGGCAAGAACAGTGATAAGTAGGCATAACATCCTGTCCTTAAGGCTTCCAAGCACTTGGAGCAAACAGATCAAATCTATAAGTGTGGCGGGTGGCCTCAATCAGCTAAGCACTCAATTCTTGATTTCTGCTCAGGTGTGATCTCAGGGTCATGGGATGGCTCCCCAAGTTGGGCTCTGCACTCAGGTCGGGGTCTGTTTGAAATTCTCTCCTTCTGCCCCTCTGTCCACTCACATGTGTGCTTTAAATAAATAAATCAATCTTTAAAAAAGAAGGCTACAAGTGTGGAACATTGATGCTCTCCTCTTTCACCTCTGCCCCAAGGTAACCCCTAGACTCATTATAATGCATCTGCATTGCAGTTTTAGCTCCCCACCATGGAGAAAGTATCTCATGATGATTCCAGTATGACCCTGTAGGATCAAAATTTGTGCCTCCCAAGCTGTGGGATGAGTCCCTCAAAAGATTGCAAGCAGCCTCCTCTGTACTACCCAGCTCCTCCCAGCCCAGAGAGACCCAATAATATCCAAACTCAAAATGACCTAGGGCCCAGTTCCACCTCATGGAACCTGTCTACTCTCCCACCTGGAGACTGTACTTTTTTTTTTTTTTTTAAGATTTTATTTGTTTATTCATGATAGACACACACAGAGAGAAGCAGAAACATAGACAGAGGGAGAAGCAGGGTCCCTGCAGGGAGCCTGATGTGGGACTAGATCCCGGGACCCTGGGGTCACGCCCTGAGCCAAAGGCAGACACTCAACCACTGAGCCACACAAGTGTCCCGAGACTGTACTTTCACTTTAATAAACAGCTTTGTGCTTGTTGCTTTCCTTCTGGCTGTCTTTAATGGAGCATAGATCCTAAGGTAAATCTTCCCATGAGGAATCCAAGGACTGAGACCTCCAGTCACACACCACAGATTCTCCCACTGGTAATGATTGTACCAATTTGCACCCTTTGCTAGCAGTTATTGAAAATTCTTTTGTCTTTCACATACTTGAGAAAATTTGCATTGTCAGTCAGCCTTTTGAATATTTGTCATCTAATCTCATTTGTAGTTGGTCTCATGTGGTTTTAGTTTGCATTTCCCTGATGAAAACACGAAGTCACATTTTCATATGTTTATTAGTCATTTGGATATACACTGCAAAAGGCCTGTTTAATTTTCTTTCCATCTTTCTAATGCATTATCTGTCCTTTGTTTTGTTTTTTTTTTGTTTTGTTTTGTTTTATTTTGTTTGAAGCCCTGTGTCATTTATACACAGTGTAGATATCTTCTTTCATTCTTTGGCTTCCTTTTTCACACTGTTATTGATGCCCTTTTGAGCAAGAATTCCTAATGTTAATTCCAGAAGGCTTATTGGTTTTATCTCTACTATTTCCATCTGTGATCAACCTGGAATATTATAAAACATGAGTATGCAATTAACCTCTTATGTTTTGATGAGATGATCTTTCCTCTAGTCTGCAGTGATATATTATCCTTAAATCTAGAGATTAAATATATGTGGGTCTGTTTCTGTATACTCTTCTTCCACTGGTCTACACTTTCTACTCTCAGCCCTATAATCACAATAACTTACACACTATAGATCTGTAGTCCTGGTATCTCATAGAATAACTCCAACTTAGTTTACCTTTCAAGAGCTTTGTGACTATCACTGATTCTTTGTATTTTCTTATATATTTCAGGTTTAGCTTGTTAAACTACCTCTTGTAATCTTTATTTTGACTTCAGCTAATCAATAAGTTAATTTGCAGAGAAATAACACTTTAAAAATTGAATCTTCAAATCTAGGGAAATGATATACCTCCATCTATATTTCTTCTCCAATACTATTCAGTAATATTGAATTTTCCATATAGAGGTCTTATATATTTTTCATTTTTACTCCTAGATATTTAATAATTTTGATATTATTATAAATAGTATTATGGGTATAGTTTCATTTTTAAATGTATATTGCTGATTCCATTTAGTTTTTGTTTAAAAAATATATACAAATAATTTCCAGGTATGTTTTTCAAAATTATTTGGTAGTTTATTATCTCCTATTTGTAAATTCACTTTTATTCTTTTTTCTTTCTTTCTCTATTATTATTATTATCATTTTTTAGAGACTGAGAGAGCATGAGTAGGGAAGGAAAGGGGTAGAAGGAGAGAGAAAATACCAAGCAAGCTCCACACCCATCATGGAGCCTGATGGTGGAGCTTGATCTCACAACCTTGAGATCATTATCTGAGCTGAAGTCAAGAGTCAGATGCTCAACCAACTAAGCCTCCCAGGTGCTTCTTTTCTTTTTTGAAACAAGACAACATGACTCTTTCTCTCTTTCTGTCTCTCTGTCTATCTCTCTCTCTCTATTTTTTTTTTTTAAGATTTTACTTATTTATTTAGAAAGAGAACACACATGCATGCAAGCAGGAGGAGGGACAGAGGGAAACAGAGAGAGAGAATCTCAAGCAGACTTGGGGCTGAACTCAGAGCCTGGTGTGGGGCTTGATCCCATGACCCTGAGATTGACCTGAACCAAAATCAAGAGTTGGTCACTTAACCAACTGAGCCACTTAGGCACCCCAAACTTGACAACATATTTATTCAATATTTTGAGTCAGATTTTTCAAGATCTGATATTTTCCTGATGTGTTCTGTTTACTGTCACAGACAGTGCCTTGTTTATGTATGAGGTGATTTTTTTTTTTTCTAATTTAAAATTGTGATCTCATTTTTTTCCAGGAACTTTATTTGTGGGAACACTTTGAAGTCCAGGTTGAGCCTGGGTTCTTTCAGAAAGTATTTGCTTATACTTTGTTTCAAGTCCCTGAAAGCACTACAGCAACTTAAAACAAATGTTGCAGCTTGATATCTTTGGAACACTCATTCAGCTATATGATAACTTAATTTTCTAATATGACTCAAGCGTTTATTTTTTCCTTAGGTTTTTACTAATATACTATTTATCAAAATGTGCATTTTCTGCATGAACAGCTTTGATAATTCTTTTTCATGACTTATTTCATGAATCAGATTACTAGATCAAAGATAGTTCATATTATCAATTCTGTTACATGGACACCAGCAGTTCATGGAAATACAATTTTTATGTTTTAGATAATGAAATGATAATTTAATGGGTTAAACACTTTATAGCATAGTAATCTTACATTTCCTTAATTAATAAGACAGCTAAAAGTTTTCCAGATGATCATTTGCTCAGTGTATTTCCTCTTTGGTGGGTTGTGTATTATTACTTCTGATATTATATTTATTGTGCCTTTTTAATAGTTGCTTTTGTAAATTAGATGTCATTACAAAGTATCTTTTCCTACAGGTTGTTTTAGAAATAATTGTCTCCCACTGCACTCTGATATCATACATTTTCATGAAATCCTACACTTTTATTTAAAATTACTTTTTCATCTTTTAATACTTTATTGCACGTTAAATCCTGAACACTAAATGTGAAGACCTAAAACTTAGTAACAATATGTATTTCACTTTTCAAAGTTAGGCCTATTTTTAAAGGATTTTTTTAAGGTAAAAGATGTTTTATGGTTAAAAACTGATCTTAAGAATCCAAAACATAGGGGCACATGGGTGGCTCAGTGGTTAAGCATCTGCCTTTGGCTCAGGTCCTGATCCCGGGGTCCTGAGATCAAGTCCCACATCGGGCTCCCTGCATGGAGCCTGTTTCTCCCTCTGCCTGTGTCTCTGCCTCTGTGTGTGTGTGTCTCATGGATAAATAAATAAAATCTTTTTAAAAATCCAAAAAATAATCTGCCTTTGAATTTTAGCTCTACCACTTAACAGTTGTGGTTTGTTTTGTTTTGTTTTGTTTTTGTTTTTGTTTTAAGATTGTACTTATGGGGCACCTGGGTGGTTCAGTTGGGTAAGTGTCTTTCTTCACCTCAGTCATGATCCCAGGTTCTGGGCTGGAGCCTCCATTCAGGATCTCAGGCTCAGCCTGCTTCTCCCTCTCCTTTTGCCTCTCCCCGGCTCATGCTCTCTCTCAAATAAATAAATAAAATGTATTTGGTAGTAAAATGTATTTATTTGAGAGAGAGAGAGAGAGAGAGAGAGAGAGAGAAATATAGAGCACAGCATGAAAAGGGAGAGGCAGAAGGAGAGGAGGAGAATCTTAAGCAGACTGCGCTGAGTGTGGAGCCTAACATGGGGCTCAGTCTCATGACCCAGAGATCATGACCTGAGCAGAAATCAAAAGTCTGATACTTAATCAACTGAGTCATCCAGGTGTCCCATAACAGCTTTTTAAATTGTTCAATTGTGCAAACTATTGGGACTACATCAAAGTAAAACATTTTTCACAGCAAAGGAAACCATCAACAAAACTGAAAAACAACCTGCTGAATGAGAAAATATATTTGCAAATGATATCTAATGATAGGTTAACATCCAAAAAATATAAAGAACTTACACAACTTAGCACTCAAAATATAAATAATCCAAATAAAAAATAAGCAGAAGACCTTAATAGACATTTTTCCAAAGAGTACATACAAATGGCCAATAGACACATAAAAAAAATTCAACATCACTAATCATCAGAGAAATGCATATCAAAACCACAATGAGATATTTCCTCACACCTGTCAGAATGGCCGGGATAAGGAAGACAATAAATAAAAATTATCGGTGAGATGTGGAAGAAAAAGAATCTTTCATGCACTGTTTGTGGGAATAGTAATTGTAACCACTGTGGAAAACAGTATGTAGATTCCTAAAAAAAAAGAAAATCAAAACAGAAATACCATATGATCCAATCTACTGAGTATTTGCCCAAAGGAAGTGAAAAGTGAAAACACTAATTTGAAAGATATAATACCACCCTATTTTTATAGTAGCATTATTTACAATAGCCAAGATATGGAAGTAGCCCAAATGTCCATGGATAGATGAATGGATAAAGATGTGGTGTATAGATAACAGAATATTACTCAGCCTTAAAAAAAAAGAGTAAGATCTTGCCATTTGTGATAACATGGAGGATCTAGGGGGTATTATGCTCAGTGAAGTGAGTCAACAAAGAAAGACAATCCCACTTATGTTTGCAATCTAAAAAATAAAACAAACGAATAATAACAAAGAAAGAAACAAAAAAGAAACAGATTCTTAAATATAGAGAATAAACTCGTGGCTGCCAGAGGAGTGATGGGTGGGGAGATGGGAAAAACAGATGAAGAGGATTAAGAAGTAGAAACTTCCAGTTATAAGATAAATAAGTAATGGATATGAAAATTACAGCATAGGGAATACAGTCTATAATAAACTTGTATGGTGACAGATGGTTATAAGCACTGAATAATGTATAGAATTGGGCAGCCCCGGTGGCGCAGCGGTTTAGCGTCGCCTGCAGCCCGGGGCGTGATCCTGGAGACCCTGGATCGAGTCCCACGTCGGGGTCCCTGCATGGAGCCTGCTTCTCCCTCTGCCTGTGTCTCTGCCGCACTCTCTCTGTCTCTATGAGTAAATAAATAAAATCTTTAAAAAAATGTATAGAATTGCCAAATCAATATGTTGTATGCCTGAGACAAATGTAACATTGTATATCAAATGTATTTTAATAATAAAAAAGCAGGAGAAGGAAGATTAATGGATTAAAAATTATAAGTTGCTCTATATCGAGTCTTTACTATTTTTACAACAGTATATAGTAATGTGTTCATTTGTTCAACGAATGTTTTTGAGTAGTGACTATGTGCCAAGCACTGTTAAAAAGTTATACAGTGAGCAAAACATACAAAATTTATATTTTATTGGTGCTAAAAAGAAAATTAACAGATTATGATGTAAGATGTCAAATAATAATTGTATTATGAAGAAGAATAACACAGAGGAAAGAGAAAGTAAGTTGTGGAAGCTACTTTTTTGGTTGGACAGTCAGACAAAGCTTCTCTGAGGAGGTGATGCTTGAACAGATCTCTGGACAAAGTGAGCACTGAGCTATACAAATAATCATCAGGAAATTAATTTAGGGAAGGACAAAGGGAAACAACACATGTAAATTCCCTGATGTGGAACTATAATTATCATGTATGAGAAGAAGCAAGAAAAATAGCAACTTGATAATAGTGATCAAAGATGGTAAGCATGGTAAGCGTTGAGAAAGGGCAGACCAGGTTTAATGAGGCCTAACAATGAAATAATTTGGAGCAGTTCTCTTAAGAACTGTGAAACAATTTGTAAGAGCAAATTACATAAGAAAGTGAATATTTAATTAGAATAGAAATGGAAAATGTTATAGTTTTAAAAACATAATACCACAAATATTTTCCCCCTAAGGAAAATAAACATAGCTTTGTGCTCTGTGGCTCCCTCAAGATGTTTTAGGATTTTTCATATACTCACCTAGTCTGTAAGTCCATCAGAGTAAGTAATATCTCTCTGGCTGAATAAAAGTTACTAACCAAAGAATATATTTAAGCCTTGGTTTTGGAAAATATGCTACTGATTATCTGATCTATTTGACTATTCTTATTAAAAACCATGTGTTTAACCATATATGTTTTATTTGATTCTTTGTGAATATAGATAATGATAATATTTTAAGAATACTATCTTTCCTTGAAATCATTGCTTTTCTAAATGGCCAAAATAAAAGAATTATTGTACTTCTCAAAGGATAAATAGAATTAAATTACTCCTGACCTTCACATGTAAGTTTTTGATCAGCCAGTTAAGATCTATCTTTTTATTAATTTTCAGCTTCATTCTGCTTATAATTTTCCAGGTTGGGTGCATCCTGGTCATTTGATTTTCTGCTTGTTAATTATCATTAAATTATCTATGGTTTTTGGTTATCATAATGTTTTCCCTTACTTTTATGATATTGAACATGATAATTTTTGGTTCCATTGCTTTATAAAAAGAGAGTTTTGATATTTTGAAGTTTTTGATTTTTTTTTTTTTTTTTTTTTTTTTTTTTGCTTGGTTATGCTTTTAGCTTCTATTCGGATCATTCTCTCCATTCATATTCAAATTTTGGAAAAATGATAATTTTTCACATATAAAAATTAATATGAAGCTATAATCCACAGCCTTTAAAACTTTGAGCACATTTATACTGAGCTATGTAATCAACTTCCTCTTACACTATATGTCTTGATTTATTGATAGTTATTAGAGTTTTATCACTGGTACACTTGTTTTTCAATCAGTTTCACCACATTAGCAGCAATGTAGCCTGCCATATTATTGGAACTACTGGTTTCTATCAAGAGAACTGGTGAATCAAATATGTTAGTATTCAAATCTATATTTTGGGATGTGTGAATAATAAGACTTCACACACAACATCTTGTTATTTATAATAATGTTACTAGGCTTATGCCCTACAGAGAATATTTTATGAAAATACAAGAGAAAAATCTTCACATACCTGTATGGCACTAATAGTTACAAGTGCTGCATTATTCAGAATATTCTGAGAAAAGAAAATTTCATTTTTATCAGGTACTGATGAGATTAAATATTCCAAGACAAATTTTGCATTTATCATGATTTTTAAGTTTCCAGAATGTGTTCTGTACTTAAAATGCATTTAAGTTTTGTTTCTTCTCTACTCTCTGCGTATTTCATATATCTTCATTGTCAAGAGCCCAACGATCTATTCCTTTTCCATAGAATCTGATGCTACAAATTTGGGTTATGGTTCAAGGTAAGTCAATTTGATAAGCAGCAGGACATTATTCTCTTAAATGTTTTTCCCTCTGAGGATGACTAGTAACAACTGAACTATATTTGGATGTATTTTTTTTTTTAATTTTTATTTATTCATGATAGGCACACAGTGAGAGAGAGAGAGGCAGAGACACAGGTAGAGGGAGAAGCAGGCTCCATGCACCGGGAGCCTGACGTGGGATTTGATCCCGGATCTCCAGGATCGCGCCCTGGGCCAAAGGCAGGCGCCAAACCGCTGCGCCACCCAGGGATCCCTTGGATGTATTTTTAATCCAAATAAACAAAATTCCTCAAGTCTACTTCCTACATTCCAGAAATTCCAATGGACACTCCAACATCACCAATAGGAGGGAAAGTTGTTCAGAGGGAAAGTAAGAGAAGAAAAAGGAGTAGTGTTAATTTTATACTCTTAATATTTCTCTCTTTTGCAAACTTTATGTTTTAAAAGACATGAAACTTAAAATGCAATGCTGGAGACCCATACAACACTGGAAAGACCTTGTGCAAGTGAAGAAACCTAGAGCTTATTCTTCATTAGCTTCCCAAAAAATTGGCATATGGCATGAACTGGAAGACAAACTCAGTGGTCGTATTATATTAGGGCATGCAGGCAATGTCTTTAGGGTTGGTTTTACAATTGTTATATAACACTCATAGAATGTTTAGAGAAATTGCAAGTAAGTGCTCAGTACATGAAAACAGTCAAATAATTGCCATAATCATTATTATTACATCATAAATAAGCCAATATAATTACTATTTTATTTTTTTTTATTTTTTATTTTTTATTTTTTTTATAATTATTATTTTAGCGTGCTTTCTAGAATATATCCACACATGTACACAGTATGAATATCCATATGAATGCATACCCATTAATATAAATTTTAAAGTGTTTTATTTCTCTTCCATATATATGTATATGCACACACATACATAATATGTAATATCACCATCTTCTGGGTTGCATTCTGTCAATTTTGCATATCCTTACACCGTAGAAATTGACAAGAAGCAAGATTTCTAGTTACTTTTATAAGGGTACTAATCTCATTCACTGGGCTACACTTTCACGACTTCATCAAATATTAATTAGCCCCTAAAGGCTCCACCTCTTAATATTATCACAGTGGTTAGTAGGTTTTAGGCAGGAACTTTGGATAGACAAAAACATTTGTATACAACAGGTAGCTGGCCCTCTTAGCATGCTTCAGCTGAACTCCAATCTTTTCTCTTTCCATGAATTTATATTTCTACCTTACATCTGTATTGTCTTAGAATAGAGAAAATGCTTAAAAAGGGGGCAGGGACTTGAGGAAAGCCTTCCCATAGCACAAAGAATTCTTCAGACTGACTTACTTGATGAGTTGATGATATACACGTAACTTGTTTAGTGCCATGAGTCTAAATTGATGTAAGTTGAGTTCTGTCCATATAATACATAATCACATTTTGTGCTTTTCCACATTTGGATTTTTAGAAACAATGAAATTTTAATATTCTTAGATGAAAGATTAGACTATAAATCAAAGTCGAAATGATTTTCTGGTTTATGTACTGTTGTGTGGGAGGGAGCTGAAAGCTATTTAGAAACTGTCTAGGTCTCTAATTACATTGTTTTTGCACAATTTTTAAATTAATCAAATTTTCCACTTGGACTGAGTTTGGATAGGATTTTTTTTATTAAAATCTAACAAAAATAGAAAAATAAGGTAGCAAAAGGGAGATATATAGAATTACTACTGGAAATATAGCTCATGGAAAACAAATGTTGAAAACAAGTTTAATCCTGAAATGAAGAAAGCCAATTTCTTGTATAAATGATAATTTTATCTATATTTCTACTTTATAACTACTGTGTCATGAGAATAAATCTGTTATTTCAGAAGAAATCCAGGACTTAGAAAAGTATTACAAGCTAAAAGTTTGGGTTTTAGTGTCCAAGTAAAGAAAGATAACATATTTCAAGCTCACATGAGCTGAGAACAATAAATTCAGAATCCTTGGTGAAAGGAGATCTGAAAAACTGGGCCTATTAATTCCAGTAGGAGACATGTAAGATTGTCACAGCCACGGCTCTGAATAGGAAAAAAATATCTCCAAAGAAATCAGGACTATAACCCCAAAATAAGTCTGAAATTAAATATATCATAATCTATAAAATGGAGAATAACCAAATTCCCCCATAATAGCATATAATAAAATGGTTATTTTTCTGGAGCCCAGATTGGATAAAAAAACAGAAACAAAAGTTTCAAAAGTATATTTTCCATAATTAAGACCCCATGACACTCTTTCATACACATAAGTATAGAAACAGAAATACAGATAGAAAAAAATCTGCTTGAAATAATTAATTATATGCAGTTAAATGTAAAATATTTAAGTAAGATATACAACTGAACTTCCAGGAAGCTACTGTAAAAGTCCAGATGAGAAAAAAAGTGACCAACAAACTAAAAGTACATCATCATCACAGAAGCACAATAAAAAAAAATGAATACTACAATTTATACAAATGATCTGTCTTTCAAAGTAGCTTCTATCATAAGACTAAAAATTTATTTCTATTATGGCCTTATTGATTCAAAATAATTCTGGATATTATATCTTTGCAATAAAGTTATAAACCATTTTATTCATTAAAGTTTTTATTGTATCTTCAGATTTTTTTAGATTTTATTTATCTTTTTTATATTTTTGAGAAAGAAAGTATGAGCACAAGCAGGGAGCGGGGTAAAGGGATAGAGAGAAGGAGAAGCAGACTCCCCATTGACTGGGGAGCCCACTTGGAGCTAAATCCTGGGATCTTGAGATCATGACCTGTGCTGAAGTTAGACGCTTAACCGACTAAGCCACCCAGGCACCCCCATTGTCAAACACTTTTAATGCTCATTCCTTTCTTATATTTATTTCTGGAAAATAAAAGCATTTTGTTTGACTGCAAGTTTAATATTTAGATAATATTTAATGTTTTTTTCCCTAGAAGCTGCTTTATTTTTGTGCACTCCAAAGATTTCTTGAGATTAAAAATAAGTGAAATTAATTTAGAAGAACATGCACTCGATCTAAATGAAAAATCATACATCAAAGATGATTCATTAACATTCTTCCTATAGCTTTAGGTATTAAATCATCATCTTCAGGTCCAGTTACCTTATATTAAATGCTTAAGAAGGAAACACTGTTGCTTCCTCTGCAAAATTTTGTCATAAGATTTTTATTTGATTATGGATATCACTTTCACGTGTAAGTGGTAAAGTCTAAAAATATATTGAGTAAGCTGTATGTTTATCAAACCTTTCTTGGAGCACTGTAGTAAAAGGTTTTAGTCTCCTGTGTATATTCTCTTTAGGCAGAATGGCTCAGCCTTTCTCTTTTCCTACCTTTCCTACCTTTCCCACTTATCAGGACATGGCAGCTTGGTGATTTGGTGAACATTAACAAAACCACAACTGGCTAGCACATCAAGTCTCAGTCAGGAACATGAACTCAAACCATGCCTCTCAAGCCAGGAACTCCCACAGTGAGCTGACACTAAGCACTTATGGCCAATTATAGCTTATTATAGCTTATTTTACTCTACGCTTCATTGAAAGGGAGGTGTTAATTAGTTCTGAGGATCTGAAAAGTGCTCAGAAAAGAAAGATGATCATAAATTATTATGAGTTGTCTATCATTTTTAACCACATATAAAAGATCATTCTTTTCATTATGTAAATATCTCATGATAAAAGCTAAATGTATAAAAAAGACTTAAGGAGACTTAAAAAATCCATTCAATCCAACTGTTCTTTTTCTCTGGTTTTAAGCAATTTATTATAGCATGTGATTTATTTAGTTCCATCAAATCTCATATTTTTACTCCTTGATATTGTTTGACCTTCTTAGAGCTGTGTGTTTGTAGTTTATATGAATTTTAGAAAAATTTTGAACTTAGTTCCTCAAATATCTTCTGCTATCTCCCTCTTTGGGGCTCACATTATATGCAAGCGATGATGTTTAAAGTTGTCTTGCAGGGACACCTGGGTGGCTCAGCAGTTGGGTGACTGACTTCAGCTCAGGTCGTGATTCTGGGATTTGGTATCAACTTCTGCATCTGGTTCCTGTGAAGAGCCTACTTCTCCCTCTGCCTATGTTTCTGCCTCTCTCTCTCTCTCTCTGTATCTCACATGAATAAATAAATAAATCTTTAAAAATAAATAAATAAATAAATAAATAAATAAATAAATAAATAAATAAAGTAAGTAAGTAAGTAAGTTGTCTTGCAGTTAACAGATACTCCTTTCTCTTTTCTCCCTCTGTGTTATATTTTATATACATCCTATTGATATGTCTGTGTTATTGCAGAATCACTATTTACTGGTTGATTTCTTTCCTCATAATGGATCTCATTTTATGCTACTTTGCAATGCAGGCAATTTTTTGATCAGTTGTCACACAATATGAGTACATTGGGTGACAGATATTTTGTATCCACATGCCCTTCATGCATATTCTAGATCTATAATTTGTCTATGCATATTCTTGAGATTTGTTCTAGGATGCAGTTAATTGATAACAGCTTGATACCTCTGATTCTGCTTTCAAGTTTTGTGTAAAGGAACCAGAGAAGTATTTATTTTAGAGCCAATTGTGCCTCACTCTTGAGACAACATACTTTGAGGTAGATTATTCGGTGTCCCATGAATTATGAGGTTTTCTACTATGGTCTGTGGGAACAGAACATCAACAGATATAAACCTGGGGGATTATTCTTTTTTATTCATTTAGGTGTCCCCCACCTTTCCCTATAGCCCTTAGAAGTTTTCTCATAGGCAAAGTTGGCCAATATCTAATTGAAATGATAAGAATTCTCTCTTTGTGCATCTCTGTCTAGACTGGTATACTGCCCTGCAAAATTTCAGACTTCCTGGACTCCCTGATCCATACTCTCAACTCAGAAATAACTAATTTTCACCCAGTTTTCCCTGTATTCTCTGTGACTTGAAAACTGTTTTAGTGTAATAAACTGTGACAATTGTACAACTTGCCACATTTGATTTCCATCTGTCAGGGAACACTGTCCTTCATATCCCAATGTTCAATATCTTAAAAACCATTGTTTTACATATTTAGCTTGCTTTTAAAAAAATATTTCGGCCAGAAGGACAAACTCATACCCTGTTATTTCATCTTGGCTAGGAGTGACAGCTTTTCCTATCATGTTAGTAATATACAATAAAGTAGTAATATACAATAAAAATATAAAATCAGTTTTGGTCCAAGATTGCAACATAGGAGCCTTCTGAACGCATTCCTCCCTTGTACACACTGAATCAATAGCAGTGTATAAACACTTCTCCTCCTAAAAGAAATCCAGAAAATCAAAGAATCATTTCCAGAGAATCAAGGAAAATGAAGAGATAGTAGAATATATTTTGAAAGAAATAATGAGAAAAAAAAAAAACAGAAAAAAGACTTTAACAAAGCAGAACTAAGTGATTTACCTATTAAAGAGTTAAAAATAATGGTCATAAAGATGCTCACTGAGGTTGGTAGAATAAATGAGCAAGGTGTGAATTCAACAAAGAGATAGAAAATATAAGAAAATTTGAAACAAATCACAGAGCTAAAAAATAAAAATTAAAAAATTAAAAAAATGAATAAGTGCACTGAAAAATCAATAGCAGACTAAATGGTGCAGAGAAAAGATCAACAAACTTAGAGATAGGGTAAGGAATTCATCCAATCAGAAGAACAAGAAGAAAAAAGAATAAAAAAGAGTGAAGATATCTCGGGATGGGACAACATCAAGCAGACCAATATCCACATAATAGAGTTCTCAGAAGGAGAGGAGGAGAGAGAGAAAGGGGTAGAAAGCTTATTTGAAGTAATAATGGCTGAAAACTTTTTTAAAATGTAAAATATGGAAGGGTAGAATAAAAATGTAGAGCTTTCGAATGCATTCAAAATTAATTTATCATCTTAAAACAAACTGCCATCATTCTAAGATGTTTTATGTAAGAATTATAGTAACCATAAAGCAAAAACCAATAGTAAGTAGATCAACAAAAGATAAAGACAAAGGAAACTAAGCATACCATTACAGAAACCCATCAAATCATAAGAGAGCAAGAGAAGAAAAAAGTAATAAAGGAATTATAAAACAGCCAGAAAACAATTAACAAAATGACAACAGTAAGTCTATACCTATCAATAATTCTTTAAATGTAAATTGATTACTTCTCCAATTGAAAGATAGAGTGGCTGAATGGATGAGAAAACAAGATGCAAGCATATGCAGCGTATAAGAAACTCACTTCAGCTTTAAGGACAGAGACTGAAAGATAGGGTGGTAAAAGATATTGGATGTAAATGGAAGCTAAAATAAAGCTGAAACAGCTATACTTATGCAAAATACACTTTAGGACAAATCCTCAAATAATGATAGAGGGGTCAATGCAACAAGAGGATGTAAACTTTGGAAATATTTATGCACCCAAACTAATGGCACCTATGATATAAAGCAAATATTAACAGACTTAAAGGGAGCAATAGACCGCGATATAATAATAGAGGCCTTTGGTACCCCACTTTTGACAATGAGTGGATCATGCAGACAGAAAGAAAATCAATAAGGACACATTGGACTTAAACCACACACTAGACCAGAAAGACTTCACGAGCATTTATAGAACATTACATCCAAAAGAAGCATAATACACATTTTTCTCAGATGAACACTGGTCATTTTCCAGGATACATCATATGTTAGGCCACAGAACAAATCTTACTAAATTTAAAATTATTGAAATCACATCAGGCATTTTTTTCAAGCCACAGTGGTACAAAGCTAGAAATCAACTGTAAGAAGAAAACTGGAAAAATTACAGAATTATTACCAATTCTTCTCAAACTCTTCCAAATTAAGAAGAGGAAGGCATACTTCCAAACTCATTTTATGGGGCCAACATTACACTGATACCAAAGTAGACAAGGACCCTCCAAGAAAAGAAAACTAGAGGCCAATATCCTTAAGGAACACTGATGCAAAAATTCTCAGCAAAAATTCAGCAAACCAAATTCAGCAGTGCAGTGAAAAAATCATAAACCAAGATCAAGTGAAGTTTATCCTAAGAATGCAAAGGTGGCTCAAAATCCACAAACCCATCAGCGTGATATACCACTAACAAAATGAGGGATAAAAATCATAATTATCTCAATAGACGCAATAACAGCATTTGACAAAATTAACTTCCTTTCATGATAAAAGATCTCAGTCATCTGGGTATAGAGAGAATGTATCTAACCATACTAAAGGCCATGTATAAAAAGCCCACAGCTAACATTGCTCAACCATGAAAATGTTAAAGCTTTCCCTTCAAGATTAGGAACAAGACAAGGATTCCTGCTCTTGCCATTTTTACTCAACACAGTATTAATGTAAGCCCCAGTAAGAATGATTAGGCGGGAAAAAAAAAAAAAAAAGACATCTGAATTAGAAAGGAAGAAGTAAAATTGTCTCTATTTGCAGATGACATTATATAGCCAAAGCCCTAAACAGTTCACCTAAAATTATTAAAACTAAAATTATGTTCACCTAAAATTAATTACAATTAATTAAAATTAATTAAAATTAATTAATTAATTAAATGTTCACTAAAACAGTTCACCTAAAATTATGCATGATTGCATTAATGTTGCAGGATAAAAATCAGTATATAAAACAATCAGTAGCACTTCTAAACACCAACAATGAACTATCACAAAGAGAAATTAAGAAAACAATCAATCTCATTTATAATAAAATAAAAAACAATAAAGCTAGAAATGCATTTGACCAAGGATTGAAAGATCTGTACACTAAAAACTATAAGACAATAATGAAAGAAATTGAATACAGAAATAAATGGAAAGATATTCCATGTTCACGGATTGGAAGAATTCATATTGCTAAGTTGTCTATATTACCTAAAGCAATCTACAGATTCAATGCAATTACTATCAAAATCCCAAGGACATATTTCACAAAAATTTTAAAGAACGTAAAATTTTTATGGAACCACAAAAGACAGTAGCCAAACAATCCTGAGAAAAATGAAACAAAAGATTAGTCTCATCAATAAACGGTGTTAGGAAAACCAGACAACCACAAGGAAAAGAATGAAACTGGACCTATATCTTATACCATATACAAAAATTAAACTCAAAATGCATTAAAGATTTAAATGTAAGATCCAAGGGCTCCTGGGTGGCTCAGTTGGTTAAGTGCCTGCCTTTGGCTCAGGTCATGATTCCAGGGCCAGAATTTAACCCTGTATCAGGCTCCTCGCTCAGCAGAGAGCCTTCTTCTCCCTCTCCTCCCTGTTACTACCCTCTCATGCTATCTCTGTCATTATCTCTGTCTCTCTCTCAAATAAATAAATTAATTAATTAATAAATTAATAAATGTAAGGTCCAAAACTAAAATTTCTACAAGACAACATAGGGGAAAACTTCATGATGTTGGTTTGAACAATGATCTCTTGGCTATGACACCAAAAGCACAAACAATAAAATCAAAATTAGACAAGTGGAACTATATCAAACTAAAAAGTTTTTGCACAACATAGAAAAAAAATCAAAAGTTTAAAAAGGCAACCCACAGAATGGGAGAAAACATTTGCAAACTATCTGATCAGGGATTAACATAAAAATATATAAGGAACTCCTACAACTCAATGATGGAAAAAAAAAAAACATAAATAACCTGACTTTAAAAATAGCAAAGGATGTGTCTCCAAAGAAGACATACTAATGGTCAATAGGTTTATGAATAGATGTTCAGTATCACTAATTATCAGGGAAATTCAAATCAAAACCAAAATGAGATACCACTTATACCTGTTAGAAAGGCTATGATCAGAAAAAATGAAGGATAAGTACTGGTGAGAGTGTGAAGAAATTGGAACGTGATGAGATATAAAATGGTGCAGCTGCTGTGCAAAATAATGTGGAGTTTCCTCAGAAAATTAAAAATAGAAATTCTGAGTATATCCCCCAAAGAACTTGGGTTCTTGAAGGTTACCTGCACCCCTATGTTATTGCATTTTTTGCACTACGAAGACATGGAAACAACTCATGTGTCTATTGACAAATGAAAAGATGACGAAAAGATGGTATACACGTACAATGAAGCATCGCTCAGCCTTAAAAAAGAAGAAAATTCTGCCACTTGTGGCAAAATCCTGATTTTTGCATTACTGTGGTTTGTATCACTGTAACAGCGTCACTTAAAATCAGTTTCAAACATTTTGAAATAGGAAAGCATGTCTACAAACACTTGAGTGATTTTTTCTGTGTATTTTTCCTTCAAATAATATTTAATGTAAATTAAAATATATTAATAAGGGTCAAATTGTTGCCATCTATTGAATGAAATTATTCACCTAGACACCTGCTCATTTAATCACATGTAGATGTGATTTTTTTTATTACTGTGACAATCATAATACTTATTACTTTGAAAAGCAAGAAAATTCAATATCACCTCCGTGAGGGGCCAAGGATATAAAGTACATATGTGATAAGAGACTAAGCCATTACCAGTAAAACAGCCATTACAACAAAAAGATGTTATATTCCTTTGGAAGCAAAGAATATGCCAAAAGATAATTATTTAATGGTTGTCTTCATTATCTTTAGGTAGATTCTGACAAGCATTTTGCTGAGGAAAGATGCTTTTTTGTTTTGTTTTGTTTTGTTTGTTTTTTGCTAATTCGGGTCAATGGCATGTATAGAAAGTTGTGATTGATCTAACCTCATATTCCTTGTTGGCCCATATCTGGCATCACACACTGACAAACAAATCCCAGACCATCTGGCTACTAACAGAACAGGTCAGAGGTCAAGGACTGCTTTAGCATAGGATACTATGCCAGCTGCCTTGTCACAATCTTTTATTGTATTTTCATTTCTGCTGTATGAAGGTGTCATCTCCTGTTGCCTAGGAACATTTGAGATACAACCAGTCTTTGTTTCCTAAAATTGAATCCATTGAATAAAGTCAAACTTTTCAAGTGTTGCACAAGGGTAAAATAGTGCAATTAGAACATAGGTATATGTAAAGAACAGTGATATATTAATATTCCTTAGTCAACTATAGTAATTCTCCAAATGTCACTTTTTTAAATTATACTTTTCAAAAATGCTATCATAAAGATTATTCTTTATCCAGCAGATATTTTAAAAAAATAGTAAATAACCTATCACAGCACAAGTCTCTTTGAGATACATTCATGACTCTGAATGACAAAAAAAAAAATGTATAGCTAACAACTTAGTTCAAGGGAAGATGCTAAACTTAAAACAGATGAAGCTTAAATCATTAACTCTTTGGTCAGCAGTAAGGATTATTGTGGGGTTTTTACAGATTTATTTATTTATTTGACAAAGAGCGAGAGAGAGCAAGCATGATCATGGGGTGGAGGGGCAGAGGGAGAGGGAGAGAAACTCCCAAGGGACTTCATGATGAGCACGAATCTCACAACCCTAAGACCATGACCCCAGCCAAAACCAAGAGTCAGGAGCTCAACCAACTGTGCCTCTCAGGTGCCCCAAGGATTACTGATTTTTAACAATTACAATGATGATTGCAACACAGATAGAATTATGTATTATTATAATGTATGCATTATTTTCTACAAAACAAAATGGATTTATTAAAATTGTAAAATTGCAATGTTGCTACATATATGAATAGGAAATCAGCTTCATAATCAAAGATAATCAAACACATTTTAAGGGAAGCTAACATTTTTATTTAGCTCATTTAACAGGTATTCCTTATTTCTTGTTTTTTTAATATTTTATTTTATTTATTCATGAGAGACACTGAGCGAGAGAGAGAGAGAGAGAGAGAGAGAGGCAGAGACACAGGCAGAGGGAGAAGCAGGTTCCATGCAGGGACCCTGATGTGGAGCTTGATCCAGGGTCTCCAGGATCACACCCTGGGGCAAAGGCAGCACTAAACCACTGAGCCGCCAGGGCTGCCCGATATTCCTTATTTCAGTGACATTTTTTTTTTTTTTAAGATTTTGTTTATTTATTTGATTGAGGGGGGAAGAGAGAGAGGGAGGGAGGGAGTGAGCACAAACAGAGGAGCAACAGAGGGAGAGGGAGAAGCTGGCTCTCTACTGAGCAGGGAGCCCCATATAGGGCTTTATCCCAGGGAGCAGGACCTGAGCCAAACACAGATGCTTAACCAGGTCTCCCAAGTGTTCCCTTTCAATGTCTTTTCTATTGACATTTGTTATTGAATTAAATATGTGACATCATGGATCTTGCCTCCTTCTAAGAGGACATGTTAAAGCTAATATGTATTAATATATATAAATAGAATATTAGTGATTAATAAGTAATTTTATAATTAACTTTCAAACTTTGCATAAAATATTATATTATAATGCAGTACCTGTATCTTTTTAAAGAAGTATAAAGAATAGTGGTGAGGGTTGCCTGCGGGGCTCAGTCGGCTGAGCGTCTGACCCCTGGTTTCTCCTCAGGTCATCAGTGAAGGATTGTGAGATGGAGTCCCACGTTACTTGAGAGCTTGAGATTCTGTTGCTCGCCTGACTTGTGCACTCTCTATCTCTCAAACAAATAAATAAATAAATTCTTAAAAGAAAAAGAATGATGTGTTCTAAAATCACTCTGCTTTTGTCATTAATCTAATTTATTAATATAGTTATTATGCTTCTACCATATGTCCCATTCTTTTCTAAATTATTAGGATTCATAAATCAATAAACACGAAAAATTCATGGACAGTAAGATTCCTTTTGATATAAAAAATTTACAACAGTCAACAGATTGATTTCAGTGAAAAGGAGTAAATGGATTTAGAAAAATAACAGGAGAGACAATTCATCATTCTATTATAAAAAATAACTGAAGATATGAACAGAGTTGAACCTAAAAAGGAGTAATTTAAAAGGGTGACATTTACAAAAACACATAGCTGAAAGAAATAAAAATTATGTAAATTAGCTGATGTAAAATAAAATGAATGATTTATAAATATTCTCATAATCTCTACATATCATAAATATGTATACATACACATAAAATTTTATATAATATCTGTATTCTCAAAACATTGCAGGCAAATAATATTGTTACAAACTGAATCATATATAAAACGTTTGACAAGACTCATTCTTCTAAACAGAGCTGCAGCAAATCTTTGTCCCTCCCTCTCTCTCCCTCTCTCCTTCCTTTCTCTTCTTTTAAATTTTATATCCATGTCTTGTGATACTACCTCTGTGTTAAAATATACTAATTTGGGGGACGCCTGCCTGGCTCAGCAGTTGAGCGTTTGCCTTTCCACTGAGGGCATGATCCCGGAGTCCGGGATGGAGTCCCACCTCGGGCTCCTACAGGGAGCCCACTTCTCTCTCTGCCTATGTCTCTCTTTCTTTCTTTGTGTGTCTCATGAATAAATGAATAAAATCATAAACAAATAGATCCCAGTATCCTAATTTGGGGCACCTGGATGGCTTATTTGGTAGAGCACATGCCTCTTGGTCTTGGAGTCATAAGTTCAAACTTCATGTTGGGTGTAGAGATTACTCCTCATTTGTCAGAAACAATTTCATTATTCTTATTTGTCAGAGAAATTTTCCTCTGTAACTTTAATTAATATACGTAATATGCAGAACTTCATTATATAAGTAGGGTATATTATACTTTTCAATGTTCTCTTAGATACGTTTTCATTTCCATAACTACTGTTCAAAGAAAGATGGTAAATCATGTGATCTTACTTTGACCCCAGGTAGACTTTCCGTATCTGTATTTCACAACTAATATAGCCAGTATGGCCATTATTCTATCATGCTCTGAAAGTTAATTTCATGTTTAAACTTGGCTAGACTAAGGTACCCAATTTTGCCAAACACTGGTCTAGATACTGCTATGAAGGTATTTAGATATGATTAACACTTATAATCAATTGCCTATAAGTAAATCAAATTGTTCTTCATAATGTGAATGGGTCATTTAAAGACCTTAAGAGAAACACTGAGATTCTCTGAAGAGGAAGGAATTGTGTCTCAATACTCAATAGAAATTCCTTAAACTCTTTCTCTTTCTGTCTTCCTTTTCTCTCTTTCTCTCCCTCCTTCCCTCACATATTCAATCTGTTTCTCTGCAGAACCCTGACCTAATAGGCCAAAGAATGGATTCAGAGTGTAAATCCTCAACCTAGTTCTTAATGTATGAGTTGGCTTATATTTAACAAATTCTTTATGCCAATTTTTAAACTTCTAAAAAGGATGTTCTGACTTTAGATGAGATAATCAAGTGATGTTCTTAACATGGTACCAACTACTTAAAAATTGTTCAGTAATTTTTATTTCAATATTATCTTTATCATGATATAACTGGGTGGAAAAACATAGAAACTAATATTGTCAATTTATTATTTTCTGGCAATCATTTAGTTGGAACTCACACAATGTAGACATAGCTAACATATACATTCATATTTTCCACTAATGTTAAATAACCCAGTTGGGTAATAGACAATGTACATTTTAAAAGAGCTATCAAAGTAAACTGATTATTTATTCTCAACTTAAGAATTTAAAACAATTTTAGAAACCAGATTTTTCAGCTCATGACATTTTAACAGGTCTCAGTGGGTAAATAAATGGGGAAGGAGGGAAATCTGTTTGTTTCTGGCCAAATATTTTCCAAACATTATAACTACAAAGAAAGTTCCCTAAAATTACTTCATCTACAATTATTTGACTTGGAGCCTCCTCCTGCTCTTGGTGATACAATAACTTATTTTACTGTTTCCCATACTTCGGTTATGATGAGAGGCTAAGTCATCTTCAAAATATTTCTATTTACCTTGCAAAAATATATTTCTTTATTCACTCATTCATAAGATTTTAAGTAGAATTAAGGACAGGTTGGACATAAGCATCATTTCTAAAATGAATCTGAACTTGATAATTTCATCTAATGTACTTTTTTTAAAGATAGAAAGTGGAGTGGAGGAAGCCTGGTTCTGTATCTACTAAAGCAGATGGACCACACTCTGATCTATTTCAGAGTCATAAATCTCTTTATGGCTCTTCTGCTGACATTAAAGCAAGGCCTATTTGGCAGATGAGAAGATTCTTCCAAATTGTATGAGTGAAATTCTTTTGCTTGTTTGATCACTGATCAGTGGAAATGAATACAATATGTTCCATGGCATAATTAGAATAGGTATAATTTGATAGTTGACCCAAATAAAGCTGCCTATTTTAATTTTATTTTTCAAGACCAGATTGAGATTATTATGAAAATCTGAGTAAATGCCAGAAAGCTGTGTTATAATTTTTAGATATGTTTTCACATCAGTATAATTTTATAAAAGAAAAATAGGCATGTGAGCTGAGAATGGGAGTTCACGAAAAATATGTTAGCAATGTGTCTATATTAGGAATGAGATTATTGTTAAATAATTTATAACATTTTGGAAAATACAGTGAGAGATATGCAATTTTAGCTCTCTTTACTGTGACATCTTGGGTAGGCTACTCATCTGAGCTTCCTGTTCATCTATAAAATAGTTATTATAATCAAATCTATTTGTTATTTTTAAAGAGCTATTCACTTATTCTAAAAAAAAACAATAACAGTAGCAGCCTGTGTTACTGATCCACTGCCCATTGTCAACTATCCCACCTAGAACTACTCATATATTATATCATTTTAAACTTAACAACAACCCTAACTTGATATGATAATGCACATTTTTATAGATCAGAAAGACCATTTATCATTTTTCTAGATACGTAAGGAGTATTTCTAGTAGTGAGGATACACTGTGTGTCCCACAAATATTTATTACCTAGAAGGATAAACTGTTTCAAAGTCTCATTTGTACCCCATACCTGAGACCATATTATGTTTAGGCATCAAGTCTCGTATGCCTCCTTCTTGCTGTAAAATTTTGTCAAACTTTCCTTGTTTTTGATGACTTTACAGTTTTGGTGGATACAAGTCAAGTATTTTGTAAAATGATCCTCAGTTGGCATTTGTGTGATCTTTTTTCTCATGCTACCCTGCGATATGTGTTTTGGGGAGATGGACCATAAAAGATAAGTGCTAGATGTATTTTAATTAAAAATAAAATAAATGTCATTCTTATTATATAATATTAAGGGTACATACTATCTACCTATCTAAGCTATCTATATATATCTATACATGTGTATAGAAAGATCTATCTTCTATCTGATTGTGATAAGCTAGTAATAAAAGAAGATCAAAATATGTGGATAAATATTCTGATTTTTTTTTTTTTAGTTTGTGTGGCTAGAGATTCATTAATTTTATTGTTCTTTATAAATAACCTGCTTTTGGTTTGTTGATTCTTTATTGTTTCCCTGTTTTTAATTTCATTAATTATCTATTCTAATTTTTTATACTTTTTCTCAGGCTTATTTTACCTTGAAATAATTGTTTACCAATTTCTTTTTTTTCTTTTTCTAATTTCTTTAGGTGGAAGCTTATTTTGATGGTTTTAGATCTTATTTTTTTCACATTTGATGTTGTACATTTTTCTCTAAGTACTGTTTTCAGTGCATCTCACAAATTTTGATGACTTGCATTTTCATTTTTTAGGTGAATATATTTGTATTATTTAGAAGTGTGTTATTTTATTTCTAATATTGGGAATATACCATATATCTTTCAATTAATGATTTATTTATTCCATTGCCTGGGAACATACAATACACTTTGCATGATTTCCCTTCTAAATTGTTGCAGTGCATTTCAGGGCCTAGAATGTGGTATATGTTGAAGAATGTTCCATCTGAGCTTGAAAGAACATGTATTCTATTGTTGGATGGAGTATTCTCTCATTATCAATTAGATCACACGAATTGGTAGAACTGTTTAGGTCCTTGATGACTTTCTACCTGATTGATCTATCAGTTATTTACAGAAGGGTGTTGAAGCCTCCAAATAATAGTGAATTTGTCTATTTCTTTTTAGTTGTATTTTGACAGTCTTTTAGTTACATATACATGGAGACTTATGTCTTCATTAAAAAACAGACTCACTGAAGGCTGCTTTGATTGAAATTATTGCAGTTACTTCAGTTCAGTTCAGGTTAGTGTTTTGTTTCTCTCCCCCACCCCAATCCTTTTCCTGCCTTCTGATTTTAAATCAAGATTTTATATGATTCCATTTTATCTGTTCTCTAATGTGTCATACTTCTTTTAAAAATCTTAGTGCTTGTTGAATAATGTGCAATATACCTTTTTAACTAATCAAATCCATGATTGAATAACTTTATACCTCTTTATTTACAGTGTTAAGTACCTTACCATGGAGTATTCCCAGTTTGCCCTTCTAATCCCCTATGACATTGCTGTCATTTCTCTTATTCATATGTTACAATCACCCAATGTTTACTTGTTATTATTACTCAAACAAATAGACACCATTTAGTTCATTTCAAAAAAATAAAAAGAAAATATTTTACCATCATACATCCCTTCTCTAATTCTCTTTCTTTTTGTAAATCAATGTTTTGATCTATTTGATTTTCCTTCTTCTCTTTAAAACTCTTTTAACATTTCTTGCAGGGGCAGTTCTATTGGGATGAATTTTCTCAATGTTTATGTTCTGAAAAATTCCTTATTTTTCATTCATTTCTGAAGGATAATTTCCCTGGATAAAAAATACTAAGCTGATGGACTATTTCCTTTTTTGGGATATTTTTCTTGTAATATATTATATATTACTTTTTCTTACTTTTATAATTTCTGAGAACTATACTCTAACAAAGTAATAGCAAAAAATTTTGTTTTATGACTTTTTTTTCCTTTTTCTTGCTTTTCTGTTTGAATATGATATGCTGGGTTTGTTTGTTTTATTTGTTTGTGGTATTCATCGGTTCTGGTGTCCACTAAGGTTCCAGGAACTGTGATATGGTGTTGGCAATATATTGGCCATTATTACTGCCAGTATTTCTTTTGCCACATTATCTCTGCTCCTTCTCATATTCCAGTTATACATATGTGATGGTTTTAAAATTTTGTCCCACCATTCTTGAATGTTTAGGCCTTTTTTGATATACTTTTTTAATTTATTCATTGAATTTCAGTTTGGGATGTTCCTATTGACTGATCTTCAAGCTCTTTGATCATTTTGTTGGTCATGTTGAACATACTGGTGTGTCCTTGAATGAAATTTTCCATTTCTATTACAGTGTTTATGAGTTCTAGCATTTCTTTTTGATTTTTTAAAAAGTTTCAGACTTTCTGCCTATATTATCAACCTGTTGTATTTATTTTTTCCATGAGATGCTTTAATATATTAATCATAGTTTTAAATTCTCCTTTAATTCCAAAATCATTGCCATATTTGAATTTGATCTAATGCTTATTTTGTGTCCTCAGACTGTTTTAACTTGCCTTTGGAAATGCTTTGCAATCTTCTACTGAAAGTCATGCATGTTGAATAGGCACCCAGTTAAATATATGTTGAATGTGAGGAGATTATATATATATTATATAATATATATAATTATATATATATTATATATATATATTAATCTCAATATGAGTTGGGCTGTGTTTAGTGTTTACAGTGACTACAGGTTTCAAAGTCTTCTTATCTTTATTTTATCTTCCCTCTTAACTTTGGGCTTCTTAAATTACTCCTCAGAGAAATTCTGTGTATTCAAACTTTTTCAGCTATCATATTAAAATTATATTTTTGGAATTGTCAAGTCTGGGGCAGCAGAAATGTTCCGAATCCTTCAATCAAGTCTCATGTTTTAGCAGTCCTGTGACATCACAAGTCACAGCTAATGTTACAGCTTCCTATTCCCTTCATCCTCCACTTTCCTTCACTTGCAATGTTCCTAATAGGTTTCAGCTGTTCCCTGAACCTTATTTACTATGGGTCTTTCTGTGCTTTAATGCATCAGGAAGTCAAGGTCAGGCAGGAGTGGGATGAATGCTCTTTCCCCATCTAGATAAAATTAAAAACTGATAAAATTCTTTCTCTGGAAAGTAGAACCTTGTCATGGAAAGTGATCTGGGCATGCTTAACACTGATTTCTCTTCTCTTTCTTCTGCCACAGCAAGGAGAGTATATTTTTTGGATCTTTATCTTTAGAAGATAAAATCCCTTTTTAATATTTTCCATTCATCTATTGTTAAAGCAGGTGTAATTTGCTTGCTCAATATTTTGACTTGGACAAAGAAGCTCTACTGGGGTCTATGAAACTTAGTTCTCAGTGTTACTGCAATTAGTCTAATTTAGATTTTATCTGAAAAAAGAATCCATCATAGTTCTCCGGGGAACACATTACATTTATAAGAAAGAAGCATCAACTAAAAATAAAGGAAATTCAAATCAATTAAGTAGAATAAATTATTTTTTCTGTACCCCTGATGTTTTCCTCAGGCAAGCTTATAATGGCAAGTATAATATAAACAATGGTATTTTTTTCCTATATATCTTTTAGATTTATCTTTGATATATGCTATTGATCTTTCTGGAAAACTATGAAAGTACATATACATACGTGTGTGTATGTGTGTAAATATATATGCATAGAATTGTACATATATACACACATATGCAATGTATATACACATATATCTCACAAATCCATATACACAGATATATATGTGTGTAAATATGTGTGTGTATATATATATATATGTCTTACATATATACTTAGTTTAAAAGAAGATTTGCTAGTTTGTCATTCTTCTAATTATTTTATTTTTCATTTAAGGAATAACGTTTCTATTTGAGGATAAGCTTACTTTATCAGTATTTTGTTTTATTTAAAGGGAAATGGGTGGGATGCCTGAGTGGCTCAGCAGTTGTGTGCCTGCCTTCGGCTCAGGTCATGATCCTGGGATCCAGGATTGAGTCTCCCATTGGGCTCCCTGTAAGGAGTATGCTTCTCCCTCTGCCTATGTCTCTGCCTCTCTCTCTCTCAGTCTGTGTCTCTCATGAATAAATAAATAAATCTTTTTTAAAAAATAAGGGAGAATGGGAAACATTCCTTTTTAAATGTAAATCTAACACAAAATTACTTCCATTCCCTTGATATTTTCAAAAAGACATAAATGGATAAAAACTTATGATTTATTATTTTGTTGGTACAATTTTTAAAAGAAAAACAATGACAGACAAAATTGGATATGTCTCTCTCTGCTATTGTCTAAATGTCCTTTTTGTGTGAACACAACAGACTTGTACTTGTAATCTAAAACTTTACTGTAAAAAAGTAGAAATATATAATTCCACTAGGTATAGTTAATCCTTCATTTAAGTTTGAATTTTTATCAATAACCTCATAAAAATAAAATTGGCTGTACGAAATGAAACTTTGGCTGGTCTTACACATCTAGGTAACTGTGATAGCTACCTATTGCTGCATAATATTATGGAACTTTTGCAACTAAAAACAACACACATTTATTTTTTATTTATTTTTTTAAAAAAATTATTTATTCATGAGAAAGAGAGAGAGAGAGAGAGAGGCAGAGACACAGGCAGAGGGAGAAGCAGGCTCCATGCAGGGAGCCTGATGTGGGACTCGATTCCGGGACTCCAGGATCATGCCCTGGGCCAAAGACAGGCGTCAAACCGCTGAGCCACCCAGGGATCCCACAACACACATTTATTGTCTCAATTTCTGATGACCAAAAATACGGCTTAGCAAAGTCCTCTAGAGTTTATCACATGGTTGCAAGTAGAAATGTCAACCAGGCTTGGGCCTTATGTGAGACTCATGTAAGGAGAGGATCTGCTTCATGGGGATAAAACTGTTGGTGGGGTTCAACCTCTGCTGACCTGAAGACAATGAGATTGACAGTGCATTTGGCAGCTTACTTCCTTAAAGTAGGAGAGTGACACAGTCAACAGATGGTTGGCTAGCGAAATTCACAAGCTCTACTTACATTCAAGAGGGAGTGAATTATGTAAAATTATGAATCAGAATGAGGATATTTTGAGACTATTTTAGAGTCTGCCTACCAGAGTAATTTAGCAAATTCAGTTAAATCATTGCCAGTCCAGGGGTACCTGGATGGCTCAGTTAATATCTGCCTTTGACCAAAGTCATGACCTTGGTGTTCTGAGATCAAGCCCTGTGATTTTGTTGGGATCCCTACTCAGTGGAAAGCCTACTTCTCCCTCTGCTCCTTACCCTACTCATACTCTCTTTCTCTAATAAATAAATATAATCTTAAAAAAAAAAAAACACAATAATTGCTAGTCCAGAAAAGTCTATGTAGATAACTGCTTATAAGAAATACTTGAGGAGACCATGAAAAAATACCTGTTTCTCCCCCACCCTTCCATTTGCATTAATAATTTTTCCTGTTAATCTCTAACATCTTTGAGTGAGATTTTATTCCAAATTAATTCCTCTACCTAATTGAAGAAAATCATTGTAAACTATTTTATCATTAAGCTAATAATATATACAAAGTGCTATTCTAATGTTGGATGTACAATGGTTACATAAACAGACACAAAAAGAACAAAAAGATAGATATTCAAGACTTTTAGATCAAAAAGTTATTAATTATTCTGACTAAGCTCTTTTGTGTTATAAGTAACTAAGAGCTACTCAAGTTGTATAGAGAAAATTTTTTGGACTGTCTCAATAGGAAAGCTTCCAGAAATAAAAAGAATAATAAAAAAATAGCTGTTCTCTCATTCTCTTTTATAGAAATTCCTTTTTCACTTCAAATTTTTGTTTTTCTTCTAAGTTCTTTATTATTCATGCATTCTTCTCCCTTATGGCATGACCATATAGCTTTTTAGACCCTGATTTTCCCCTAATGTATATAAACACATATATTTAATTAATAAGTTATAGTAGCAGAGATTTCTCAGAAGCACTGCAATTTAGGAATAAGAGAATTTTGTTTTAGTTCCCCTATATTATTTACATAAACACATCATTACATGCCTTATGGAATTCTAAAATTTCTGATTATTATTTTACATTAGAAATTGACCCATCTTCTGTTTCACTGCACAATTCATTTTAAGTACTTATTTACTTCACCTGATTGTTTTCACCAAACTATTTTTATATCCAGAGTAATTATTTTTCAAATGCAGACAAGTAGTTAAATTTCTAAAATTAATAAAAATCATTCTACTAATATATTCTCTGGGATGGTCATCAATGATCAATTCTGTCATCATTGGACCATATCAAAAGTAGACAGCATTTACAGTAACATTTACTCACTTTAACTACTTTTATTTAATAATTTATGTTCAGCTCTTGTAGCAAAAAGATGATTTTTTTTTGCTTAGAGGGCTCTAAACAGCACTTTAATTTACATCTCTCATTTTATTCAGTTCATCCATAATAAAAACTCTAGAAATGAATTCCTAATTTGAAAGACTGCAGTAAGATCATCTCTCAAAATATTCCTGTTTTTAAGGAGCTTATTTTATTTGACATTGTAACAACTCTCTGAACAAATCTGTACATTTCCTATGAGCTTTTTCATTTCTGCAGGTTAAGATTATAAGCTTTTCCCCCTCTGATCTTTATGTCGGTCTAATAAAAGACACTGTATGTCAGATTTGTTGTATCATAAATATTTGCTTTAAAAACTACACAATCAACTGCTAACTTAAATATGCTAATATTTAACTGTAAAAATCAATATACAATACACTAATCTATTACTAACTGTATATTTCATTATCCTTTAAAAAAAAAAGATTTATCTGAGACAGAGAGAGCACAAGTTAGAAAGGGACAGAGGAATATATAGAGAGAAAATACTCAAGCAGACTCCCCACTTAATGTGGAGCTTGAGAAGAGGCTCGATCCCAGGACCCTGAGATCATGACCTGAGCTGAAACCAAGAGTCAAAAACTTAACCTCCTGAGCCACCCACGCACCCCTCATTATCTTTTAAATCCAACTTTAAATGATTCTTACATTTAGACATAAAATCAGTGTATTATTACATTCCTCATGATGTATCTAATTGCTTTAGGGAAATATGTTTGCATTGGTAATTCTTTGTTGAAATGTTCAGAATTAAGACCCACAGTTACAAAAGAGAAGTGTTGCCTTGAATAAATAAATCCTATAGAAATATAGTAGTTTCTACATTGGACTTGTCATCAAGGAGTACCAGTAAAGAAACTGGGTTTGCAAATATTTCAATTTCTTTTTTCATTCAAAATGCCAATATTGGTTACATATAGTTGATTTTGTGTCTATGCCATTCTTTAGGTGTTGGATATAGAATATGACCAGATGTATGACAGCAAGTAACATTTGTGTAAATATGGGTAACCTCAGAGTTTGAGCTAGAAGGAGCTCTCACGATAAACTTCTCATCGTCTCATAACAGTACACAGATAGAAGCCATTTCTTGATTGGAGTTATAAAAGCATATATTAAAGAAGAGTGAATTTCTCAACCTACTTAGAAGGAAGGCTTTGTGCCAACAGAACCTATAGGAAATAGATGCTTAGGGACAGCTGAACACTTTGTAAATTATCATGAAGTTGCTGAGTAATTTCAGTAGACATTTCCCAGTGGATTAAGGGTATATGCAAGCGGAAAATAAAATAAAACAAGGAAGAATGATGTGAGAAATGGATCCTTAAGGGAGGAGAAATGAGGCAGTCATAGTCGTCAATAGCATCTCCCAGAACCCTTTCAAATAATTTAACACACACACACACACACACACACACACACATATATATATTTTATTAATCATGGAATGAAAAATTAATTTTCTAATAAATGTAAAAATCAAAAGGCTTGGGTAACTGATATGAAAGATATTCTGTTTTCCTAAGAATTTTTAAAAGAAACTTGTATTTTAAATAATTTATGACTCTAAATTTTCAAATGTATTATAAAGCTGTAAATCTTTGTAAACCAGATATATGTACTACCTTGGTTTGGTATGTTTGCAAGACAAATTCATGTAAGGGTGTGTAGTGGTATATATACATGAATTCCAAATTATCATTTCTACAATTAATTAGAAAGAGATTTAAAACATACTATTATGGTGCTCGCTTTGGCAGCACATATACTAAAACATGCTATTATGATAATTGTTTAGATTTGCCTTGATGGGGTCAAATTATAATTTACTTTTCTTTCTTTTCCCCCCCTCAGATTTAGAATATGATTAAACAAGTTGTTTCCTATATCATTTTCACATACATGATTTTCCAGTATATAACTCAGGTTGTATCCAGCCTTCAGGTATTCCTCCTGGTTGTGGTTTAAGTATCACTAGAATTTACAAACAAATACAGAAGCTAATAAAGACTTGTAAATGTTCCAGCTAATCATTTTAGGAATTCTCTTCCTTTAGGTGTGCTTCTTTTTCTCCCCTTTTCTTTCTTTTTTTCTTTTTAATTTGGCCATACTAAGTATATTTATTGGATATACTTAAATAATTTTCACTATCTTTTGAAAAACTACATGAAAAAGAGTTGTAATACAATAGTTTCTAGAGTATATGTTGTGTGATAGCAGCTTATTGTCTTGACTGTATCCTCAGTAGATAGAATAGTGTCTGCCAGAGAATAGGCATTCAAAATTGTTGAATTAATATGATACATTTACACATGCTTCTACTGTACAATCTTGCCACTTAGGTACTTAAATAAGAGAAATGAAAGCCATAAAAAAGACGTACATAGGAATGTTCACAGTAGCTTCATTTATAATATAGATAAGCCTCAAATGGAAACAATACAAAATGTGTATCTGCAGGTGAATAAAAAAAATAAACTATGTTACATCCAGACAGCAGAATAAAACTCAGAAATAAAAAGGAGTGATGTCTGATACAATATGGATATATTTCAAAAATAATTATGTGGAGTAGAAGAAGCCAAGCCAAAACAAATATATTTTATAATTCTTTTAATATAAATTCTAGAAAATGTGTAGTAATCAATAGTGATAAAAAGACAGTTCACTGATTGGCTCAAAAGGTAGATTTTAAAGAGGGTGGTAGGGATGCTTCTGGGAATGATGAATATGTTTTATTATCATGATTGTGGTTATGTTTTTAAAATCTGAAATTTATCAAATGTACAGTTTAAGTATGTGGTCTATTATATGTTATGCCTTGATTAAAAAAAGAAAAGATGAAAGCAAAATTAAATGTGAGAGCAACTTAGTGTTGTTGTTGGCTAATAATGACCAGGCACTGATTTAATGGGAAAGTATAAACTGAGAGATCTCCAAAGAAATTGTTAAAGTTTCTTCAAATTTAACGTCTGCATGCAATTCTTTTGTTCTGTGTATTCTGAATTGTCTTTGGTAAGAAATTCTATTAAAAGACAGTCTCTAAAGCTGTTTCTGTGGGCAACCTGAAAGAGAAGAGTTAACAGCTGATTTGTGCCTTACTTCTTGCCTGAGCAATGCCTGAGGTTTGAATCTTAATTGCAACAGTAACGCAAGACATTTATAGAATTAATCCAGATCGAAATGAAACCAGTATCTGGTGAGGTTAACTATGAATTACACTAGGCTTCTATACTTCATAGTCAAAGTGGTTTAGTAATGAAAAATTAATGATTAAGCTTTGTGAACACAGTTAATTGGAGATTAAGAACTAGTTTCATACCACTCTACAGACTGACTAGCAAGTCTACAAGCTGAAGTGACCTCAGAGATGATAACTTTCCTACATGGATTGGTCCATATTCTCTCAGTGACATCTCTCGTGACAATAAGTATACCACATATGGAGTAAATGTGGGAGAGTCAGGTGGTCATGAGATACCCCCTTTAAAGGTATTTTCTTTGATCTATGTAAACTTTGTCATGGAGAAAGCCTATTGCAACTCATGAGTTTTAGTTCAAACCTCAAACCACTGTTGCTGGTTGAATAGAGTACACTTTGGATCTGAAACATGCTAATATTTTCCATCCAGTTCTTCAAGTATATTGGATAAAGCTGATGTACTTTGGTTTACACTTAAATTTCCTTCAGCCTCTGGGAAATGGGATAATAGTAAGATATAGTTACAGTCATGTATGTATCCATTCATTATCCATTTGTTCTCTCTTTCATCTTCTTTTATTTCAAGAAACATTTCTTGATATGCTGCTGTATTCCAGGCACTATTAGGTATTATGAGGGAATCAACTGAAGTAACATATTTGCAATATTTCAGAACTAGAAAGAAAACTTCACTTTTAAAATTATTATCAAAGTCCTTCTTTTTTAGTAACCATGGGTTTTACTTTGATTTTTATTAGGTTATAGTACACGTTATTCTCAAATGCTTACATGAAGGAATATTATAATTGAGTTATGTTAGGCAATTTCATATAAGTGATAATAAAATAAAAATGGCTTTACTATGCCATTATTTACCATGTTATGGTTTGCTGTATTTTAATAATATATAAAACACCTTTTTCTTTCCATTAATGCATTTTTCAAGCCAACTGGTACTGCAAATGTACAAAGATTTTTTTTTAAATGGCTTGATATTTGTCTGTTGCTCTAGGATAGACAACTTTAATACATAAAAATAACACTTTGGGCTTCAAAATGACCTATCTAGGATGCATCCTGAACATGATTTCCATGTGGAAGACTTCTGCTTGAAATCAGATTATTCTGTATATGTGGAAGACAGATATAAGCTCCATTAAAATCAGGAGGAATTGGTTAGGCAAGTAGAAAAATGTGAAAAAGCAATAAAACACTGGAATAAATCTTGGCTTAACTTACTAGTAATTGAAGCTTCTCACCATTGTTTACCCCACTGGAAAAAAAGTAGACTAGTTTCTTTATGGTGTTCTTTTTTAAAAAAAGATTTTATTTATTTATTCATGAGACACACACACAGAGAGAGAGAGAGAGAGAGAGGCAGAGACACAGGCAGAGGGAGAAGCAGGCTCCGTGCAGGGACCCCGATGCAAGACTCGATCCTGGGACTCCAAGATCAGGCCCTGGGCCCAAAGGCAGTGCTAAACTGCTGAACCACCCGGGATGCCCCTCTTTATGGTGTTCTTAATAGAAAATTTGGAGATCTAAGTTTTCCAGACAAACAAGAACTAAAGGAGTTTGTAACCACTAAACCAGCCCTGAGACAAATTTTAAGGGGACCCTTATTTCAGTAGGAAAGAAAACCAAAAGCAACAAAGACTAGAAAGGAAAGAGAAAATCTCCAGAAACAATGACTTTACAGATAATAAAATGGCACTAAATTCATAACTGTCATTAATCATTCTGAATGTAAATGGACTAAATGCTCCAATCAAAAGACATAAGGTGTCAGAATGGATTAAAAAGAAAAACCCATCTATATGCTGCCTACAAGAGATGCATTTTAGACGTAAAGACACCTCTAGATTGGAAGTAAGGGAATGAAGAACTATTTATGCTAATGGACATCAAAAGAAAACCAGAGTTTTCTATAAGGTGTACTTATAACACACAATCTAGATTTTAAGCCAAAGGCTATAACAAAAGATGTAGGGCACTATATCATAAGAAAGAGTCTATCTAACAAGAAAAGTTAACCATTGTAAATATTTATGCCCCCAACTTGGGAACAGTCAAATATAAACCAATTAATAACAAGTGAAAAGGAACTCATTGATAATAGTAGGGGACTTTAACTCCTCACTTACACCAATGAACAGATCATCTAAGCAGAAAATCAACAGAGAAACAATGACTTTGAAATACACACTGTACCAAATGGACTTAACAGATATATTCAGAATATTTCATCCTAAATCAGCAAGATACATATTCTTTTCAATTGTCCATTGGACAGTCTCAGCAGAGATTACATAAGTCACAAATTAGGCCTCAACAAGTATAAAGATTGAGATCATACCATGCATATTTTCAGATTACGTTACTATGGAACTTGAATTCAACCACAGGAAAACATTTGGAAAGACCACAAATCCATGGAACTTAAATAACATTTACTAAAGCATGAATAGGTCAACCAGGAAACTAAAGAAGAGATTAAAAGAATACATCGAGCATTGCCTGGCTGGCTCAGTCAGTAGTGTACAGATCTTCATCTCAGAGTTGTGAGTTTGAGCTCCATGTTTCAGGTATAGATTTCTTAAAAAATAAAAATAGAAACAGATAATAGTGAAAATGTAATAGTTCAAACCTTTGGGATGCAGTAAAAGCAGTCCTAAGAGGGAATATATAGCAATATAGGCTTACCCCAAAAAGCAAGAAAAATTTCAAATATGCAACATAACCTACACCTAAAAGAGCTAGAAAAAGAACAGCAAATGTGGTCTAAAGCTAGCAGAAGGGAAATAACAAATATTAGAGCAGATATAAATGATACAGAAACAAACAAGCAAACAAACAAACAAACAAACAAAAAAACAGTAGAGCAGATCAATGTAACCAGGAGCTGGTTCTTTGAAAGAATTAATAAAACTGATAAACCCCTAGTCAGATTTATCAAAAGGAAAAGAGAGAGGAGAAATAAAGTCATGAATGAGAGAGGAGAAATCACAATCAACACCACAGAAATACAAACATTTATAAGAGAATATTATTAAACAATTATTATTATATGCCAACAAATCAGGCAATCTGGAAGACATAGATAAATTCCTGGAAACATATAAACTACCAAAACTGAAATAAGAAGAAATAGAAACTTGAACAGATCGATAACCAGCAGAGAAATTGAATCAGTAATAAAAAATTCCACCACAACAAAAGTCTAGGCCAGATGGGTTCCCAGAGGAATTCTACTAACCATTTAAAGAAGAGTTAATACCTATTCTTATCAAACTGTTCCAAAAAATGGAAGGTAAGTGGAAGGAAACTTCAAACTCATTCTACAAGGCTAGCATTACCTTGATTCCAAAACCAGACAAAGACCCACTAAAAGGAGAATTACAGGCCAACGTCCCTGATGAACACAGATACAGAAATTCTTACCAAAATACTAACAAATTGAATCCAACAATACATTAAAAGAATTATTCACTATGATCAAGTGGGATTTATTCCTGGGCTGCAAGAGTGGTTCAGTATTCCCAAATCAATCAACGTGATATACCACATTAATAAAAGAAAGGAAAAGAACCATGTGATCTTTTTAATATATGCAGAAAAGTATAGCATCCAATCTTGATAAAAACCCTCAACAAAGCAGGGGTAGAGTAAACATACCTCAAAGTCATAAAGGCTATATTCAAAAGACCCACAGCTAATATCCTCAGTAGGGAAAAACTTATAGCTTTTCCCCTACTGTTAGAAACATGACAGGGATATCTACTCTCACCACTGTTATATAACATAGTACTAGAAGTCCTAGCCTCAGCAATCAGAAAACAAAAAGAAATAAAAGGCATCCAAATCAGCAAGAAAGAAGTCAAATTTTTACTATTTGCTGATGACGTGATGCTTTACATAGAAAATCTAAGAGACTCCACCAAAAAACTGCGAGAACTGATACACAAATCCAGTAAAGTCGTAGGGTACAAAAATCAATGTACAGAAATCTGTTGCATTTCTGTACACCAATATTGAAGCAATGAAAAGAGAAATCAAGGGGCACCTGGATGGTTCAGTCAGTTAAGCATCTGTCTTCAGCTCAGGTCATGATCCCATGGTTCTGGGATTGAGCCCCACATCAGGCTCCCTGCTTGTGCTATTTGCAACATGTGGATGGAGCTAGAGCCTATTATGCTAAGTAAAATAACTCAGCCAGAGAAAGACAAATATCATATGATTTAACTCATGTGGAATTTAAGAAATATAATAGATGAATATGGGCGGGGGAAGAGAGAGGTAAATCACAAAACTATTAACTATAGAGATCAAACAGAGGGTTGCTGGAAGGGAGTGGGTTGGGGAATGGAAATAGCTGATGGGCATTAAGAAAGGGCAGTTGTGATGAACACTAGGTGTTATATGTGTGATGAATCACTAAATTCTACTTCTGAAACTAATATTGCACTACACATTAACTGAATTTAAATAAAAACTTGAATCAAAACATAATATAACAAATAATCAAAAAGAAACTTGAAACAAAATATAATAGAAACATATCTATCCCGTCATCTAGGAATCCCACTACTGGATATTTACCCAAAGAATATAAAAACACTAATTCAAAAGGATATGTACACTCCTGTGCTTACTGCAATATTATTTACAAAAAACAAATTATAGAAACAGTCCAAGTGTCCATTGATAGATAAATGGATAAAGAAGATATATCTATTATATCTTATATATATATATATTCATGCATAGTACTCAACCATTAAAAAAATGAAGTCTTGCCATCTGCAACAATATGGATGGTTCTAGAGTACAACAGTAAGCAAAATAAGCCATACAGAGAAAGACAAATGCCATATGATCACACTTATATGCAGAATTTAAGAAACAAACAAGCAATGGAAAAAAGTGAAAGAGAGAAGAGAGAGAGAGAGAGAGGCAAACCAAACATTCTCTTAACTATAGAAAACAAACAATGGTTACCAAAGGAGAGGCGGGGCGGGGGGGGATGTGTATGTGTAAATAGGTGATGGAGATTAAGGAGTACACTTATCATGTAAATACTACGTGAATTATAGAATTTTCGAATCACTATATTGTATACCTGAAACTAATATAATATTATATGTTAATTCTACTGGAATTATAAATAAAAGCTTAATAGAAAATGAAATGAAATAAATTTTTAAGAAATGTATTTAAAATTTTGGTAATTACCTCTAGATAATGAAAGTAATTTAAAATCCATTTTTAAAGGGCACTTGAGTGGCTCACTTGGGTTCTTTGCTCAGTGAGGAGTCTGCTTCTCCCCTTCTCTCTGTCCTCCCTTCAAGCTGTCTCTCTCTCAAATAAATAAAAATACGAAATCTCTAAAAGAACCCTATTTTTAAAGATTTTGTGCCCTATGTTGCATCAGAAGTGTTTAATTTTTTATATAGCTGGAACATACACTGAAAGAAACAGCTCTTTTATGTGCATAAGGGATCCAACAAAGTTTACCATCATAAAATATGAGACCAAGAAAATTTCAATTTGATGTTGTACCTTCTCCTTTAGGTTTTATGTCAATATCAGAAATGCCTGATTTTAATAACAACATGGTCAATGAAAGACTCTGCATATATAGAACCTGCTCAAACCTGACTCCAGATTTTTCCTTCTCTATCATCAATCATTTCAAATTAATTTATCTTCTTCTTTCTCTATCATGAATCCTTTCATATTAAGAATGAATCATGAAGAACTTTTGACTTACTTAATATTTTGGATTACAGTCATCAAGTTACAGACATTTGAGTTTTCTTAGCCTTACTTAACTTTGGTGGCAGCTCATAAACACATCATTTTATTTTCTGGTACTCATGCTTCATGATGTAGGGCAACAATAATTATCTGTATATTAGAGATTACAAATCTATATATAGAATTCCATTCTTGACTGATGCTACCTCTAGGAGAGGCCTATGGAGTACTAAAGGTAGAGCAGGTGCTCCAGGAAACTAGCCTTATTACATAAACAACACTGGAAATATAATGGGTGATATAGATCTCTTTTACAATCAAAGATAAAATATAAAAAACAATATAAGGAGTAAATGCCGGAGTTAAAACATTACCTGGATTTCTACCTCTAATTTCAGATTTTATTATTTCATTAAATTGAAATATGAATGGCACATTTTTGTCAACATATAGGCAAATTGTATTTTCAAAACATTGTCTACCAGCTAAATAGCTAAATTAGGGCTGAAAAGGATACAAATTTAGATAAGGCACTCTTGATTTTTTTTTTTTTTTTTTTTTTTTTTTTTGTGTAAAGCTTTGAAGGAAAAACTACATAGGTTCCATTTGGATCCATTTTGGTGGAGGTTGAGATATAGAACTAGAGTATTGTGTTCCTGAAATATTCTGAGATAATAATACTATTGTGACTCTGTGATATTCTGTTAACTGGTTTTATGAACTATTTTGGTCACATTTCACATATAGGAGTTTCTTTTTTGGAAAACATTTTATGTGTCTGGGCCAACAACTATTGTAAGCCATCGTTTCCCAGAGGTCAAGCTCTCTGAATCTTAGCCATGTGTAAACAAATTCCTCTGAGAGATTCATGGCTGGAAAGACCTCAGGAGGGCGGGCTTTCCATTCAGATATAGAGACAGAGGCTACACTGAAACTTTTCACGTCACATCTCTTCTCATAATTTTTTTAAGGGTGATTCCTATCTTTGTTAGTTCCCATGTTTATAAACATTTCTTGTTAAAAAGGCAGCTGCCGGAAATAAAGTAGAATATATCTAATAAAAATCTAAAAAGGGGGATCCCTGGGTGGCTCAGTGACTTAGCGCCTGCCTTTGGGCTAGGGCATGATCCTGGAATCCCAGGATCAAGTCCCATGTCAGGCTCCTTGTATGGAGCCTGCTTCTCCCTCTGCCTATGTCTCTGATTCTCTCTCTCTCTCTTTCTCTCTCTTTCTGTCTCTCATGAATAAAGAAAAAAAAATCTTTAAAAAAAATAAAAATAAAAACCCAAAAAGAACTTCTGGTATAGTTTTCCTGAACTGCCTACCATTTTTATTATTGGTATTGAGACTTCATCTGCTAAGATTCCAAAGTTGGCACAGTGAAAAAGTAGCGAAGTATGGTATGTGCCTTGGGAAAGCATCTCTCTATTCTGCCAACCAAATTAATTTAGCTTCTCACAGTTCTGGGCAAGACTTCTCAAAAAAAAAAAATGTGGGGTTTCATAATAAGGATAAGCCTTCCAGCTACCCAACCAGAACACATAGTTGTTAGGGTTAAAGGAGAGATGATTTCTGAGTCGTCTAGTGCTACCTTTAAAGTCAATAGCATTATTTGTGATAGAAAAAATGAAATCCCTGAGCAACTTCTCTGAAGCTACCATTGAGACTGATATATTCTCCAGAACTCCTGGACTGATATTTGAACAAATATGTGGAGATAGTACTAAGCCAAAAGTCTCATATAAACATAGTCTTCATGGTATCTGGATATAGTTTGTAAGTGAGAAGATAGAAATGGGGAATGTATTATAAAACTTGTTCAAAAATGCAGTGCTAATAATTAAGTAAAATGACTATTTTAACTGTTGAGTAATAGATACATATAAGTAGTGATTCAGTCAAGTGGAAGATGAATCACTAGGCCATTTCATATATGAATGGCAGGCTGATGACTTTTTTTAGGTAACTCCTATTTTTTGTAACAGTTAAATTGTGGTCTTGTATGTCTAAACTTTGGATGCTAATTAATTATTATAATGAAACAAAACACAACTGCTATACATGAACTACAGGCTGCGTTACCAGACAAAGTACAGAGAGATTAAATAAATAATTATATACCTAATGGGTGTGTTCCCATTTAATTGTTAACATTTTTTAACCTGGGTTGGGGGCAGCCCTGGTGGCTCAGTGGTTTAGTGCCTGCCTTCAGCCCAGGGCCTGATCCTGGGAACCCAGAATCGAGTCCCCCATTGGGCTTCCCACATGGAGTCTGTTTCTCCCTCTGCCTGTGTCTCTGCCTCTCTCTGTGAGTCTCTCATGAATAAACAAATAAAATCTTAAAAAAAAAATAACCTGGGTTGGTCCAAATTGTCTAATCATTAATTATATAATATTTATCAAGGCCATGACATTGAACCTCCTTCTTTGGAGTTAGACTTAAACACATTCCTGCCTCCTCTAATGTATTTTCCATCATGTTGAACATCCCAGAGCAATGAGATCATAACACATGCAACAATTGTATATTCTAATATTGTCCATGCAAATACTCAGTTAAATATCTTGGACACTTTTGGTCACAGAACAAGGTCACAGCTTTTCTCCCAGTTTGCTCCTACTTCTTGCAAAAATCATGGAGAGAGAACATGATGTGGGGGCATGCTTAGCTACTCTTTCCCTATTATGTCAAATTTCCTCCTTAGTTAGTTACCAAGGATTCTGACTCCCGGTATTAGAATGGGCGCTGGAGTTGGTGGGTGGGGAAGAGAAGGAGTAAGAACCTTTGGGGAAGGGGAAATAAGTGTGAGGAGAAGTCTTCTTTGAGTATTACTTTTGTTATCTGAGGCGAGTCAACACTCCTCTTTGAAGTTCCTTTTGTTTGGGTTGAATCCGTTTTTGTCATGTCTAGCAGGTTCTGTTGAAGCCATCTAGTAGTACTTAATGTTGGAACACACAGCGTCCTGTTTTAACATCCTGCATGTGTTTCTTCCTTGATAAACCCCTAAGCTTTCTTTTTGTTCGATTGTTTCAAGTTTTTATTTAAATTCTAATTAGTTTAACATATAGTGTAATATTGGTTTGAAGAGTAGAATTTAGTGATTCATCACTTCCCTATAACACTCCTAAGCTTTCTGATCCACATGGTATTTCTGCTATGAAAGTATGTCACACTCCTGCTTTCTTCAGGTAGGTCTGTGCCTGCTTCGAATCTGTTAATGACACCAGATTGGGGGAAAATAACAAGTAATAGATTAATGTAAGAGTTTTTCATATATAAGATTTATTTTGAAGAACATGAGCTACTCTGGTAATCCACAACAATAACAGTATGCTATCTCTGATAATCAACATTAATTAAACATTCAGAGAATAGAGTCAATAGAAGTAACACTAAAATAAGTTAATTGTAATAAGTGAATTTTCTTTTAAAAACATATTCTGTTATTCATTTTAATTAAGAAATAAAGAACTGAAGCAACAATGAACTATTAAATATACAGAACATTTTGAATTAGTGAAGTATATCCACTTTTATTTTGATTGATCAAGAATGGGATATTCAGACCAAACAATCTGTATAGCGGGCAGTAGCAAAAATTATCTTTTATCAATACAGAATGCCCAAAGAAATAAAATATGAAAAATAATTGTTTAAATAAACCTATATGTGTAATTTTTTTCTCTTTTGAATCACGAGAATCTTGCCACAGAATTATGGCTTTAAAAATAAGATGTTATTATTTAGGAAAATACCAAATTACCACTGATAAAAGCTATTTGCTAAACTACAGAATGTTGCCTTAGATATTATTTAAAGTTCAATAAAATACCATGTGCATTTGAGCTAAAATATAATGTTTGCTTAAAAAGGATCAGAAAAAGATTTTACCTAAAGGATGATATGTCAACAAAGACAATTTTTGAGGGAGTAAGATTCACTTTAATGATTTTTATTTAATACTCTTCTCTTGTCTGAGAGAGTAATTTGTGGACTTACCTTGATTTCAAAAGTAGGCAAATACAGCAGGATAAAAGTGGGCTATATGATAATGAAGAAAGCAGTAGGATTATAAGTGTTGTTTCTCTTTAAGAAGAATTTCTTCAGTCATCGATCATGACAATGACCTTGCTGCTCAAAGCTAACTGGGACCTTAATTGCTTGATTTCAGAAAGCAGATGAGTTAATCCAACCATATTATCAATGTCACATGTGTTATCATGTTCATCACAGGTCAGTAATAAGGCAAAGCCAAGCTCTATCTTCCACAAGAAGTCTCTGTGTTCTTTATACGGCCCTTATTTAATTTCTGTATTTTTGTAAAATCTTAACTGCACTATTGCTGATGTATATATATTTACAAAATATGAAAAGTAGAAATTTTCATTATTTAGCTTTCTTAGCCGTTGAAACAGTTCATATTTTGTCAAATATTTATTTCTTGAGCATTCATTTTACGTTTGGTAAAGTATATCAACAAAAATTAAAATTGTTGCATTTAAAAAAATAAAATAAAAATAAAATTGTTGCATTTAAAGTATATTGACAGCTGCTCGTTTGGATATCAAGACATCAGCTGATAGTGCTTTTTGAGAGGTTTGTTTTATTTTCTTGTTTAAAGAAAAATTTTCTTGTTAAAAGAATATCAGTTCTGTAACTTAAAAAAAAAAGCATAGCAACTCATTAAAGGGCCCAATTTTCAAAAAATTCAGAATTACTCTCAAACGTATACACACATAGTTTAGTAAAAAAATAAAGCTAACATTCAGTAATTTGTATGTGCAAATTATCTTTTTACATGGAAAGTTTGTGTATGCAATTATACAGCCTCATCAAAATTCAACTTTAAATGTCAGAACTAGTTATGCTCTCAGAAAACTTTATATTTCAATTAGATTGATTATCTTAATTATGGAGATTTTTAAAATTTATCAACACATGACAAATATATTAGAATGGTAGAATTAACAAACAACAACTCTAATTAGTTTTTTCCACCATTACTACTTTAAGGAATGTATGTGGACTGAAGACTGCTCTAGTAATAATCCTTCCTCAGTAAAACAAACAAACAAACAAATCAGAAAAAATGTCCATGATATAAATAGTACAATTAGGTTAATGAAGAAACAAGAACAAAATGGATTGTCTAGTTCATTTACTCTCTCAAATTTTATTTATTGAGCAACTACTAGGCACCAGCTATTGTGATATAATTTGGATATAAGTTGGATATATATATGGATATATATATATATATATATATATATATATATATATATAAAATTTCGTTTCACATTCTGAGATACATAATTTGTAACAGTACATCAGATAATTAAAACAAAATCCTATAGTGATATATGAAAGTACTAACACAATTCTTTAGAATTCTATGAATAACTTAGACTGGGTTGGTAAATATGCCTGACAAATTAAGCTTGGGCTAGTCCTTCAAAAATTAGTTAAATTCGATAGATGATAGATGATACATAGATAGATAGATAATAAATAGATAAGCAGGAAGAAAGTTCTAGGTTAAAAGAATTGTGTAAGCAAAAGCATAGCAAAAAAGGCATGATGAGTTTGAGGAATAAGTGTATTTCAGTTTTGCTGCTGCACATGGCATGTGGAAGCAATAGATAAGAAAAAATGGGAAAGTCTGAAGATGAACAAATTGTATAAGGTACTTTTGTCAACAGAAATATTCCAGACATCATTTTTTGGGTACCTAAAGAACAAAAATCAATACTCTGATATTGTCATCTGTGTATTTGAATGTGTGGAAGCTCTGAAGAGGTTTTGGGGATAGAAGTAAGAATAGTTGGTCATCTTAGATGCCATAGGAGTGCCAAGAAATAATGAGAGGGGAAAATGCAGAGATTTTATTAGGGACTCTTCCTCTAATCGGTTAGTCAATGAGAACTTTTTATGATCAATATGGATGGGGCTATAAAGTGAGAAGCAGTGCCCTATAGGTAAAGCAGAGAAGGTAAACTAGCCAAGGCGCGTACAGCTCTTGAAGGCAGCCTACAGAATTCTCTTTTTTACTCAGCTTGTTCCTGGGTATGTAAACCCTTTGATTTGGTATTTTCTTGGTTCAAATACCTTACTCTGATTTTCTTTGGATTGTTGGATTGTTGCATATATTCAACATTTTGTGAAAATATGTTCATCCTTCTGACCATTTTTCTGATGTCCCAATATTTTCTTTCCCGATCAATGGTCCCAGAATATTTTTCATCTTGCCTAGCTCCCTAATCATACTTGTTTTATATCATATGTGTGTAATTGTTTTCGAGGAAGTTTAACCTTCTTTAAATTAGAAAATTGGAACTCTAAAAGATTAATAGGCACTGTCGCAAAAAACAAACAAACACTCTTCTGGTCATGATTCATTGCTCACCAGTATTTTCATTCTCTTCATCTTTCCCCATCTTGACGTTGCTGTTCTGGTTCATTGCTGTTTGATAAGTATATTTTGCCATGAATTGTGTTCAGATGTGGAACATGGTTGAAATACTGCTGCTCCTTGCTATACTCTGGCATCTTTCTTTCATCCTGACAGATAAGGTTTCCTAGTTTGCAATCTTTTCTCTCACTACACTGTTGATATCAATTCAAACTTCATGCTTACAACACTCCAGTTGAGAGGTCAGATGCCACTCTGTTTTATGCTTCCTTTGTCCATAACTTTTACTTTCTGTGCAGAAGCTTGCAAAATTTTCTGTTTCTCATTAGGATTCAGGAATGCCAGTTATGTTCATTTGTTTTCTCACCAATCCTGGAACGCAGTGAATCCTTTCCATCCACAGACCCTGGTTTTGCTTCAGCTCACTTAAAATTTCTGCTAGAAGGTAATGCCTCTCTTGAATTTGTTGATTTTTACTCTTCCAGGAAAAACTTTATATTTCAATGCCAGGGCTCTTGGTTCTCCCAAGCAGGTGTCTTACCTTTCTATCATCTCTTTATCCTTTTACTGTTGTTTTATAGTATCTCTGTACTTGATTCATTAAGGTATTAAATATACTAGAAAATTTCAAAACAGTTATAAGAGTCAAGAACTCAAAAGATACAGAGCAAAACTCGATATTAATATAAGAAGCCAAGCTTTAAAAATTCCATTATTTTATGAGAAACTATTCTCATTTTTAAAAAATGAACTTATAGGGGCACCTGGTTGGCTCAGTGGTTGAGTGTCTGCCTTTGGCTCAGGCCATGATTTCCAGGTCCTGGGACCGAGGCCCACATCAGGCTCCACTACAGGGAGCCTGCTTCTCCCTCTGCCTGTGTCTCTGCCTCTCTCTGTTTGTCTCTCATGAATAAATAAATAAAATATTTTTAAAAATGAACTTGCAGATAAATTCATTTAAGATAAATCAACTTTGGTAATTATTACAAATTATGACATTCAATTTTTACAAGGATGTAGGTTAATGTTGTGCTTATAACGCCATGATTATAATGCCATCATTATATGGAAGTTTAAGCCTGTGTAAACTTTCAAAAGGATATTAAGCAGCATGTATACAAAGTTTTTATATTGCATATTTTTTACCTAGTTACCTTTCCTTTAAAAATTTATATTTAAGTAATAAAATGAAAATGCACAAAAGTTATATAAAGATAGTGCTTACCATAGTTTTGTTCATATTGGGAGAAGTGCAATGTTAATTACATTTATGTAGCATGTATGACATACATGTCATTTCCTTCCTCTTATTTATTTTTTAAAGGATTTTATTTATTTATTCATGAGAAATACAGAGAGAGAGAGAAAGAGAGAGAGAGAGAGAGAGAGAGAGGCAGAGACACAGGCAGAGGGATAAGCAGGTCCCATGCAGGGAGCCCGAGGTGGGACTCGATCCCGGGATCCCGAGATCACGCCCTGAGCTGAAGGCAGATGCTCAACCGCTGAGCCACCCAGGTGTCCGTCTTTCCTCTGATTGAGTTAAAGGAATTCTCCCATTAATTGTTTGTCAACATTTTGAATATGATGTAACTTGGCACCATTTTCTTTAGTTTTATTCTGTTTGGGGCTCATTGAACTGATTTATACTTTCCAAAACTTTCAGAAATTTTGCAAACATTATTTCTTCAAATATCTTTTCTTCCCCTTCTCTCATTCTTCTCATTTCAGAATGCCACATACATGATCCTATACTATTTGACCCTGTCTAATATGTCAATTAAGCCCTATTTAGTTTTCAGTTTTTCCTCTTTGGACTTCATTTTAGTTGGTATCTATCACTGTATCTTCAATTTCACAGAGACCTCTTTCTGTAGTTTAATCTGCTTTATAGTCCATCCATGTCCATTTAAATATGTTTTATATCTTGATTCACTTTCCTAGTTATGTGTTCATTCCCATTCTTGACAATATTTGCATTTTTGTCAATTGGTTTTATTGTTTTGTCCAATAGACAGACCATCTCTGTCTTTTCTGCATCTTTTTGATTTACTGAACTTCTTCTTGTATCACTGGTCATATATATCTATTTTATTTTGTTGATTTTTTCATACCTGGTAATTTCTTTTTTTTTTAATTTTTATTTATTTATGATAGTCACACAGAGAGAAAGAGAGAGAGAGAGAGAGGCAGAGACACAGGCAGAGGGAGAAGCAGGCTCCATGCACCGGGAGCCTGACGTGGGATTTGATCCCGGGTCTCCAGGATCGCGCCCTGGGCCAAAGGCAGGCGCTAAACCACTGCGCCACCCAGGGATCCCCATACCTGGTAATTTCTGTTGGCTTATGGGCCCTCTATTTTATTGTGTTGCTTGTAAAATTTTGTTGTTTTTCCTTTAAGTAATGTGGGACTCTTGTTCTGGCATGAAATTAAGTTGCTGCAGATCACCTGGCCATCTAAAGTTGTCAGAAAAGGAAAGGGAATTGGGGGTAGGCAAGGTGGGTCAGGGGGAGAGGGAAGCACAGCCTCCCATTTAGAGAATGAATAAGTCACGAGCATCAAAAACTGAACATAAAGATTACAATCAATGATACTGTAATAGGGATATAATGGGACAGACCCTAGTAATACTTGTGAATATAGTATCATCTATAAACTTGTCAAATCACTAAACTGTACATTTAAAACTAATGTAACATAATGTGTCAATTATACTCAAATAAAAATAAGTGTGTGTGTGTTTTAAGAATATATTTTTTAGGGCATGTTCATGAGTAGCTTTTATCTAGGACTAATTTAGACCCATTTTAAGGCATGTTTAGGAGATCTTTGGTTTCCTCTCCCTCACTGTGACCTAGAAAGTGCCTCTGATAATAACCGACACAAGTTGCATAACACCTCTAATTTTTTCCCTCTCTTAAGATCACAATCTTTTTTGTATGTTTTCCAATGTTTGGATACTGTTATTTTACATATAATATCTGGTTTCCCAAATATTTATGACAGAAAGGCAATTCTTGTAGCATTTAGTTTTTTATGGGCAGAATAAAAGTCAAAGTTGGAGGCAGTGGTGGATTTGCATCTAATGGCCAGAAGCAAGTAGTGGTAGCTACTCTAGCATTGCCAGTGGGCCAATGTTGGAGGACACTGTGAGGCCAGCTTATCTGTGCACATCCAAAGTCAAAGTGTATTTTCTTCAACTTACCATGTGAGTTGAGTCATCAATTCCCTGACTTCAGGGAAGTTCTGAATAAATATGACCTATTCAATACCTCTGGAATTAATCATAGTTTTACTCAAATTAGCAGGAGATGGTTAATTTTGCTTCCTACTAAGAATCTTCAAAGTTATAATGTCATTCAAAATTTTATTACATTTATACTGTAAAAAAATCTTATCCTCATGTCTGTAGGCTCAGGAAACATTTGTCCCCACTCCTGGCATACCATCAGTATTTAATTTTATCTCTAAAGGGCATTTTGGCTTTATTAAATTTCCTTAAGCTACTATACAAAATTATAATGCTAAGTTATTCATTAACAACTAAATATATAACTGTAGCAAGATGCAAATTGGCTTGTTTTGCATTATCAGTTGATTGTCCACCTTTAGAAAAACTGTAAAATGTTTCATCATATTCTGAAAAACCTGGTGTAAATGTGTGCAATTAGAACACCATAATTATTTTGTTCAAATATTTAATGGAATCAAGCTAAGCCAGTCTAATATATTCGTCTTTTATTAAGGATTATAATATTCAAATTTATTGTGTTCACCACTTTTTAAAAATATTTTGTTTATTTATTGAGATAGAAACAGCACAAGCAGAGGGAGCAACAGGCGGAAGGAGAGGGAGAAGTAAGCTCCCCATGGAGCAGGGATCCTGATGAGGGACTTGATCCTAGGCACTGGAATCTTGACCTGAGCCAAAGGCAGACACTTAACTGACTCAGCCACCCATGTGCCCCTCTTCACCACTTTTACATACTACATTCTCACTGCATTGAGGAATGCCTAACCTGCAGAACCACAATTTCCAGGTCTTTTGGTCAAAGCCCTTTTTATACTGCACAATGTCTGGAGAATTCTATCACTTGTTTTAGTTAACTCTCCTTTTTCTCTGATTATTTGAATGACTAATTCACATTTATTTGTGTTACATTTATTTTTGGTTTTGCTAACATATTCCATTCGGTTATAATCAAGACTTTCAGAATTAGGAGTTATTTATTTTCCTTTATGATTACTTTGCTTTTTGTTTTGTGTATGTCTTACTCCCAAACCTTTGGAACCAACTTTCTAATCCACAAACAACACTAATAGCAGCTAAAGACAGAGACATAATTTGTTTTTGTTTTGTTTTGCTTTAGCTGAAAGGATATTGATGGAGACATTGATTTTCAACCTAAAAATTTAGTTTTGATTGGAAAGCAGTCATTTAAGCAGTTTCATCAGAGAAGAAAATCAACCAGAGGGATTTGCTATTCAAATTAATCTAAATTTTCTGTGTCTGCGGAATTGCCTGGGTGACTGACCCAAAGATAAACAGGAAAATCAAAGTCAGGAAAAGTAATTAAGAGATTAGGCAATATGTTAATAGATTATAACTAATAACAGAAAATAATAGCTGCAAGAATTAAAGGTGGGAATGGGTGGAAAATATATGTCTATTTATTGAGTAGCTAAAATACATCAGACAGTATTCTGCATGTTATACATGTCAAACCGACTTCTCAGTAGGATTGCTTATTGTCGCCATTTTACACACTAGTAAAGGGGAGACTATGAAATTTGCATCAGACCGTTTAGCTATAGGTTGTACATCTAGGACCTAAATTCAAACAATTCTGCTCTAGATGCCAATAGTATGAAATCCAGGGTCATTTGTTACTCTTCCAATATCTTATAATTTTTAAAAAGTTAAATTGGTAAGGAAATTTCATTTCTTCTCCCCTTATAGAATAGTGTAAAATTGGAGGAGTAACAAATGACCCTGGATTTCATACTAAGGTAAAATTGCATAGTGGCATCTGGAGCAGAATTTCTTGTATTTATTTATTTATTTAAAAATATTTTATTTATTTATTCATGAGAGACACAGAAAGAGAAGGGTGGAGACATAGGTAGAGGGAGAAGCGGGCTCCCTGCAGTGATCCCAATTTGGGACTCCATCCCAGGACTCTGGGGTCACTTCCTGAGCCAGAGGCAGATGTTCCATCACTGAACCACCCAGGCATCCTGAGAATTGCTTGTATTTAGAGTCTGAAAGCATAAATTACAGCTAAACCACCGTGTGCAAGTTCCATAGCCTCCTTCTTACTCATATGTAAAACAGATAAAATGAGAAGCCCTATCTAAATGTTCATTTTACATGTAAAGAATGTCGAATAATGTGGGACATGATACCGGTACTCCAAAAATATCAGGGTTGTAATGATAACGATCTGACTCAGAATTACTGGGAAAAAAGTGCCAGTATCACAAATAAAGAGTGAAAAACCAGTTTTGTGTAGGAGTTGATATATTTATCAGGGTAAATTATGTTTGAGTTGCTTGATAAAATTTCAGGAGAAGGTATAGGAAAAAATGTAGAAATGTAAGTAAAGAACATGGAGTATCCAGTTGGGATTTATTGCATTCACATTTATCTCTAGATAAGTGATAAATAAAGCTTAAAGTAGATAAGAGATCATCACTGGAACAAGAATAGAGAGAAGAGGACCAGAAAAGGAGTATTTGTAGCATATCAGTCTTATTCAAAATTAGCACTGTATTATTATCTTGCTATTTGTATATTTAATATCTTTGAATATGAATATGAATATGTTACAAATATGCCTACAAAATATTACACATGAAAAAGGATTGTTAGTGTATATATTTTAATATTCTCAGGTAAAACAGAATTAATTAAAATGTTGTTTAAAATTTTACACAGTCCAGGGGTGCCTGACTGGCTCAGTTGGTAGAGTATCCAACTCTTGATTTTGGGGTCATTAGTTCAAGCCCCACATTGGGTGTGGAGCCTCCTTAAAGAAACAAAATAAGATAAAATTTTGCAGTCTTTAAAAACAATAGATGTGAACAGATTCTTTGATATTTAATGAAAAATTATTGGTAAATAAATCAGGAGGTAAATTGGTAAATAGACTGGTAAATAAAAGAACATATAAAGTTTTATATATTATGGAAATTGAGTTTGAATAAACAATGTTTATTTATCTTGACAAAAGCAAACAGTTCCACAATATTGTATTAAGTCCTGAAAATATTCACTATTCAGTGTGACATAATAGTTCATATCTGAAGTTGAAGCTAAAGTTAGTGATATGTGGAATCACGTTAAAAGAATCACATTTAAAGAATGTTTTTAAAAAGTATTTAAAAATATTTATTATTTAAATAAAATCAAATTTAAAGAATAAATTTTTTTAAAATGGTTTTAAAGAAATCTTCTGATAGATATTTTGTCAAAACTAAGGGGGTTGAAAATGAGTAACTAGTAGCCTTAACTTTTACTCATTTACATTACTCATTTATGGGACAAATTAGGAACAGCCTTGTAGGTCAATTGCGTACTCTTCTCAGCCCCTGGGGATCTTCAATATTCCCAAGGATTGAGGTCACTTTGCTCTTACTTTGTCTTTAAGCAATTGTAAAAGAAAATTATAAGATGTAGGATAATTTATAGTTTATATATCTTACCTACTATCTATAATAATACCTACTGTATAACATACAAATTATAATATATATTAATATGTAAGCTATAAAATATAATTTTACATATCACATATATAAACTTATAGAGAAATAAGCTGGAAAGAATAAAATGGTAAAGACTATAGAAGATATGAACATCATCAACACTGAAGAAGACTCAATACAACATCTGCATTGTACATACTCTTTACAAGTGTACAGTAAGTATTTACCCAAAAAATTGCAAAACAAGTTTTGTAGTAAGTTTGAACAAATTTATAAAGATTATAAATCATACAGAGTGTGATCGCTGTCTATAGTAGGACTAAGCTGCATACTAATCTAGAAAATATAATGTGTTTCAAAATTAAGCAAAAATTTCTAAATAACTGATGGATAAAAGAATCACCATGGAAATGAGAAAATGTTTAGAGCTAAATAAATATCAAAATATGACAGGCAAACTTTATATAAGAGAGCTTAGAGAGAAATCTGCAGTCTCTAAAACTTTTATTTTGTTGTAAAGATAAAAAGGTAAAAACCAATCACCTAAACATTGTGTCAAAAATAGGAAAATACATGTAAATTAAATTTGCCATAATATTAAAATGGAAAAAATAAAATAAAAGAAATTATTTCATTAGACTATGAAAGTATAACAGAAGAAATAAAACAAATTGGTTATTTAAAGAAATTAATGAAATGGATAAACTTCTACCATGACAGTACCAAGATAAAAAGGAAGAGAGAACAAATGTTTTGCAAAAGAAAAACATTACAGATACTACTAGAATGATTCTGAAGATGTATTATGAGTAACTTTTTGCAGCTAATTTTGATAATTTAGATGAAATACATAAATCCTCAAAAGACCATACTTTACCAAAACTGGAAAAATAAAAAAAATATAAATCCCAATATTCCTATACATATTAGAAGCACAGACTCTAATAAAAAATTTTCCCACAAAACTAAACACAGTCTTCAACAGTGGATTCTACCAAATGTCTAAAAAAATAATGCTGAAATTATGAAAACTTTCAGATAACATCTCTTATGAGGTAAAAGAAAATTTAAATTTGACATTGTGTATTAAGAAAGGGAAATCCCTCTTATTACCACATATGACAAATTATAAACAGAATATTATTCAAACTCGTAACCTATAAAATAGTTTATTCCAAGAATGAAAGGGTAGCTTAATATTTGAAAATCGACTAGTTTACCATGTGATCAAGCAATCTCGCTTCTGGACATATACCCAAAAGAATTGAAATCAGGATCCCAAAGAGATATGCAAGCCCCCAAGTTTTATTGTTACATTATTTGAAATAGCCGTGATAGCAAATAACCCTAGTGTCCATCAACAGATGAATGGTTAAAAAAATTGTGGTATACAATGGAATAATATTCTTTCTTTAAAAAAATAAGGAAATCCTGCTTTTTGCAATAATAGATAATAATGGACAGATGTGGGGAACATTATGCTGAATGGAATAAGCCAATGCAGAAGGACAAATACAGCATGATTTTACTTACATGAGAGTTATCTAAAATTGTCAAAGATTGTAGAGAATACAATAGTAGCTGCCAGAAACTGGACGAGGGATGGAGGGATGAGAAAAATGAGTAGTTGTTGTTAAATATATATAAAATTCTAGACATGATATATTAATAATTTCTAGTAATATGTTGTGCACGTCAAGATTCGTTGAGGGTAGACAACATGTTAAGTGCTAGTACACATATCAAAAAAGGACACACACACACAAAAAAAAAAGGACACAAAGGAAACTGGGAAGTATTGAATACATCTATTTCCTTGATAGTAGTGATGATATCATGGATGTTTGCATATGTTCAAATTGCGTATGTGCAGTTCTTTGTGCATCAATTATATTTCAATGAGTGTTAAAACGAAGAGAGTGTCTTACCAGTGTAAATGTCGAAAACCAAAACAAACCAACATCCTTCTCCCCAAAAAACCAGAATATAAATCCGAAACAATATATATATTTAAGATTTTATTTATTTATTCACAAAAGACAAAGAGAAAGAGGCAGAGACACAGACAGAGGGAGAAGCAGGCTCCCTGCAGGCAGCCCAATGGGAGACTCCATCCCTGGACCCAGGATCACACCCTAAGCTGAAGGCAGAAGATCAATGGCAGAGCCACCCAGGCGTCCCCACACACATATATACCTTAACACTTAATTTAGGATACATTTCACACTGAAAATAGTGTAGCTAGGATGGACTTTTTAACAGACGGTGATAGATTTGTCTAGTTATCAGTATTTGTAAAAATGATGATCTCTGTATTTCACCATGTACAAAAAGAAATCCCTGATTATATGATGATCTAAATATAAAATATAAAAAAATGCTAAACTTATAGGAGATATTAGAATTAAAAGAAGATTTCTTTAAGAAGACTTGAAATTATATTACCTTAAAGAAATATAACAAGTTGCCATTATAACAGAAGAGTGATAAGCTATAGGATGAGAAAATATATTTTACATACAGTATAACTATAAATATTTATCCAAATCAGTCATCAGGAAAACAAGAGTTCAAACATCATCATGATTATGAGATTTTAAACACTAATAATTTTAATTTTGACATAGATAGGGAGTAACGGGAACTCCCAACTACTACTGATTGAAGAATAAATTGATAGAACCACTTCCAAATCATCTTTAAGTTTCCATCATGAATGTTTTTGGCAGAATCGTCAAAGGTTGAATAAACAGATCCTTTGTGACCATATGTACGCAGTTATTCACTCAAACTAAGCAACATTATTCATTATTATTCACAACAGCCAAAACAGAAAAGATACCCATATACCTTTTAACATTTTAAGGAATTGTAACATATTCATAGGGTGCAATTGCACACAACAACAAAGACATGTTATGTTACCATAACATGAATGGGAAAAAAAGTAGCATAATGGTTAATAGAAAAATTAAGAAAAAAGATACAAATGTCTTGAAACAAGAAAATGTATAGAGTTAGACACCAAGATAGTGCTATCTTTGTGGTAGAAGTTATGCCTGGAATTTCTTTTTGGGCACTGATAATTCTCTACTTTTTGACCTTGCATGGTTAAAGGAGTGTATTTACTTTGTAACAATTCATTTATTTGGACAAGTATGATTTTTATACTAGTGGGTTTTTAGTATATATGTATATATGTGTATTCTATTTCATATGTATACATTATATATATGCATTAAAAACAAATAAGAAAATGGCCAACCATGTGTGATTCAGCAAAAACAATATATAAAGATTTATACATCACTATGTACATCAGATATTGAAATTCTTTAATGCCAAGTATAAAGTGATTACACATAAAATATTTAATGGAAAATTGGGGAACTTACAAATGGCTAGAAATATTATGCAAAGGTACCAATTGGAAATTTTATGAATGAAAAAGTGGAACTATTAACTATAGATTAGAAAAAGCTGGAGAGTAATGAACTAAAAAGCAGACATGAAATGGTTCAAAATTTTTGGCAGAAACAAGAATATGGACAATATGAAAGAGTAATTCAAAACTATTAATAGAATGAAAAAATCACATATACTCTTCATCAGAATTCTGAATGTTGACACTCATTCTCTCAAATTTTTCTCCCTGAATGTCACAGGTTGAATAATAACCTCCGTAATTGTTCTCATCCTAATTCCAAGAAACTATGAATTTACTTCACATGGTAAAAGGGATCTTGTAGATTTGAATAAGTTGAGAATTGGTAATGAATGGTTACTTTCCATTATGTGGGTTGATCCAATGTAATTCCAAGGGTTCTTCTAAGAGAGAAGCAAAAGAATCAGACTCAGTATCAGGAGATGTAAGCACATAAGAAAGAAGTTAGAGGGATATATAGAAGGGGCTATGAGCCAAGGGAAAAAAAAGGAGCCATCAAATACTAAAAAAGGCAGGGAAACAGACTCTTTCCAGAAGCTCCTAGAATGAACATAACTGTGTAGAAACTTTCATTTGAGACTTCTGACCTTAAATATTCTAGAAGAAAAAATTGTGTTTGTGGTAATTTGTTACAGGGGAATAGAAAACTAATATAGCAAGTGTGCTATTGCATTCCCATTTAGCCAACTAATTTAAATTCCCATTTAACTAACACATTCCCATTTTTTGGTCAATGCAAAATCCAGATGGGTCAATATATAATATCATGAAAATTCCAAATATTGTATTTTTATTTTGTACACTGAGATTGCTAACACATCTCATTTAACTAACTTGTTTGGCCAATGAAAAATTCATTTCTTTCTCTCTCTGTATTCCTTAATGAGATAGGAAATAGACTGAAAAGGGAGGTCCTCAGTCTCCTGCTCCACCTTTAATCAAAGTATCTTCTATCTTTTGAACATATACTAACCTACCTCTTAACCAATCTTGATGTAAACAAGCCAATGCCTTGATGAATGCTTGTCACTAATATGCCCACACAGTTATGGTCTTGTCCCACAAATTCTGTTACCTTACTAAGAGTCAGTTATGTTTTGCCAAAATCTTTTTGTATTAGTTGTACTTGTTTTTATTAAGTATAATTTTAATTAAGCTTACAATATGAAGGCAAAAGAAAACTGTTTCTACAAAAGCTAAGTTATATCCACTGAAACGATTCAATAAAGGCTGGTAACTAAAAATATTGTTTAATTAGGTGTAAAAAATTAGGGCAAAATCAAAAGCTATCCAAAAAGGACTATGCACTTAGCTTGCTTCGCAAATGTAAAAATTTATCTCAATGACAACTGCAAAGCCAAACGCTTTATTTTGGTATTCCAAAATTGCTGATTTTCTATTAACACAGCTCATGGAAAAGAATTCAAAGCCCAAGAACAGAGTCCATAACTAGGTTTCTAATAGCTAACCTGAAAATGCTTTTTTCCCTCCATTTCCATCATTAAAGAAAATTAGAAGTAGTTTGGTTTTATTTGAGAGGGCTGCAAAATGTCAAATCTAAGTCTTACCTGAAGAAATTATAAACTCTTTATCTTTGTCATAATATAAACTGGAGGAAACTTGTGAGCTTCAAAAATCATTATTATTGTCCTTTACATAAATGCTAATTGGATCTTGTAAATAGGAAATAAGAAAATCAAATTATTTTATAAGACATCTATGCAAAAGATTATAAAGTAAATGCTGCAAAACTATCAGGAATGATCACATCAGTCAAATTTTCAAGAGTCCGGAGGTTTGGGGCAAGTCAGGTATTTCCTCTAATGTGAGAAAAACATGAACTGCCATGAAAAATGACATTACATTAGGTGGGTCTTTTTAGAGTTTGGAGAAACATATACCACATCACACATTCTCCATAATTCCTTAACTCAGCTTCCTTGAGGATGTCAATTTTGAGTGTAGCTTAAAGCAAGAAAGGAAGTTATAACCTGCTTACAGCAAATTATAGTGCAAGTTTTCCTGAATCAAGGCCTTAGAATTCAGCAAATTCTGTGATACTGGGATTACCTATGGCAGAAAGTAATTATGGTACATTGTTTCCAAAGATGGCTACTAACAATTTCACCAAAAAATCATGCATGCCAGTCTCCCATCAAGAGCTGGAGACTAGTTTTCTTTCCTTTGAATCTGGGTAGGATACATCATTTCCCTATAAATTTCTAAATGTTAACTGAGTACAGTTTGTAAAGAAAAAGATGTGCTAGCTAAAACCATTTATCAATATGTTTAGAATATCCCCATCAACTATTTTTCTATAATAATCCATTTGAAGTAATTTGAAGTAACCCTTTTGAAGCAACCTGTTGGATGTAGTAAGAATGAGGAAACTTTGTGTATTCCCAACCTTTCTCTAGTAAAAAGAACATCATTCAAAATTGTAAATATTGAGTAAAATGTTGACTATTCCAGTATATGTGTACTTGCCTTTGTTCTCAATGGATATGCTTAATTTTTAATGGCAATAATAAGTTGAAAATACATGTTGAAAAAGCAAACCAACTGATAAGCAAAACAAAACAACACACTGAAACATGATAATGCCTCCAAATCCAGTAGCCCATCTTGTGATCTAAAGCAAGAATTGTGACAATGATACACTGATATTTCAGAGCTTTGTTGGATTATTCCATTCAGCTTTTGGGAAAGAGAGCAATTTATCAGACCTTTCTTTCCTCTAAACTGCATCAGCTAAAATCTGCCCTCACCATTTCTATCACACTATACTAATAAAACTAGTAGCAGGGTATCAGGACCTTACCTTTCAAAGCTTTTATCTATTTAATTCTGTTTCCCAAATCAGACAGTGACATGATCCAGATGACTGTTACAGAATACCAATCTCTTTAGAAAGACTTCACTGGCATGTCTGTACAAATCCTGTGATATTTTATACTTCCTCAATGCCTCTACAATCTGAATCCCAAAGATTTTCAGAAAAAAACAAAAATTAAAAAAAAAAACAAAAGTCAACCCTAACATCTGTAAATTCAAGTGATTTTATTAGGTTTAGAGAAGATGGATATTCAGGATTTTGAATAATTAGAGTTTATACATCCATACTTCTCACACATACATTATTACTCTGTATCATTACCTCATAGAATAATTTTTTAAAAATCATTCCATATTAAATCAATTATAAGCACAGTTACTATTTAAAAATATGGATCTTGCAATTTGATAAAACTGAAGTATAAGCTATTCTGTGAAAGTAAATAGGTTTTAAGTACATTAACTGTACTTGCTTATATACTTACTATTTAAGATATTTCTTGACTGTCATAAATTATAAGCAGATAGTGCTTTGTATATACATATGTAAGAAAAAGATAAGGAAACCACAATTATATATTTCACTATTTAATAACTACATATACTTCTAATATTTTCTAAGAAGACATTTTTAGGAATTGTTATTATAAGCTAAATTAAATGAGGGCAATGTTTATATTCATGTACATGATAAGATTTTATTTTCTTTTAATCAAGGAACTTTTTATGTATGAAAAAATTTAGATTGAAAAAAGAGCACATAGTCCCTATTAGCATAAAAGCACTGGATTTCAAACAGAGAACATCTTTTGTAAATCATAATATTCATAGTATTCTGTGGTAGGTAAAGGAAACACATTATCTCTCTCCTTTTACTGTCATGAACTTTTATACACCAAAAATTTGTAAAATAAAAAGTCTAGCTCTTTTGACATTCCAAAACCTTTAAAGAGTCTAGAAATTCCCTCTAATTTCATTTAGTATGATTCTTGTCCACTTGTGCCAATTACCATGGCAGTTTCCACTGAACAGAAACAGTTTAAATTTCATTATTTTAAGTGGAAGCTTTGGAAATGAATAAAGCATTATACAAATAAATGGCATTTTTTAAAAATTTTAAGAAATGGAAAATAATGACAGCAAATTAGCTTATGTCATGATTTTCTCTCTCAGCTCTTCTCTCTTCCCAAATTCAGATATTCTACTTTACTTTAAAGCATATTGAATTGTAAAAACAAACAAACAAACAACAACAAAAAAAAAACACAGGTCTGATTTGTAGTCTGTTTATCTCTTCATGTGAGTTCTCTAAAGGCCTAATATCAAGCCATTATCAAGGAAAGGGATTGTCTTCATTTCATACACTCATTCTCTTCCATTAATTCAAAAGATTATAACAAAGGTAGATTTTTAGTTTGGATGATTTCATCTATTGCTTATTCTAAAAAGCTTTTTATTTGGAAAAAATATGTAAACTGAACTTCATAGCATTAGTAGTTACTCACTAGTGAAATTAGTTATCATAAATTAAGATGATTTGTATATGTTTCTATATATGCAAATATCCTATATGGATAAGCAAAAATAAAATAATCAATCTTGAATATTTTTCTTTTGAAATAACCAAATCACCATTGATTCTGGCAGCATTTAGTTCTATTATTTAAATTATGATAATATATTTTAGCAATTCTCTACTAGAGGACATTTAATTTTTCTTTTTTTACCTATTAATAGAAATGCTGCAATCAAACTCATTTATACATATCCAGAATTCGTGTGTAAATATTTTTATGGTAAAATCTTGGAGGTGTACTTTTGTGATAAAAAGTATATGCGCAAAAAAAAAAGTATATGCAACTTTATGCTTTAAAATATACATACTTTTTGATAAATCACTTTGGAATAAAGCTATACAAGTTTGTCCTCCTACAGCATAAAGTAACTATATAAGCATGCTAGGAACATTCAACAATATTGTATATTGTCATTATTTTTTAAAATATTCTGTGATATTTATTTATTTATTTTTAATTTTTATTTATTTATGATAGTCACAGAGAGAGAAAGAGAGGCAGAGACACAGGCAGAGAGAAGCAGGCTCCATGTACCGGGAGCCCGACGTGGGAATCGATCCTGGGTCTCCAAGATCGTGCCCTAGGCCAAAGGCAGGCGCCAAACCGCTGCGCCACCCAGGGATCCCTATTCTGTGATATTTAAAAAAAGATCCTATGATAGAAAATGTATTGCAAACTTATCTTCTCACTGAGTGGTTTTCATTGTGTTGTGCCTTTCTAAGCACAAAGATCATTTTAATTATGAAGTATTTAAGAGTTTTACAGAGGCATAATTGGCATACAATTAATTGAGCATATCTAAAGTGTGCAATTTGATAAGTTTGGATATATGTATTAAAATGGGAAACCATCACCAAAATAAAAATAATGAATATATTCACCATCTCCAATAGTGCCTTCATTTTAAGTAAAAATTATGTGTATATAAATTATATAAATGATGATTTGATAAATAAATATATGGTATAGTGATTGCTGTAGCCCAAGATTTCTACGTCAGGAACTATAAAATATTTTGAGAGAAACAGAAGTTCTCCATCAACGGAGGATTTTTCAATGGCTGTAGATTAAAGGCCACAAGGTTAAAAAACACAATTATAAAACTTTTTGAGGAAAGTGTGGGAGTTCTTTAAGATAAGTAAAGTAAGTAAAAGCAAAGAGCCTTCCAGGTGCCTTTTCAATTGGCTTATACTTTTACTCTTACTCTCCATGTTGTTGGCTGCTTCTCTTTCAGCTTCACTGTTAAGTAACTATGCTTTTTAAAGATCTTACCTGGGGATCCCTGGGTGGCCCAGTGGTTTAGCGCCTGCCTTTGGCCGAGGGCTGATCCTGGAGACCCGGGATCGAATCCCACATCGGGCTCCCGGTGCATGGAGCCTGCTTCTCCCTCTGCCTGTGTCTCTGTCTCTGTCTCTCTGTCTCTCTCTGTGACTAATAAATAAATAAAAAATAAATAAAAAATCCTACTCATGTATATCCCAATACAAATTCTCATTGAGGTCTGTTTCTTTATTCTAATCATACTTGATAATTATACATATATATAATTATACATTTGTTGGTTTATATGTTTATCATTTGTCCACTCATGAATGGGTAGTTCTGTGGAGGCAAGACTAATTATGTCTTCTTCAGAATGGTGTCCTAAAAACCTAGCACAATGCCTAGGAGAGAGTACAACTTCTTGAGTGTGTGTTTAACGAGCAATTAAATGCTCAAGGCTAAGCAACCCTAAAACAATTTTTCACCTGTACCTCCAATACTGCCCATCTTTTGCACCCTGTTCTTGGTCTGAAAAGGCTAAATCTGGAGTCTGCTTCAGGAAATCCTTGCACATCAAATTGTTGAATTTGGCCAATAGAAGATGTTTTAGAACATAGGAGTGGAAGAAAAAGGGTTTAGGGCATTGATTTTCCTCACTTCCTCACTCCGAGGCTACTTTCCAGTGTCTATCTGCTTCCCACAGCTCCTGATCCTTTTCCTACAGTTACTCTGGGTTTGAGAGATTGGTCTCTTCTCTGGCCCACTAAGGCCTAATAGTATCTGAAGTGTGACCTCTAAAGTACCATTCTCCCTTGTCGGTTTCCTTTTGCAAACAATTTATTAAATTTTCTGAGTTTGATTGTACCATCTGTTTCTTGCCACAATCCTGAGTGATACAGGTACTAACATATGTGTGAACTGGCAAATAATTTTAAGTAAAGGGAATAAATTTTTAAAATGGTGTAAGTTCCGAATCTAAATAAGCCTGAACTTACCTTAGGTTCTGAGAACCAGGTTTGGTTGTAGAGATTTTTAAAGTATTTAGTTACATAGAATTCTATATGTTTATTAAAAGGATTTTCGAGTCTACTTTGTTACAGGTCTATGTATGAAGCTTGTTTTCTGTTATAAATAAGATAAGTTTCTGTTTAATTTGTGATCATGTAATTTCAATGTCATTTTTATTTATACTTTTAAGCCACTGTGCCCTGGTTCAATATACTATTAGTTAATTGACAAAACAAATTATTTGTGAAAACAGAAACAAAGTCAGAGACAGAAGCTGCCACAAACATATAACCAGTTTCTAAAATACAATTAATAATTTCACAGACATTACCTAGGAAAAATCTAATAATTATATTAAAAGTATTAATTATGGCATTTTATGTTGAAGTAAATTTTAAAATAAAAAACACCTTAACTAAGCATAAATGCTTTAATTGAATGTAAAATGTAAGAATTAGTTTCCATTCCAGAAAATATCCATAGGCATGATTAGTACAGCTATGACCAAATGTATTACTCATAAATTTTAATCCTGGCACCCTAGATGGCTCAGAGATTTAGCATCGCCTTTAGCCCAGGGCATGATCCTGGAGACCCAGGATTGAGTCCCATGTTGGGCTCCCTGCATGGAGCCTGCTTCTCTCTCTCTCTCTCCCTCTCTCTCTCTCTATCTCTGTTTCTCATGAATAAATAAATAAAATCTTAAAAAATAAATAAATAAATTTTAGTTTTATTTATTTTATAAATAAAGTACAATGCATTGTTATTACTAATACATCATCAATATATTGTATTATTTATTTATTTATTCAAGTTATTCACAGTCTTTTTTTTTTATTTTGGAATTTTACATCCACTGTAATTACCTACCATGCTATATTACTTTCAGGTGTACAATATAGTGATTCAACAACACTCTCATATATTACTTGGTGTTTAAGAAGGGGGGGTACTCTTAATCCCCTAAAATAGACCAAAAAACAGACTCTTAACTATAGAGAACAGATGCTTACAGAGGGGAGATGGATGAGAGGATGGGTGAACTAGGTGAAGGGTGCCACAGATCCAGGATAGTAGATAGTGACGATATGAAGAAAGACTCGAAGTCTCACTGAATTTTAGGACCAAGACTTGGACTAGGACTCAAACCGAACTTGGACTCAGACCTCCAGGCTTCGTCTCCTCCAGTTTTTATTAAGAGAGCTAACAGGTTGGTTATAGGAATAATCAACTTTTGTGAAGCAGAGAAAAACATATTTACTTCAAAAGGTAAAATAGACTATTGACTCAAGGAGAGGGGGATCAGAGTCACTGCATCTGGACAACAATGTGGTCAAGAGTCAGTGTGGCAACTCAGGACCGCCCATATCCCCAGGGTGCTCAGGACTGCAAGATTCAGTTCTTAGGCTCCACAGCTGGTTCCCCACAGAAAGGGATTAAGAATATATTTTATTTTATTTTATTTTATTTTATTTTATTTTATTTTATTTTATTTTATTTATTATTTTATTTTATTTTATTTTATTTTATTTTATTTTATTTTATTTTATTTATTTTTAAACTCATGACCCTGAGATCAAAACCTGATCTGATATCAAGAATTGGATGCTTAACTGAGCCATCTAGGCACCCCAAGAATACATTGTATTTTATAAATCAATCTTCAGGATTAAAAATTTACACAAAGAAATGTTAATAAAAATGTTGGCTGTCTCTGAATAATGCACAAATTTCACTAATAAATGCTAAACCAAAATGTTCTTTAGAAAATAAATATTTTGCTTTTCCGGACAGTTTCATTGCATAACTCTGTGTTCAGAGTACTCTGCTTACACAATACTAATGATTTCTTTCTTTCTGGTTCAGATGCGCAGTTCTTTAAATTCTCTCCTATGATGTTATTATAGCTTTTATTCTACTTTCTCTCTTTGTCTTTACACATAAAATCTGGTCTATTTTCACAGGAATGTAGACATAATTTCAAGTCTTTTCCAAATTGATTTTTACCTAAGCTATTATTTTTATTTAATATGATTATAAAATCATTATAATAGCATATTTACCAAACTCAGACCTGTATATACATATTACTGTTGATTTCAGTCAAGGTAGGGTAAATTTATACCATGCAGACTTAAGCATAGTTGAATAATTACCATATTTCATTGTAATATATCTTTAAGTGATACTTTACTCTTTACAAGTGAATAATACATGCTTCCCCAGTATTTTTGCTAATTTCTTTCTTTGCAGTTATTCTTTACTCTTAGCGTATTTAGAAATTTATCTGAATTTCTAAAATCAAACTAATACTTAAGATCTAATTTATCTTAAGAGTATTTAGAAATTTATCTTGGTAGCTTGGAAGCCAAACAACCAAGAAGATTACATCATGACTTCTTGAACCTTTTTTTAAATGACAATTGTGAGACGATATCACTTTGCAGTAGCAGTGAAGTTAAAGTCCTATGTTTTTTTATTATGCTTCCTTTAATGCATCTTGATTTGTCATTCTTGTTGCATCCTCTGTATGGAAATAGATACAATTTTTTTTCTATTAACTAGCAATGGTGTGGATATATTGCATAAACTACAAATAAAATACATGTACCATGGAAAAAAGAGTGATTTTTTTTGTTACATAAACCAATTAAAATATGCCTGAGATATCTGAAAAGTTTATATGCTTATGAAATTCAAAGTCTAAAATAGCCTTTTAGAGTATATCAGTCTTAGAATGTAATAAGAAATGTATAAGATATGTGAAGTCATACCAAAGAATTAATCTATGAGGCTAATAATGAAAATGGGGCATAAAGACAAAAGAAGTTTTAACTCTTAATCCCTCCAGATGCAAAATTTAGTTGTGGGCTAATGTCATTTCTTTGATCTCAATATAATCTTCATCTCTTTTACCCAAATTTTCTTTGCTCGAGTTTTATGTGGAGAAGTCTTCAAGGTAGGTATAAATATCTTCTTGGTTTTTTATTTTACTTTTATTTTATTTCTTATAAGCCATAGTTTTCTAATTACAAGGTTAAGATATAAGGGCAAATTTTTAATTTTTTTTTCTTTTTGCTATATGTTCTTCATTTAACTGCAAAACTGAGGGCAGGGTACATACAGTAAGGTACAACTAGATGAAAATATTTCTGACATTACAGCACTAAAATTAAAACAAAACAAGCAAGCAAATTAAAAAAAATAGAAACAAAGATGGTGGGAAAACAAATTAGTAAGCAGACTGTAAACATCAGTAAAACTTTGTAAAGTGTAAAAAAGACAGCTAAATGAAATAAGCAACTTTGCATATCAGAATTTTTTAAAAAAATGAAAAACACTGCCTGCACAGTGAACATGAAAAGCAGTGTTCATATTATAGAGAATCCTGGAAAGCAAGAAGAATTGAAGGTTTGTGTAATTTTAAAGCCTGAATATTAAAACCTAAAAAACAGAGGATTGGATACCTGGGTGGCTCAGTCAGTTAAGCACCTGCCTTCAGCTCAGGTCATGACCCCAGAGTCCTGGGATCAAGTCCCACATCTCCCTCTGCCTGCCACTCCTCCTGTTTGTGCTCTCTCTCTTTCTCTCTCACCAAATAAATAAATAAAATCTTAAAAAATAAAAACTTTAAAAAGAAGGACTGATTGAATACCTGGTTAAGAATGGTTAATCTCAGATCTCCTGTTCTAGTCCTATAATCAAATGGCCTCCCGCTCAAACATTGGCAGAAGCACAGTTTCCTCTCTGACACAGGAACAGATAAGTGCTAGAATATGAATACTAGGCATAGGAGAGAACGAAGGTGATGAGGTACCCTATTAAGGATAGGTAGAGGGGCGCCTGGGTGCACAGCAGTTGAGCGTCTGCCTTCAGCCCAGGGCATGACCCTGGAACCCAGGACTGAGTCCCATATCGGGCTTCCTGTATGGAGCCTGCTTTTCTCTCTGCCTATGTCTCTGCCTCTCTTTCTCTCTCTCTCTGTCTCTCCTAAATAAATAAATAAATAAATAAATAATAAATAAATAAATAAATAAATAAATAAATAAATAAATAAATTCTTTTAAAAATGAGTAAAAATAAAACTAGATAGATAGATAAGGTGAAATTTTTCACAATGAATTTTGATGCCTCCAAGTTCTTTTTTTTGAATTCTCTTAGAATAATGAATCCAAGTTTACATTCCCTTGGACAACAACAGAATTCCTTCCTGGGTAAACTAATTTGGTCAGAAAACAACTCTATACTGAGTTTAGTGGATTCTCCAGTGAAAGATCCAGTTTCCTGACCTATGTGTACAGTAAAGATCACCCATGCCCAAAGAACTTCCAAACAGCATTTGAGTATTTCATTTACAAATCTTCTTTAAAAAAAAAAGATTTTATTTATTTATTCATGAGAGACACACACAGAGAGAGAGAGGCAGAGACATAGGCAGAGAGAGAAGCAGGCTCCATGCAGGGAGCCTGATGTGGGACTCGATCCCAAGATTCCAGGACCACGCCCTGGGCCAAAGGCAGGCACTAAACTGCTGAGCCATCCAGGGATCCCCTACAAATCTTCTAACAGAAAAAAAAGAAAAGATTAGGCTATAACAGTTAGAAATAAATAAGAAAAAAAAGACTAAAGACAGTAGATACATAGTTGAAATATATTTTCACTAGTCAAGATCTGATAAAAATCACAGAAATGTACTTCCTGTGCATTTTTACTCAGACGGCCAACAAAAGAATTTGTTCCACTGAAAAAGGGAGTTACTTAATTCAGGAAGACATACACAATTAAGGAAGACATGAGCTTTTGGAAAACTGATTCAATACAAGAAAAGGGAGAAAGACATCTCCCAGTGAGAGAACAATTTCCCTAGCCATTTACAATCATATACAGTGGGCTCAGAGAAAATGTAGTCCAGACTAAAAAGATAGTAAAGAAATGCCAGAGGATGTTGGAGAGGGAAAAAAAATGGAATTTGTAGTATTCTTAAGGAATTTTACCTATTTATAAGAACTGTATTATACTTAGAGTTTGTGGATGAATAAGTGTTAAATGCACAGAAAAACATATCAAGAAACTGAGACAATTATTATTTCCAGAGAAACAAAAATATTTTCTGTGAAATAAAATATCATTCAATATGGCTTGGCTGTGAAAAAACATTTTCATAAAACATAAAAACAGAATGGTGACTTAACAATAGTAGTTGATATAATTAGCAGGGTGAAACTAGAAAGTTATATATTTTTGTATTGTGTGCTGTTTTAAGAGAAGTCTGGAAGTCATTGCTGATTTTACTCTTTGTATCATATACCACATCTAAACTAATGATAAGTTCTGTGAACGCTCCAAAAATTTTCCAAGTGCAATTAATTTGCACTTCCTGTGATTGGGGGCAGAAGAACTGTGCTGTATCTTTCCTGCTTCTTAAAGTGTATATTTTAGATACATCTTAAGTCAGGAGGACTTCTTACAGTTCCTCAACAGGGTATTGACCACCTGCATCTTTTGTTCTAGATGCCTGAAGAAGAAAAGGACTTTTCATTTCCCCACAATTCTTAGGAAACTACAACAATATAATGAAATACAACCGATTAACAAATCAAAACATGCCACTCAAAAGAGAATCAAAGTTCCAAAGAGATAGGAAGATAACTCAACTCTGATTACAAAAAATTAATGGGAAACAGAGATGAAAGCCAAATTTTAAAAATGCAAAAGAGAGGAAAATCAAGAATACAAATTAATTTAACTGAAAATTCTGTATAGTAGATAAGCAAAATATAGTTTTAGTAGATTTCCTGATTACTGACCACAAAAATCAAAAGCAAGAAATGTCTTAGTTTAAAATGTAAAAATATTAATGGATTTAAAACCTGGTGTGGGTTGGGACCCTCAAATTAGTCTTTTAATCTCAATAGACTGAAGATGTCACCCTATTGTCTCGTAGCTTTAATTCAATGAATGAATTTCTCAGAAGAAAAGCTTTAGAATAAAAAAGAAAAGGGAAGAAAATGGTTAAAAGATGGTTTTCTGTCCTTTCCTACTCTAAGAGATGTCTGTAGACTTGATCTTTGATGAAAGCCCTTTTCAATATTGAATGTAAGGTATTTTAGGGGTTTACCTATGCCATATTCATGACACATGAGCATATATCTGGGACTACCAAACATATTATTAAGATCAAATAAAGGATAAACTGTATTGATGAGATATAGGTATCTCTGAATAAGGGCCTAATAACACTTCTGAGGCAGCTGAGTAAATCACATGTATGTTAGCTAGTTACATGTCCTGGATGTTACTCACCGAGCTGCATAAATGCTTAAATAATTCTTAAGTTAAAGATTTCCCTGAGTGGAGATAGCCACGTACATTCAGATCGTCCTGCGATCAAGGACAGATTGGGGAAGGAGGTTGTTGCTTGAAGTTATGATATATTGGTTATTCTCATACGGTGAATGCTATGTTGTTTCTTAACTTGCTGCACCTTTTTAAAACCAAGGTGATATTAGACCTGGGTGAAGTTTATAAGTTTGAATGTTAACTCAATCCCAAGAAACTCTGCTAATAGAGTGACATTTTAGAACAGAACACTAATCTTAGTAAATAAGTAGCAGCCCTGACATATAATGAGCTTGGAAATTGTCGTTCTATCCTTAGAGTAAAGAAAAAGCTGAATAAACAAAAGCCAGTGACTTTTCTTGGACCCATCAGAGACTGAGTTTGCAGGCAAAACACCACCCCCCAAATCTGGAGAGACAGGCAAGTAAAGATAGTTAAAGCCAAGATCTCCTTACCTGGAGCAGACGCTGCTTGAGCTATAAACTTGTAGGAATACTAGTTTTTTTCACAAAAATTTCATAAACTTTTACTGGAAGCTGAGTGTGGGATAGCTTGAAAGTGTGAGCTTTAGTTATGGCAAACCACTTCCCAACTTTCAATCAGTATCTCTAGGAACACTATCACGTTTACTGGTACTCATCCAAAAAAGCCAAGAAAGATCCTTTGCAAGCTCTGACACTGGGAGAGAAAGCATGACTCTCTAAATGAGATATATAGAGGATTCTCTAAATGAAAGGCCTTGGGGGAGATGACTTTATCAGAGCCTAATCTTGATATGGGGGAGGAATATTACCCAACCCCAATTCCTCCAGTTATCTTGTCTAGCCTGAGAGGAAGGGTTGGAGAAAAAAACAAAACAAAACAAAACAAAACAAAACAAACATTTGTGAATGTTACAATGCAGGGACACTGGCTCACTGAAAGATTTAATCATAAGATTATAGGATGCTTACCATCTCCCCCACATTGACCCCACACAAACAGAGCTTTCTTAAAATAAGTGGATTATAGCTGAAAGAAATTTGACACTGCAAGAAGCACACACTGAGAAGAATTCTTTGAGAAATCCAAAGGGGCAGAAGAGACAAAGTCATTAGACATCAGAATAATTTGAAGCCCCTTAACACCTACAGCTATAGTAAATATGAAATAGAGCACATGCCTAGCCATATTAGAATAAAGCTTCACTGTGAAGGTCTGTTTATTTCAGTCACAAATATCTAAAATATCATGTTTTTCTTTCAAGAAAAAAATGGTATAGGTAGGACAAAATACTGCCTGAATAGACAAAGCAAGAATCTGAACCAGATTCAGATATTATAAAAGTTTTGGCATGATCAGACAAGGAATATATAATAACTATGATTAATGTGTTTAGAGCTGTAGTAGAAAAGGCAGACAACATGCAAAATGAATAGAGAATGTAAGCAGAGAGATGAAAACACAGAGGGAAAAATGCTAGAAATCTAAAACAGAAATGAAGTATACTTTTGTTGGACTCTAGACTGAAATTACCAAAGGAAAATATCAGTGAGGATAAATTTTGGTCAGTATGAATTCCCTAAGCTGAAATGCAAAGAGAAAAAACTAAATAAAAAGAGATGACTAGAACATTTATGGACTGTGGACAATTTCAGAAGGCATAGCATGCATAATTAGAATACAAAAAGGAGAATAAAGAGAGAACAGAGCAGAAACATATTTAAAATAATAATGGCCAAAACTTTTAAGGAATCAGTGACAATAAAAAAAAAAATAACAGCTCCATAAAGCTCAGCTAATATAATTTAAGGATATATCAAAACATGTATACCTACTTATATCATATATGTGTATTACTATTCAGGGTTCTTCAGGGAAACAAAATTTATAAAAGGAAATTTAATTGAATCACATGATTATGGGTGAAGTTTCATCCATTATTATATTATAAATTACATCATAATTATATCGGAACTCTCCCAATATGACATCTGCAGGTTGGAGAAACTGGAAAGCAAAGAGCATATTTCAATTGAGTTCAAAGATCTGAGAACCAGGGAGCTGATGGTACAACTCCCAGTCTAAGGCCAAAGACCTCAGAAAGGGGAGGAATGGGTCAGAAGGTCACAAGTGAGAGGGTATTAGTGTAAGTTCCAGAGTTCAAAGACCTGAGAACCAGGAGCTCTAACATCTGAGAGCAGAAGATAGATATCCCAATTCAAGGAGAGAGAGAGAGAGAGAGAGAGAATTTACCCTGCCTCTACCTTTTTGTTTTATTAGGGTTCTTGATGGATTGGATGATGACCATCATATTGATGAAGACAGATCTTCTTTACTCAGTCTACTGATACAAATGCTAATCCCTTCCAGAAACACTGCTATAGACACACCCAAAAATAATGTTTTACCACCTATCTGGCCATTCCTAGTCCAGTCAAGTTGACTCAGAGCCTTAATCATCACAATATGCAAACTTCAGAAAATGAAAGGCAAAGAAAAAATTTTTCAAATAATTAGATTCGGAAAAAAAGAAAAACTTCTCTCACATATACAGAAAAAGAATAAGAATTACATTTTATATATATATAGTTTCTAAATAGATAATATTAGAATATATTTAGAATATATATATTTTTCTAAATATGTAATATATATATATATATATATATATATATATTTAGAAACCATACAAGAAAAAGAATAATAGAGTGAAATATTTGATGTGAGGAAAGGAAAAAAAGAAATATGAACACAGAATTCTATATTAAGCAAAATTATGTTTTAAATTTCAAGGAAAAATAAAGACCCTTGTAGATAAACTAAAACTGAGAGAATTCATTGTCAGCAACATGCAGAGCAAGAAGTGTTAAATGAACTTTTTTAGAGAGAAGCTATTGATTGCTAAGTCAGAAACTCAGATCTACGTAAAGAAAGGAAGACTGTTAAGTAAAGGATAAATAAAAGATAAATAAAATATTTGGCTTTTCCTATTCTTAATTAATCTAAAAAAGTAAAAGAGAACTTTTTTTGGGGGGAGTGGGGGAGCACTTGGGTGGTACAGTCAGGTTTTTGACTCTTGGTTTCTTCTCAGGTCATGATCAGCGTCATGAGATAGAGCCCTGTGTCTGGCTCTGCATTCAGTGTGAGTCTGCTTGAGATTCTCTCTCTTTCTCTCTGTCCCTCCCCTGTTCTTTCTCTTTCTCTAATATAGATAAATAAATATTAAAAATAAATAAAAGGTAACTATTTTTAAAGTAAAATAGCAACAATATATTGGATGATTATAGCATATAAGTAAGTGAAATTAATGACAACAATGTCATAATGGATGGGAGGGAGCTGTGAGGTACCATCAGTATACCTGAGGTGGTAGAGTGTTATTTGAAGAGGGGCTTAGATTAGAATGTCTATTACAAACTCTAGAACGATCACTAAAAACATTAAAAAGCTATATCATTGAGGCACCTGAGTGTTCAGTGGTTGAACATCTGCCTTTGGCTCAGGTCATGATCCCGGGATCCTGGGATCGAGTCCTGAATCTGGCTCCCTGCAGGAAGCCTACTTCTCCTCCCTCTGCCTGTGTCTCTGCCTCTCTCTGTGTGTCTCTCATGAATAAAGAAATAATTTTTTTTAAAGTATTATCTTTGATTAACTAAAAGAGGAATTAAAATCGAATTATAGGGCAGCCCTGGTGGCCCAGCCTTTTAGTGCCGCCTTCCGCCGAGTGTGTGATCCTGGGGTCCCGGGATCGAGTCCCACCTTGGGCTACCTGCATGGAGCCTGCTTCTCCCTCTGCCTGTGTCTCTGCCTCACTCTCTTTGTCTGTCATGAATACATAAATTTAAAAAAAATCTTTAAAATAGAATTACATAAAATGTGGGACATCTGGGTGGCTCAGCAGTTGAGTGACTTGGGCTCACAGCGTGATCCTAAGATCTGGGATCAAGTTCCACATCTGGCTCCCTGTGAGGGGCCTGCTTCTCTCTCTGCCTATGTCTCTGCTTCTCTCTTTCTGTGTCTTTCATGAATAAATAAATAAATCTTAAAAAAATAGAATTATCTAAAATGTACAATTAAAGCTAGAGGAAGACAGAAAACATGAGAGAATAAAGGACAAGCACAACAAATAAAAAAACAATTACAAACATGGTGGCCATTAATTTGCATCTATCAATAATCACATTAACAGTCAATAATCTCAGCACACCAATGAAAAGATTATCAGAGACTGTCAATGAAGAGATTATCAGTGTGAATAAAGCAACAAGAACTATGTTATCTACAAGACCAGCATTAAATAGAAAGTCTCAGGATAAATAGATGGAAAAATATATATCATGTTGATATGGATTACATTGTGGTGCCTCAGATTTCATATATTGAGCTCTTCCCAACAATATGGCTGTATTTCAAGATAGGGCCTTTATAGGTAGAGATTTAATTAAGGTTAAATGAGGTCACAGAAGTGGGACCCTAATCCAATATGACCAGTGTCCTTTTAAGAAGTGGACAAGACCCTACAGAAGCACACATACAGAGAAAACGCCACGGGAAGACACAGTGAGAAGCTAGCTAATCTCTCGGCCAAACAGATGGGCCTCAAGAGAAACTAGACCTGCCAACACCTTGATCTTGGACTTCCAGCTTTCAGAAAATAAATTTCTGACTAAATCATCTACTCTGTGGTGTTTTGTTATGACAGCCTAGCAAATTAATATGAATGCTAGTACTAATGAAAAACAGTTAGAGTAGCAATATATATTCAAATAAAGCAGACTTTAAAATAAGGATAATTGCCAGAGATAAAAAAGGTCCATTACATAATGTCCAAGAGGACATCCCAATGTTAATGGTTTATTATGCAACTAAAAAACAGTGCCACAACATGTGGGTAAAAAAATCTGAAAAAACTTCAGGGAGAAGAGGTAAATCCACTATTGGAGTTGGCAACTTTAATATTCATTTTTAAGTACTTAATAGGTCAGGCAGACAGGAAAATCTATAAGGATATAGTTGAGCAGCAGTATAAATCAACTTGATTATATGTGTACATATGTTGATATACATATATAGCTTATTATATTTAAAGAATATTTCTTACAATATAGAATACACATTCTTCACAAGCTTTCATAGAAGATTCACAATGACAGACCACATGCTGGGCCATAAAATGACAACAAATTAAAAAAAACATACAAATAATGCTATCAGAGCATAATATAATTATGCTATAAATTGATAACAGAAGATAACTGGAAAGTACACAAATATTTGGGGATTAAAAACACATTTGTAAATAGCATATGGAGTAAGAGAGTCTCAAAATAGTTTTTTAAAAAATTATTTTAAACTAAATGGAAAGAGAACTTGCGGGATTCACTGAAGATAATGTTTAAAAGAAAATTTATGGCAAGAAATTTATATACTAGAAAAAAGAATGATCTAAAATTAATAATGTAAAGCCTTGGGGCCCCTGGCTGCCTCAGTCAGTAGAGCATGGGATTCTTGATCTCAAGTTCGTGAGTTGCACCTCCACGTTGGAGGTAGAGTTTACTTAATAAAAAAAGAAAAGAAAAGAAAAGAAGTAATAAATAAAAAATAAAATCAATAATATAAGACTTTGCCTTAAAAACCTGAAAAAAGAAGAGGTATTTGAGACTGAAGCAAACAAAAAGAAATCATGAAAATTAAAACAGAAATAAATGGCATTGAAAACTGAAAAAAATATAGAGAAGACCAATGAAACAAAAGGTGATTCTCTGAAAATACGGATAAAATTGGTAAATCTTAAGAGGCTTATCAAGAAAAAAGGTGAAGACACAAATTATAAGTATTGGAAATGAAAGAGAAGTCCTCAGTACCACTCCCTTTGACACGAAAGGATAACAAAGAAGTGCTATGCACAATTCTTTTCAATAATTCAACAACTTAGATGAGATGAACCAATTCCATGAGAGATTCAAACCACTAAAATTCACACAAGGAAAAGTAGATAATCTAAATAACCATATGTCTATCAAAGAAATTTAATCAATAATTAATAACCTTCCAAAAACAAAATATTAGATTCAGCAGGTTTCTGTGGTGAATTCAACCAAATATGTAAGGAAAAACTGACATCATTTTTTCATAATATCTTCCAGAAATAGAAGCAGAAAGAACAATTTCTAACTTTCCTACGAGTTAAAATTATATTAATACCCCATTAGCAAGGCCTGATACTAAAATTATAGAAAGATCTTGTAAGAAAACAAAACCACAGAACAATATTTCTCATGAACATGCTCTTCATATGGAAGAAAGTAAATATAAATATATATCTCATTCTACATATAAAGAGTAAATTATGGACACAAATGAAAAAAAAAGAATGAACAATAAAGATGTAAAAAATATACAATCCATGGGTCAGGAAAGACTACCTAAGCAAGACTAGATATTTAAAATTTATACAAATAAGATACAAGCAAGGATGCAAAGCCAATGAATGGATCTCTCATACTCATGGTGGGCATGTAAAATGGAATAGCCATTCTGGAAAACAATTTGATAGTTTCTCAAAAAGCTAAAGGTATAGTTACCATATAACACAATAATAACAACCTCATTTATACCAAAGAAATAAAAATATATTAATGAAGTGCATAAATATAATATGTAATATATTATTATATGATATATATATAATTTTATATAATATATTAATTAATGAAATATATGTCCAATAGCAAATGTTAGACTTGCCATCTTACTATTTCTTTTGGTAATTACAGAAGTACACAGAGGTGGTGCAGCAGTAAACCTTGGTCAAAGGGCCTGTTGTGAGGAAAATGTCTGATATATAGCAGAACACCAAGGAAGCTGAGGCCTTTTGCTAAGGAATAGGGCACTAGGTGACAATTTCAAAAAACTAACAAGAGAAGAGATACTTTTAAAGAACTCTTGCTTTTATTCTGAGTCATGAGGAAAGCCCATAAAGAATTTGGAACAATGGCATGACAGTATCTGAATTATACTCCTAAAAATTCCCCTTGATTGCCATTAGATAGGAGAAAGTAACAAGACAAGGCCAAAAAGGTGACCAATAAAGGCACTGCAACAAATCATGAGATAAGTTATGGTGGCTTGGGCAAAAGTAGCAATGAAGATTCTGAGAACTGGTCAAATTCTGGTGTATATTTCAAGTAGAGTCCACAGAATTACTGAGAAATTGAATATAAATTGCCGAGAATGTATCAAAGGTGGCATCTGTATTCAACTTGTGCTACCAAAATAATTGATTTGACAGGTTCTAAGAGGATGTCCAGAACTCAGTGTTGGATGTGTTAACTGTGAGAAGTTTATTATGGGCATCGAAGTGGAAAAATACAGTGAACAATTGAGTACATAAGTCTGGAGATAAGAGGAGATGACTTAGGCAAGAATATACATGTTATCATGCTGATGGTAACTGAATTTGAATGAGCTCACCAATCAACTAAAAAGAGAAAGAAGAAAAAACACCCAGAGCTTAGAGAGGGATTTTTCTAGGTGCAATAGCATTTAATAAATAATAAGGTTGATCCCATAATATCTGACTGGTAAACAATCTACCAATCTTCCTTCTACAACTAGTAAGTCATGCTGGTTGGCAGGCTCTTGTGTGCAGATTTAGAATTGTTAGAAAATAATATTCTTGTACGAAGAGCTGTAGGCTTAAAGGAACAAAAACATAACACATCTCCCTTCAGGTGTCTCAAAACACCATGCGACAGTTCTTTGCAAAAACTGCATTCATTTTCAAAGTCTAGCTTTGTTCACTTGGCACTGGTGAAAATTAGTCTTTATTCATCTATGCACATACCTGTTTAAAATAGTAAGACTTTTAGGTTATTTCCTATTAGCATAATCTTTATGTGATAGGGCTGTTGGGGTGTAAGGAAGAGAATAAACCAGGTATGTATAGATGAATGTGTTGGTAAAAGTAACTAATGCACATTATATTTGTAATTATTATTTTTCCAATTATCTTTTGGATACTCCCTGGCCTTTTTTTTTTTCTCCCTGGCCTTTATAGAAAAGTTTGTTGTTATTTTTCTGATGGAATTTTTCCAACATTAGATCAGATATTTAAATTTAGATTGAGGAAATGGCCTTTCCTGTATAGAACATCTAGTTTGCATTTACATGAGCAGATCTGCAAGTTTCAATCTGGTTAAACATAGAGTTCCTCTTGGAAGAAACCAGGTATTAGAACTTTCAAAATGTATTATGTTAGGCTGGTTTCTATTCTTCTCAGGTCTTATAAAAATGTCAATTTTCTATGTGAATTTTATTTGTAACCACTATATTATATATATATAGTGATACCATTATATCAATTCATGATTAAAGAAGTTTATAGGATTTAAAATATAGAAATACAGTTAAAATGTAAATGTCCTTCAGGTAACAGTAACAAAAAAAATTAGGAGAAAACAACCATGTTCGATACTTTAGTATGAAATGAATTAAATATTTACATGAATAATGTGTTTATTTAATTGGCTAATCGTTTTGTATCTCAAGTGCAAAGTTGAATAATGCATATTGTTAGTTTCATGAGAACAATTACAATTTTTAAAAAACCTGGGCAAATTTATTCATGTATATATGTAAAAACAGTGTTGAACAAGAAGCAGGATATATCCAAGAACCTATTTCCTAGGTAATAGCCTCTTACTATGTATTTCTCACATTTTCCCCCATCATATTTTTGGTTTTGTTTATTATTTTATTATTCTTTCTTTAAAAATATTTAATTATACACACACATGCACCTAGAGGTTTTATCTTATCTATTTCTATCTATATATCTATTAAGTAGTTTTATTTCTTTAACTTTATGGAACACTATAATAGTATATATAATGTTAAGATTTATCTTTGTTGCAGCTTATAGTTGAGGTTCATTCTTTTTAATGATATAGTATTGCATTTTGTGAATATACCACAATTTATTGATCAGTTCTTACATCAGTGGCTATTTTGATTATTTTCATTTTCTTTTTTTTTCTTTTCTGCTCAGTAGTACTATAGATAACTGTTACAATTGTTCTAGTAGTTATGTGCTGAAAATTACTTTCAATTTGTACAAATAGTTTATAAAATGTATAATGTTCAAGTTTAAATATTAATGTCAAAGGCCAAGAACATGAAAAAAGGATGACCAAATTTATTATGAAGCCATAGCAATCTAATAGTATGGTACTGGTACAAAATTAGATAAATAAACAATGGGACAGAACAAATAACCTAAAGTGACATACATATATGTTTATCTGATTTATGAAAAACAGTGTTGCAATAAAGAAATGATCATGTTTTCAATAAATGAAACCAGTACGGAATCACTGGTTATCCATATGGAGAAGAACATATTTGGACCCTTGCCCTACAGTACACAAAAATAAGTTTAGATCTATTTCAGATCTAACAGTGAAAGTAAAATGATAATGTGCATTGAAAACAAAAAGATAAACAGAAAAAAATGTATTTCCATGACCTTGGAAGTTAGAGTATGGAAAGTAAAATGATAAATTTAATGACCTCTATTTATCAATAAGCTCGTTTTAAGAGATTTAAAAAGGAAGCCAAAATGAGAGGAGTTACATATAATACATATATCTGACAGAGGTTTCATATCCACATTATTTAAATATATATTATATATTTTAAAGATTTTATTTATTTATTCATGAAAGACACAGAGAGAAGCAGAGACATAGACAGAGGGAGAAGCAGGCTTCTCGAAGGGAGCCAGTGCAGGACTCAATCCCAGACCTGGGACCATGCCCTGAGGCAAAGGCAGATGCTCAACCGCTGAGCCACCCAGGCATCCCTTAAATCATGTTGTGAATCAATCAAGAAAAAAAAAAAAACACAAATGAAATAGAATCTCAAAAAAATTAAAAAGACTGTCTAGACATTTCAGGAGAAAATATATAAAAGGCCAAAAATCTTATGAAAATATATTCAGATTCATTAGTTATCAGAAGATTGCTAATTAAAACCACAATAAAATATTCTTATATATTAATCAGAACTTGGTCATGTACATTTCTATCAGGATAGGCTGCTGTTTTGTGGATTTTCTAGGATCTTATCTTTTTCTGTTATTATAATTAACAGCAGAGTTTTCAAACTCCAGTTTTATTTTAAGGCATTTTAAGCTTCCACATAATACTAAGATGAATGTATACTAGACATTTTCTGAAGAATTTCCATGAGATTTTTAATTTTTATAAATACACATTTGAAATTTTCTCCTAAACCTGAAAGTTAATGCTTGGGCTCCCAGAAAACAAAATGTCTTCTGATTTCCAATTGTATTCTTTATTTATTATGTAATAATAACATCCAAAGTATTTAAACATTTTATATCAAGATGAAGTAACAACTAGTAGTCAGCTCAACTCTGCCTAATGTGAAAAGAAAGAGAAAAGGAAATGTGCAAGCCCCATATTATTTTCTATACATCTGTCAACTCTGTCTATCGTGAAGATTTTTGTTGTTTTGTTTCATTATTGTATTTTTCCAATATCCACGTATGTTTTACCCGAAATGCTTCTAAAATTAGTAGTAGTTTTGTCTTTAGATGATGTGAGAATTTTTTTTCCAATACTGATTATAACATTCATTTTATCTCATTTAGCATTCATTTAAGTCAGAAATTTTAAATTTTACTCTGACAGAGGACATGTAAACCTACCTGATTATTCTAATTTATTATTACAATTTTACAGGTGGATAGAATCAATGATATATTTGTCATAATAATTATTGGGATGTTTGCAATAATCCTTGTGTTTCTTTTACTTGATAAATTCTTCCCTTCAGTGACATAAATGATTATATTTATTGTAGGAGCAAGCCAGATCAATGAGTCAAATTTTTATTAGTTAGTGGCTTAGTAGTTTAATATTTCCTTTAAGATGAATGAGCCATCTCTTTTATTAGATGATAATACTATGATCACTTTGGTGCCCTTTTTAAATATCCATGGAGAACAGTTCATACCTTTCATAAAGACTACTAAGCAGATACAGAATACCACGAAATAGATTTTGTCTAAATTTCAGCAGTTTTGATTTAATGCTTATTATTTTTCATAAAATTTTCCTCTCCCTGACATCAGTGATTAGTTGCTTATTTCTTTTTCTCAAGATTTTTTTTTATGTTACTTTTTTAATATTTTATTTATTTATTCATGAGCAACACAAAGAGAGAGAGGCAGAGACACAGGCGGAGGAAGAAGCAGGCTCCATGTAGCCTGATGTAACACTCTATCGTGGGTCTCCAGGATGACGCCCTGGGCTGAAGGCGGCGCTAAACCGCTGAGCCGCTGGAGTTGCCCTTACTTATTTATTCATGAGAAACACAGAGAGAGGTAAAGACACAGGCAAAGGAAGAAGCAGGCTCCCTGCAGGGAACCCAATATGGGACTTGATCCCAGGACCCTGAGATCATGCTCTGAGCCAAAGGCATATGCTCAACCACTGAGACATCCAGAGGCGTCCCTGCTTATTTCTTCTAAGAGTAAAAAAAGATACATCAAATCATACAATGACAAGGCACATCTGTAATTTTCTAATGAAAATATGTTTAACATTCCTTGTAAACTAGTGAGTATACTTGTAGTCAAACATTTACTTAATAGGTATCACAGCATGGAAAATAATTAAATTAATAATTTAGAAAAGGTCTGTAGTTGGTCTTTTGTCAAGTGATTATACCAAAGGAAAAAATTAAATAGTTACTTAAAAGTCTATCTTCCTGGAACTAGTGTTATAGTAATGTTGCAGGATAAAAAGTTAATATACAAAAGTCAACCACTTTCTTCTATAGTAGCAACAACAAATGGGATTTGAAATAAGCACACAATATCATTTATATTATCACTCCCCAAATGAAGTATAAAGCTAACAAAATATGTATATATTTTCATAAGTAAACTGCAGACTCTAATAAAAGAAACCAAAGAGGCACTAAATAAATATAGAAACTCCATGTTAATGGATAGACTATATTGCCAAAATGTCTGTTTTTCTGACTTTTGACTACAGATTTACAGATTTAATGCAATTCCAATCAAAATTCCATATTCTGATATCTGTAGCCAATATTTATTATATTCAAAGTTTCTAATATCCTGATTCTTCAACTACATGTTAAAGCTTATTGTGTTTGTATTTCACAACTGTGTGAATAATAATGTACCACTTACAGTCCTTCCAAAACTTTGTTCCCCTTTATACCTGTTTATGCCTTCTCTCCAACCCTAAGAGGGTCTGTTGATATTCCATGGTTTCTATAAATTCATATGTGGCCCAATTCTTTGTCCAAAATTAGTATCTTTTTCCCAAAAAGAGTCTATTTTCTTATCAGCCATAGAGATACTACTCTTCAGCATGAGCATTTCTGTCTGCCTGGTAAGTTCTACAAACATTTTAGGCCCTACTTTAATTTTTTTTAAAAGATTTTATTTATTTATTCATGAGAGGAACAGAGAGAGGGGCAGAGACATAGGCAGAGGTAGAAGCAGACTCCTTGCAAGGAGCCTGATGCAGTACTAGATCCCAGGACGCCAGGATCACAACCAGAGCCAAAAGCAGATGCTCAAACACTAAGCCACCTGGGTGCCCCTTGCCTTACTTTGATATTTGCTTTATTCCTCTAAATCTTCCTAATGTTCTGGTTTAGGAATATGTTCTAATGAGTAGCTATAAATAGATATAATGTGCTTAGTAGATTTTTTGAAGTTGCAAAATTTAGTCCATTCCAAAAATTTGATACTATAAATTCAGAATTTTCCAATATAAAATTTCCTGAATCTCCATCTTAAAAGATCCAAAATTGTAATATTTAAAGTGGTTAATTGAAGTCATATTGAGTTTTTTTATTTTTCCTTTTAAGTTGATAATTTGAAAAATATTCTTCTAATCTCATGTCAATGTTTGGTTACTTATTTAACAATTTCAGTGTGCTTTTCTTTTCTGCTTCCTATTCTCAAAATTGTTAAGCAAATATAATGTCCTTGTTGAAAAATACTTATTAATTCTAAAACAAATCATTACTCATTCATTGAATAAATTATAAAGTTAAAAATTCTGTTTATGTGAGGCACTTAGGTGGTACAGTTAAGCAACGGATTCTTGGTGGCTCAGGTTGTGATCTCAGGGTTGTAATCTCAGGGTCATGAGATCAAGCCCTAAATTGAACTTAAGAAGCTGCTTAAGACTCTCTCTTCCTATTCTTTTTCCCCTCCCCCTCATGCTCTCTTTCTCTCTTTCTCTCCTAAAATTAATAGATAAATCTTTAAAAAAAATGGTTTATGCCTATGCAAAAGTTTTATTTGTATGTAAATATGTGATATATGACCTACATTGGAATTCATTCTCACAAGTTATTTGGATAAATGACTATGGCAATAATAAAATCTTCAATTTAATTTTGTTTTGGAATAGATAGACCTGTGTAGTGACAATGGTGATCTCTATCATATCTGTATGTACCATATATATTATTGGCCTTTTATAAATGCTCTCTTCTGAAATGTCTGCACAATCTTTCAAATTTTTTAAGCTTCTATTTCATTTGTGGTTATTTTTCTTAATTGACTCATAATATGTATTTAAATGATGTTGATACGAAACTTCTGTCAGATATATGTACTATATATGCATTATTTGGTGCAGCACACCAAATAATGCAATAACCAAAGAGTTGAAGATACAACAGAAATTGAAATCTAACCCCTGTACCTAATAAACATAAATTTAAAAACCTAAGTTTGGGAGTATGTTATAACATAGAGTTATCTTACAGCCAGATTGGAACATATCTATTTATATCTCCAAAAATGCCTAAAACTTGGGTATTGACTCTTGCCTGCCCAAGTTAAGAATGAGATGGGCTAATTAGTAAACTTATATTATGTAATTTAAAGTTTGAGATTCCCCTGGAGGAACTCAGGGTCTTACTGTTTTGTTTTGCTTTAATAATTTTAAAGTTATGTAGATGATGCCTTATACTTGTTTTAACTGGTTAAATAAATGGTTTGGCAAATAACTAGTGTCATAAAAGGTCCTACTGGAAACTTTTGTAAGTTGTCCTGAAATGAAGATTCCATGCACTTATTTTTAGTGGTTCATAATCCAAAGACGCACAGTTCATGTGGCTAAGGAGAGCCCTGGGAGCTGCATGTGGGTCTATCGAGGCCCCTCATGTTTGCCTCTGAATTCTCCCACTTTACTGTATCCTTTACCTTGATTAAAGTACTGGTAAGTGTAGTCTATGGAATCTTGTGAGTCCTTTCAACTGTACAGTCCAGTGAAATGAAAGCATTACAGATGTGAAATAGGTTGATAAAATAAAAACTATACAAATAATAGTGATAAGAACAGGTTTTATTACATGTAGTTAAAATAGAGAAATAATGAAATGAAATGAAATGAAATGAAATAGGAAACAAGTAGATATTTTAATAAGAAAAATTATTGACAAACATAAAACTAAAATAATAACTAAAAGTAACTAAAACTTTTCTGAAAACAGCTTTAGGCTACATTAGAAGAAAAAGAGAGAACTAATTCAGCTCCAGAAATTACCAGCTACAAAGCAAAGATAATAAAATTATTGTAACAAGATTAGTGTTAAAATACAATTAAATAATGATTTTAAAGAGCATAGCATAGGACTTTAAATAGAACAGAAATTTAAAACATATTTCCTTATTAGTTCAGTTTATAGTTTTACTTAACCTAGATTAGAAGGTATAACAAGTTAATGTAATGTAACTTCAAACATTGTTAAGAGATAAACTTTCCCAAAATTGACCTATAGATTTAGTTCAATCCTTGATGTACTATATTTCTAATGGCATTTGACAAGTTCATTCTAGACTTTATGTGGAGCTTGAAGGTCTATGATTAGACAAGAAAATACTGGAAAATAAAGATTAAAGTTAAAGATAATATAATTACATGTAAAAATCTAGCACTAAGCTCTACTATTAAGAAAACATATCATTAGTGAAAGAATTAAAGTAAAACAGTGAGGGGTGCTTGGGTAGTTCATTTGATTAAGTGCCAGACTGGAGTATTGGTTAGGTCCTGATCTTTCAGGTCATGGGATCTGGCCAAGCCTTAGTCTCCATGCTCAGTGAGGAGTCTACTGGAGATTCTCTCTCTCCCTCAGCCCTCTCCCTGCTCATGCATGATGTCTCTCTCTCTCTCTAAAATAAATACATAAATCTTTTAAAAAGAAGAAAGCAAAGCAATGAAATAACAAAGAATCCTGAAACAGATCTATATCTATATCTATATCTATATCTGCCATTTATTTTTGAAAAAGTAGGCACTGCAGAGCAGAGTGAAAAAGATAATCTTTTTAGTGAATCCCATAGGGTCTTCGGTTATCTTTATTAAAGACAATTGAATTTTTTATCATTATCTAATATACAGGTAAATTGATTTCTAGTGGATTTTAGAACTAAATATCTGTTTGTCCACTAAAAAGGGTGAGATATAAGATTGGAATGACAATCAAACTCAAAAGACATCCTAGGCTTCATCTAGCACCAAGTTTACGGAAGCTTAAGAAAAGGTACAGGCCAACATCATAGCAGAATTCTCCCAGTTCCCAGGCATAGCTTCCAAAACTCTCAGAGAGACAGACAGATACACTTACATCTGCTCATGTACACACAGGTGCATACACCACACAGCCATTAGAGACCTAAATGGGTGCAGATCATCTTAACACAGGGTAACTGAGTTCTGGATCTCTCCAGGTTTGCTATCTTGCTGGTCATGTAGCCCCTGCCAGAGTTATGTGACTAGTTTACTCTCTTTGGTTCAGCTACTCCTTGTTAATTACTAGTAAATACACTAGACAGTGTTGCTAAAATACAAAAGATACATGTACTTACATATAACATAAATTTCCAACAACCACTTATACATCCATATAGTCATTCTTGTAAACGAATACAGTACAGTTAACTCAGTAAGACCATCATTTTAATTGTAACAGAAAGCAGTTCAAACAAGAGTCAGACCCTCATGTATTGCTGTAGCAACAGAAAACATAATGGCCTGTCAGTTAATCATTTATTTCAAAACAAACAAACAAACAAACAAAAAAAAAAAAAACACACACACACACAAAAACCAACAGGCTTCAAAAAAACAAGTAGGACAATAGAAAATGTCCTCTTTGTAGGCAAAGATCTCTTAAATAGAACACAAAAAGCCCCACCATTAAGACAATATTGACAATTTGGGCTACATTAAAATTAGAAACTTCTAATAATTAAAATACCCCATTAAGAGATTGATAAAAGAGTATCAAAATATATAATACATATCTCAAAGGATATGTACAAAGGCCAATACAAAAATGTGTGAAAAAGACATAAAAAATTTAAATGAGAAAAATTCTTAAAAGTACTTCATATAAAAGATATGCAAATGGCAGAAAAAAAAATCCTAAGAAAAGATGCTCAAAAAATATGCTCAAAAGTTTATAATTAGGTTAACATACACTACCTTAATATCATAATACAACTTACCTTCTAAGAGAGATTTCTGAGAAAATAAAAACAGTTCATGAGAAAAACAATCCTGAGTGTTTCCAAGGCTATATAGTAACTAAAACTTTCGGGATCCCTGGGTGGCACAGTGGTTTGGCGCCTGCCTTTGGCCCAGGGCGCGATCCTGGAGACCCGGGATCGAATCCCACGTCGGGCTCCCGGTGCATGGAGCCTGCTTCTCCCTCTGCCTATGTCTCTGCCTCTCTCTCTCTCTCTCTGTGTGTGTGACTATCATAAATAAATAAAAATTAAAAAAAAATAAATAAAATAAAATTTTCATACACTGCAGACGGAGGCATAAATTGGTATAAATGCTTTGAAATTATATGGTAGTATCTACTAAAGTTGAGCATCAGCATACTTTATGACATAGCAATTCTAGTTCTAGGCACACACTCAAGGGAGAAGCATCCATAAATACACCAAAATACCTTTATATTTGGCAGTATTACTCAAAATATCCCAAATCTGGAAACAATTCACATGTCCATAGACACTAGTATAGATACTTAATGGTGTATTCAGATAGAATATTACACAGTGATGGAATGAACAAACTACTACTTCCAGCAACATCAAGAGAGATTCGTTTTATTTTTTTCTAAGATTTATTTGCAGGTATTCCATCAAAGATAATATCCAAAGGTTAATAAATATATAAGAAGGTATTTAACTAAATGAAATGGAAATTTCAAGCCAGTGATGTATCCGTATACAAAAACAAGTTGATTTAAAAGTTAAAAATGAGTAAAATATGAACAGTTGACAAGAATATAGGACATCTGTTACTCTCACACAGAGATGGTGGGAGTGTCATTCCTACACATACTTTGAGAATCTCTTAAGCATTTTGTAATAAATTTAACTATGGAATTTTATCTATTGGAATACAATCAATAGAAATGCATGCATATACATAGCAAAAATGGTACAAAACAGTCTATAGCATCATTATTTATAATAGCTCAATCTCATAAGAATCCAAGATGTTCATTTAAAGAAGAGCTGATAAGAGAAGGGGCAAGATGGTGGAAGAGTAGGGTCCCCAAATCACCTGTCCCCACCAAAGTACCCAGGTAACCTTCAAATCATCCTGAAAATCTACAAATTCGGCCTGAGATTTAAAGAGAGAACACCTGGAGTGCTACAGTGAGAAGAGTTCGCGCATCTATCAAGGTAGGAAGACGGGGAAAAAGAAATAAAGACACAAAAGGCCTCCAAGGGGGAGGGGCCCCACGAGGAGCCGGGCTGAGGCCGGGGCGAGTGTCCCCAGGACAGGAGAGGCCCGTCCCGGAGAAGCAGGAGCTGCGGGCGGAAAGGGGCTCGCAGGGAGGTGGAGCAGGACCCGGGAGGGCGGGGATGCCCTCGGGCTCCCTGGGACAGTAACAGACACCTGCGCCCCGGGAGAGTGCGCCGAGCTCCCTAAGGGCTGCAGCGCGCACGGCGGGACCGGAGCAGCTCGGAGGGGGGAGGGCGGCGGCTCCGCGGAGGGGGCTGCGGGCCGGGTGCACAGGACTCCGGGACACAGACCAGGATCCGGCCTCCCCCCGGGACAGGCAGAGGCCGGGAGGGCCCAGGACAGTGAGGACGCTCCTGCCCCAGCTGAGCAGATCAGCGGCCCTGCCCCGGAGCCTCCAGGCCCTGCAGAGGAGAGCTCCGGAGTCACTGCGGGGGCTGAATCCAGGGCTCCAGAGCTGGCCCCGCCTTTGGGGCTGTTCCTCCTGCGGCCTTACGGGGTAAACAACCCCCACTGAGCCCTGCACCAGGCAGGGGCAGAGCAGCTCCCCCAAGTGCTAACACCTGAAAATCAGCACCACAGGCCCCTCCCCCAGAAGACCAGCTAGACGGACAAGTTCCAGGGGAAGCCAAGGGACTTAAAGTACACAGAATCAGAAGATACTCCCCCGTGGTTTTTTTTTTTTTTTTTTGCTTCCCCCAACCCTTTTTTTTCCTTTCTTTCTTTTTCTTTCTATTTTTCTTATCTTTTTTCTTTTTTTCTTCCTTTTTTCTTTTTTCTTTTTCTCTTTTCTTTCCTTCTTTCTCTCCTCTCTTTTTCTACTTTTCCCAATACAACTTGTTTTTGGCCACTCTGCACTGAGCAAAATGACTAGAAGGAAAACCTCACCTCAAAAGAAAGAATCAGAAACAGTCCTCTCTCCCACAGAGTTACAAAATCTGGATTACAATTCAATGTCAGAAAGCCAATTCAGAAGCACTATTATACAGCTACTGGTGGCTCTAGAAAAAAGCATAAAGGACTCAAGAGACTTCATGACTGCAGAATTTAGATTCAATCAGGCAGAAATTAAAAATCAATTGAATGAGATGCAATCCAAACTAGAAGTCTTAACGACGAGGGTTAACGAGGTGGAAGAACGAGTGAGTGACATAGAACACAAGTTGATGGCAAAGAGGGAAACTGAGGAAAAAAGAGACAAACAATTAAAAGACCATGAAGATAGATTAAGGGAAATAAACGACAGCCTGAGGAAGAAAAACCTACGTTTAATTGGGGTTCCCGAGGGCGCCGAAAGAGACAGAGGGCCAGAATATGTATTTGAACAAATCATAGCTGAAAACTTTCCTAATCTGGGAAGGGAAACAGGCATTCAGATCCAGGAAATAGAGAGACCCCCCTAAAATCAATAAAAACCGTTCAACACCTCGACATTTAATAGTTAAGCTTGCAAATTCCAAAGATAAAGAGAAGATCCTTAAAGCAACAAGAGACAAGAAATCCCTGACTTTAATGGGAAGGAATATTAGGGTAACAGCAGACCTTTCCACAGAGACCTGGCAGGCCAGAAAGGGCTGGCAGGACATACTCAGGGTCCTAAATGAGAAGAACATGCAACCAAGAATACTTTATCCAGCAAGGCTCTAATTCAAAATGGAAGGAGAGATAAAGAACTTCCAAGACAGGCAGGAACTGAAAGAATATGTGACCTCCAAACCAGCTCTGCAAGAAATTTTAAGGGGGACTCTTAAAATTCCCCTTTAAGAAGAAGTTCAGTGGAACAATCCACAAAAACAAGGACTGGATAGATATCATGATGACACTAAACTCATACCTTTCAATAGTAACTCTGAACGTGAACGAACTTAATGACCCCAACAAAAGGTGCAGGCTTTCAGACTGGATAAAAAAGCAGGACCCATCTATTTGCTGTCTACAAGAGACTCATTTTAGACAGAAGGACACCTACAGCCTGAAACTAAAAGGTTGGAGAACCATTTACCATTCAAATGGTCCTCAAAAGAAAGCAGGGGTAGCCATCCTTATATCAGATAAACTAAAATTTACCCCGAAGACTGTAGTGAGAGATAAAGAGGGACACTATATCATACTTAAAGGATCTACCCAACAAGAGGAACTTAACAATCTTCAATATATATGCCCCGAATGTGGGAGCTGCCAAATATATCAATCAATTAATAACCAAAGTGAAGAAATACTTAGATAATAATACACTTATACTTGGTGACTTCAATCTAGTTCTTTCTATACTCGATAGGTCTTCTAAGCACAACATCTCCAAAGAAATGAGAGCTTTAAATGATACACTGGACCAGATGGATTTCACAGATATCTACAGAACTTTACATCCAAACTCAACTGAATACACATTCTTCTCAAGTGCACATGGAACTTTCTCCAGAATAGACCACATACTTGTTCACAAATTGGGTCTGAACCGATACCAAAAGGTTAGGATCGTCCCCTGCATATTCTCAGACCATAATGCCTTGAAATTAGAACTAAATCACAACAAGAAGTTTGGAAGGACCTCAAACACGTGGAGGTTAAGGACCATCCTGCTAAAAGATGAAAGGGTCAACCAGGAAATTGAGGAAGAATTAAAAAGATTCATGAAACTAATGAGAATGAAGATACAACCATTCAAAATCTTTGGGATGCAGCAAAAGCAGTCCTAAGGGGGAAATACATCGCAATACAAGCATCCATTCAAAAACTGGAAAGAACTCAAATACAAAAGCTAACCTTACACATAAAGGAGCTAGAGAAAAAACAACAAATAAATCCTACACCCAGCAGAAGAAGAGAGTTAATAAAGATTCTAGCAGAACTCAACAAAATCGAGACCAGAAGAACTGTGGAACAGATCAACAGAACCAGGAGTTGGTTCTTTGAAAGAATTAATAAGATAGATAAACCATTAGCCAGCCTTATTAAAAAGAAGAGAGAGAAGACTCAAATTAATAAAATCATGAATGAGAAAGGAGAGATCACTACCAACACCAAGGAAATACAAACGATTTTAAAAACATATTATGAACAGCTATACGCCAATAAATTAGGCAATCTAGAAGAAATGGACGCATTCCTGGAAAGCCACAAACTACCAAAACTGGAACAGGAAGAAATAGAAAACCTGAACAGGCCAATAACCAGGGAGGAAATTGAAGCAGTCATCAAAAACCTCCCAAGACACAAGAGTCCAGGGCCAGATGGCTTCCCAAGGGAATTCTATCAAACGTTTAAAGAAGAAACCATACCTATTCTCCTAAAGCTGTTTGGAAAGATAGAAAGAGATGGAGTACTTCCAAATTCATTCTATGAGGCCAGCATCACCTTAATTCCAAAACCAGACAAAGACCCCACCTAAAAGGAGAATTACAGACCAATGTCCCTGATGAACATGGATGCAAAAATTCTCAACAAGGTACTAGCCAATAGGATCCAACAATACATTAAGAAAATTATTCACCATGACCAAGTAGGATTTATCCCTGGGACACAAGGCTGGTTCAACACCCGTAAAACAATCAATGTGATTCATCATATCAGCAAGAGAAAAACCAAGAACGATGTGATCTTCTCATTAGATGCAGAGAAAGCATTTGACAAAATACAGCATCCATTTCTGATCAAAACTCTTCAGAGTGTAGGGATAGAGGGAACATTCCTCAACATCTTAAAAGCCATCTACGAAAAGCCCACAGCAAATATCATTCTCAATGGGGAAGCACTGGGAGCCTTTCCCCTAAGATCAGGAACAAGACAGGGATGTCCACTCCCACCACTGCTATTCAACATAGTACTGGAAGTCCTAGCCTCAGCAATCAGACAACAAAAAGACGTTAAAGCCATTCAAATTGGCAAAGAAGAAGTCAAACTCTCCCTCTTCGCCAATGACATGATACTCTACATAGAAAACCCAAAAGCCTCCACCCCAAGATTGCTAGAACTCATACAGCAATTCGGTAGCGTGGCAGGATACAAAATCAATGCCCAGAAATCAGTGGCATTTCTATACACTAACAATGAGACTGAAGAAAGAGAAATTAAGGAGTCAATCCCATTTACAATTGCACCCAAAAGAATAAGATACCTAGGAATAAACCTAACCAAAGAGGTAAAAGATCTATACCCTCAAAACTATAGAACACTTCTGAAAGAAATTGAGGAAGACACAAAGAGATGGAAAAATATTCCATGCTCATGGATTGGAAGAATTAATATTGTGAAAATGTCAATGTTACCCAGGGCAATTTACACATTTAATGCAATCCCTATCAAAATACCATGGACTTTCTTCAGAGAGTTAGAACAAATTATTTTAAGATTTGTGTGGAATCAGAAAAGACCCCGAATAGCCAGGGGAATTTTAAAAAAGAAAACCATATCTGGGGGCATCACAATGCCAGATTTCAGGTTGTACTACAAAGCTGTGGTCATCAAGACAGTGTGGTACTGGCACAAAAACAGACACATAGATCAATGGAACAGAATAGAGAACCCAGAAGTGGACCCTGAACTTTATGGTCAACTAATATTTGATAAAGGAGGAAAGACTATCCATTGGAAGAAAGACAGTCTCTTCAATAAATGGTGCTGGGAAAATTGGACATCCACATGCAGAAGAATGAAACTAGACCACTCCCTTTCACCATACACAAAGATAAACTCAAAATGGATGAAAGATCTAAATGTGAGACAAGATTCCATCAAAATCCTAGAGGAGAACACAGGCAACACCCTTTTTGAACTCGGCCACAGTAACTTCTTGCAAGATACATCCACGAAGGCAAAAGAAACAAAAGCAAAAATGAACTATTGGGACTTCATCAAGATAAGAAGCTTTTGCACAGCAAAGGATACAGTCAACAAAACTAAAAGACAACCTACAGAATGGGAGAAGATATTTGCAAATGATGTATCTGATAAAGGGCTAATTTTCAAGATCTATAAAGAACTTATTAAACTCAACACCAAAGAAACAAACAATCCAATCATGAAATGGGCAGAAGACATGAGGAGAAATCTCACAGAGGAAGACATAGACATGGCCAATATGCACATGAGAAAATGCTCAGCATTACTTGCCATCAGGGAAATACAAATCAAAACCACAATGAGATCCCACCTCACACCAGTGAGAATGAGGAAAATTAACAAGGCAGGAAACCACAAATGTTGGAGAGGATGTGGAGAAAAGGGAACCCTCTTACACTGTTGGTGGGAATATGAACTGGTGCAGCCACTCTGGAAAACTGTGTGGAGGTTCCTCAAAGAGTTAAAAATAGACCTGCCCTACGACCCAGCAATTGCACTGTTGGGGATTAACCCCAAAGATACAGATGCAATGAAACGCCGGGACACCTGCACCCCGATGTTTCTAGCAGCAATGTCCACAATAGCCAAACTGTGGAAGGAGCCTCGGTGTCCATCGAAAGATGAATGGATAAAGAAGATGTGGTTTATGTATACAATGGAATATTCCTCAGCCATTAGAAATGACAAATACCCACCATTTGCTTCAACGTGGATGGAACTGGAGGGTATTATGCTGAGTGAAGTAAGTCAATCGGAGAAGGACAAACAGTGTATGTTCTCATTCATTTGGGGAATATAAATAATAGTGAAAGGGAATATAAGGGAAGGGAGAAGAAATGGGTAGGAAATATCAGAAAGGGAGACAGAACATAAAGACTCCTAACTCTGGGAAACAAACTAGGGGTGGTGGAAGGGGATGAGGGCGGGGGGTGGGGATGAATGTGTGACGGGCACTGAGGGGGGGCACTTGATGGGATGAGCACTGAGTGTTATTCTGTATGTTGGTAGACTGAACACCAATAAAAAATAAATTTATTAAAAAAAAGAAGAGCTGATAAATTCATTTTTGCATATTTAAACCGAGGAATGTTACACAACAATGAAAATTTAAAAGTGCATTTTTTGACTCACAATTGCATGGATTTATATTATGAATATATTGCTGAGGGATATAATGAAAACATAAAAACCACATACTTAATGATTTGATTAATCTAAATCACAAAATTATCAAAATCTCCTGAAATGCAGATTTAGACATCAAGATAATGGTTAAATGTTAAATTTAAGAAGGATGAAACATGGCATGATTGGAAGGGATCATGAGAAAGGTATGTCTGGTGCATTGTTTATATTTTTTACATGTATAGTGTAGTCATTTCTTTAAAAAAAATCATTGAACTATGTGGTTATGATTTTCATGTCTTTGCATGTTTATGTATATATTTCAATTAAAAAAATCTTAAAATCTTCTTTCTACTCCTAACTTAAGCCTGGGAAAGGGCAACAAAGCTCTAGGTCTCTGGTCCTGATATTTGGCTTGCAGTCCCCTATTTTGCTAGCAGGCTGTACCTAATTTGCCTAGGATTGAATTTGGAGGTGGGACAACAAATAAAGGGGATGAAAATATACTGCATATTTTCTAGTTCCACGAGCTGATGTATTGATTTCAAGAATTGGCAAATGTTTAGCTCTGATGCATTGATATTTTATCAATTACAAATATTATATCAATTATATATTGATCTATTATCCCAAATCTATCAGCTTTAAAGCTGATTCTTCATCTCATGGGACACTTCTCTGAGTTCTTTGAAAAAGCCTCATACATAGGTCCCTCTCACTTGCAGCGTGTTTGTTTAATGTTGGCAAATGAGTTTCATCTAGATTGTAGCATTTTGAGTGCCTAAGCATCCAGTGCTATATCACCAGCTCTTCAAGGTTAGAGTCAACTTGCTTCTCTAAGTAACTCTTTGGGATGGGGATTTAAACCCAAGCTGGAGATACATGGTATAATTTATCCAGACATCGTCTCCCATCAAACACTGTAACCACAGACTGTCATAATGAAACACTTCCCTCTCCCCATGATAATTATTTGAATTACGCACCAGTTTTGCATGCTTCAATTTCTACGTAACAGGTATCAAATTCCCTAAGAGATTCTACTGAATTTCTTCTTGATTGAAATTAGAGGATACTCTCCCAAGCCTCAGTCTATGGGGTGGTAAGACTCAAAGCCAACCAGTTCTGTGAGAAAGATGTAATAGTTTGTGTTAGGAGCAAAGAATTAGGGAAACTAACATAGATTGGAAGTGGATATCAGATTACGTCCATCATCAAATCTAACTGGTCAACTGAGACTATTATGGGTTGAGCCATTTCACTAGGCATACTGGGCCTTTGGAATAGTTTGAAATTGATCATTTTCTTAGAATATTATTTTGGTATTAGAATAATTATATATAATTCAATCTTCTTTATAGGAGATAAAATTGATCAATTAGAAATAAAGAAAAAAAAAGTTCCAAGCTAACTTGAGACATTGTGTATCTAACGTAAGGAAGTATACTTCACCATTTTACTAAATCAATGTACAGCGCTGAATTTGTCTAATCTTTCTACACAATTATGAGTGTGTATGTATATGTGGTGTTGGGGTGAGGGTTCTTTTCATTCTTCCACTGCAATTTTACACATCAACAGCCCTGATCTTCATGAAATCAACTGAAAGGGAAAAAAAAAAAAAATGTCCACACAAGTTAAACCAGGTAGGGTTAGCTTTATCTAGAGGTAAACTCAGCCAGTTACATGTGCAACAGTGATTGGAGAAAGAACCAATGAGGTAATGAGGAAGACAGCAAAGAGTCATAACTATTTTTAACACTTTGAAGCTGTTAACTCAATGAATAGTCACTTGAATACCAATCAGAGGGCTGGCTGATATTCAATGTGACACTTGGAAAATGAACAGATAAAAGGATAACACTTATTTCAACGTTGTCGTGATCCTGCTACCTTCATATTAAGTGAAATTTCGTTTTATCAGAATTACCTACTAAGATATTTTGCCTTGGGATGCCTGGGTGCCTCAGTGGTTGAGCACTTGCCTTAGGCCCAGGGTGTGATCCTGGAGTCCCAGGATTGAATCCCACATCGGGCTACCTGCATGGAGCCTGCTTCTCCCTCTGCCTATGTCTCTGCCTCTCTGTCTCTCTGAGTCTCTCATGAATAAACAAAATATTTAATAAAAAAAAGATATTTTTGCTTTTTTTTCCCTATCACACTGCTTTACATGTTATTGTCTTGTTTTTCAATATATGTATTAATATAATAGCCCTCTAATGTTTCTGCATTGCACATGCATCCTCAGTTTGTAAATTTATTACACTTTTAAGAATACTGTAGTATTTCTAGATGTATAATATTTGAAAGTTAATATAAGGAAATACATCAATATGTATTAGAATTTTTAGAATTTTTGCTCTGCATCTTTTTTGTATGCTATCTATAAAATCTTTGCTTATTTGAAGGTCTTAAAGCTGCCCACTGAGGGAAGCCTGGGAGTCTCATTTGGGTGGCTCCCTCTTGGTTTCAGCCCTGGTCATGATCTTGGGATCCTGGGATTGAGCCTTATTTTGGGATCTGTGCTCAGTCTGCTTGAGATTCTCTCTCTCCCTCTGCCCTTCCCCCTCTTTCATGTTCTCTCTCTCAAATAAATAAATAAATACATAAATATTTTAAAAATTCATACTTATACTTCTTAAAGAAAGTATACTTTAAGTGTAATCTGATATTTGTTTTATTTTATTTTCATACTTAGATATATTTACTTGTTACAGATTTCTACTATATGGGTAAAAAATAAGACTCCCAACTATAAAAAAAAAAGACTCCCAACTATATGTATTATATAAGAAATAACCAATTTGCCTAGCACCATTCCCAGTTCATTCCTTCCATGTCACTCTGCAATGCCACTCATTTCATTTAGCTTGCTACCAAAAATGTGTGTTAATAGTTATTCTTCTCTTTATTCTATTATATTGTTCTGTCTCAGCAAAATTATTGCCCTTTTTTAGAACTATAGTTTTAAGATATAAATTAATATATCCTAGGGGCAATTATTTCCATATTTTATTCTACTTTAACATTAATGAGTTATTTTTGACCTATGTGTTCTCACATAGCTTTTAGATAACAGCGTCTCACTTTCCACCAAAAATGAGATCTTGAAATTGACATTGCTTTGAATTTATATATTATTTTGAGGAAAACCAAAATGTTTACAATATTTGATCTCTATGGCATGAGCATAGATTATCATTTCTTAAAGATGTCTTTAAAATCTTACAATAAAGTTTTGTCTTATTATCCATTAAATCTTTCATATCTTTTTTAAGATTATTTATTTATTTATTCATGAAAGACACACAGAGAGAGAGAGAGAGAGAGAGGCAAAGACAGGCAGAGGGAGAAGCAGGCTCCATGCAGTAAGCCTGAAGCAGGACTCAATCCCAGTACTCCAGGATGACACCCTGAGCCAAAGGCAGACACTCAATCGCTGAGCAACCCAGGCATCCCAAATCTTTCATATCCTTAATTACATTTATTCCTACTTATCTTAATGTATCTTTAAAACTTACTTGTTAAATTCTTCTGTTTATCTTGATATATGGAAATGGACTATACCTATTTTAAATATAAACATATATCGCTTTCATAAAATTAAAAATAATTTTAAGAACTGAAAACAGGACTTCTTAACATCATCAAATTTTAAATTGTGATGAACACAGTCGTGGTTCAGTCATGAAATGCCTGTGGTCGCATAGCAAGGATAACATAAATCTCATTATTGAGCTTCTAATCTAGTCAGCAGTTCTTTTTTTTTTTTTTATTGGCCTGATATCTGGTTAACTTTTGGTTTTGTTTTCTGAATTAGGATCTCTAGGCAACCTTTTCTAACAGTACAATGAGTCTTTTATGCATTATGTGATATATGTTTCAAATTATATTAGATATATGGTCTTAATCTAAATTATGACACTACTTTATTATTCTTTTTTAAGATAAGGTTCTTCCACAAATCTAGTTGATCGGGAGAGTGGCAAAAATTCAAATACTCAAGCCTCTAGAGTCCTATAAATATTCTTTCTGTTGGAATCATCCTCTGCCCTTCCTTCCTAGAAATTTTTTGCTGTTTCAAGAGGGGACATATTTTAAAAATTCATAAGAAGGTAATTTTTTTATGTAAGACACTGTCAGTTTAAAAAACAATAAAGTTCACTATATATCAAAACAATGCTTTAAAATTAAAATCTGCATTTAAAACACATACATATACGTGTGTATATGTATGTATATTTATACACATTGCACACTTTCTCCTTTTTGTTATACACATGATGATTAATAATACTGATGTTGATATATAGATCACTTAAATATTCACATACTTTGGCCATATGTCTAAAATGGTCACTCTAAAATACAAGCATTCATGGAAAGATGATCGGTGATATTTTTAATACTGTACAATTGCCTATTATTGAAAATTGCTTTTATTAACATACATTTTCAGCAAGTTTTGTCTTTCGTCTTCAATATTTAACTCTATGGAGTATACTGAACTATAAAGGGTCACAAATGTAACTTCATCTCTCCCCATATGGATGCACATGTGGGTGTGGATGAAGGGGAAGGTGAACCATGTGTTGTAGTCTAGGAGCCACATGCTCCTTTGAGAGCACATTTCACAGTTCTTACACATTTGGAGACATTTACTAATTTGAAAATCTGATTTTAATTAGATTAAACACAAATTTGAACTAAAATTAAATATAGTACAATACTGCCAACCATTGGTATAAAAGCAATCAACACTTTATAAAATAAAGGAAATTCCAGAACCAATGACATAAAAATAGTAGTCAAACTCACTTGAGTAATATTTTCTTAATAAATTTGATCTTAAATTCTGTGATTGCAAAACAAGGCTTAGAAACTTAATTTTGTTTAGGAGATGAAGTGGATTCTGTTGAGTCTCAGCATAATTCCGTAGAAAGTTGGTAAGACAATTGAGCTTTAAATATCATATACAGAGTACACTATAAAACATCAAGGAGTAAGAATACATTTTACTGTGTTTTGATGTGATAATGTTGTGGGTTTTTTTTTTTTTTTAGCAAAATCAGTGAAAGGAGTAGAAATGTTTTCTACATATGCTATTGGTTTCTCTTATACAAATTTTGGAGAAATAAAGGCTTCTGTGGTTTCTCAGTGTTTTTTTTTATAGAGCTTTAGCCTCCTAAGATACGGAAACATATGCTATACAGTTAGAGAATGTTTACTTTCACTTCTGCTAGAAATGTTTTCACACACCATAAGGTTAAATCTGTAGTCGTGTGTTTAAAACTTCTTTCATCTCTCTAATAGTATAACAATTACATTGTGGGAAAGGCCCCTAGGTCAGAAGGTACCAGGGAGACTGGAGCATTATTTTTCTAGCTATTTACATTTCAAGGAGACATCATTGTATTGTGAAAGCCAAAACTCCTAGGGCTATCTGACTCCTAAAAAAATATTATTTACATACAAAAGGACTGAAATAAGGAAGAAATCCTTTCAGGAGAGGAAGGGGGACAGTTACCCTCCTATGCCATTTATGAGCAGAGAAAAATTGTTTCTGCTTCTCTTACTGTGGAGTATCTGGAACTACACTTAGACCACTGACCTATCTTTTATTACATGGCCATGGTGTTAAGGTCTAGAGCAAAGGGGAATGGAGGTACTCATTATTTACTGTGAGGTATTTATTTATTTAGTTAGTTAGTTATTTTTAAGATTATTTATTCATGAGAGACACAGAAAGAGAGAGAGAGAGAGAGAGAGATTGAGAAAGGGACACAGGCAGAGGGAGAAGCAGGCTCCATGCAGGGAGCCCAGTATGGGAACCGGATCCCGGGTCTCCAGGATCATGTCCTGAGTGGAAGGCAGGCACTAAATTTCTGAGCTACCCAGGGATCCCCTACTGTGAGGTATTTAATAAGAACTCTTATCTCTGATGCAGAAAAGGTCATGTGCCCATTTGGAATAAAAACGATAAACATGAAAATTTATAAAACAATTTAACTGTTTACAATTAATGAATAAAGAAGGTAAGTAATTTCAAGAAATGGAATTATAATTTGAGTGCCAGGCACTGAAGAAGACCTTTCATATCCTTTACTATATATATAGTATATATATATAGTCCCCCCCCCCTAAAACTTGAGGAGTGGAATAAATTCCTTAAATGGTAAATAAGTGCATTTCAAAAAGGGTTCTAATGAGGTACTAAGGGGTTGATGATTTTCCTTTACATTTAAAATAATGAGTTAAAATTCCAAACTCCAAGGTAGTCAACCACATATAGGTCAGACACATACCCCAAGAGGTCCTTAATACATATTTTCTGGTGCAACTTTCAAGTAGAACATGATAATAATAGCAATGAAAAAAATATTACTATACTCCAATTTTGATGTTTATACTGTGCCAGAAACTACGCTAAAATCTTTATAGAATTTTTAAAAATCATTGTGTACAACAAATTCTCTAATCTAGAAATACTATAGTTTGTTTTTTTAAAAAGGTTTTTAAAATTTATTTATTTGACAGAGAGAGAGCACAAGTGGGGGGTGGTGGGTGGCAGGTAGAGGGCCCATGTTTGGCTCATTCCAGAACCCTGAGATCATGACCTGGGCCAAAGGCAGGTGCTTACCCACTTGAGCCATCCAGTCGCCCCAATACTGTAGTTTTTACTCTTTAGGTTGGATCCAAATTTTCACCTCTCAGGAGGCTTTACCTGAACATCCTCTTATATTGTTTCCAATATTGTTCTCTATATCAGTACTCTTTTCTTTCCTTTGCAAGGTCTTATCAAAGTCTGTCATGAATTAATTAATGATTGACTTTTAATTGGGCATGATATACCTTTCCTAAGAGAATATGTGTTCTAAAAAGGGAAATTTTTATTTGACTTTTACAAGATTTTATCCCCATCATTCTGTTGGTCCAGTAACTGCTTACTAGCATTTTTCAAATGCATTAATATATAAATGAGACCCAGCAGTGTTAAGTAACTTCTCCATGATCCTACAACTGCCAATGGACAGAGCAGGGGTTGCAAGCCAAGCCTGCCTCATTGCAAGAGCTGCTTTCTTCATCATTATACAAAATCGTTTTGCCTACATATTTTGTAATTGAGATTCTTGGGTTTCAAATATGAGAATCATCTTAAATTCTTCTTGTAAGTTCTTTTATATAGGTCCTAACTGTCTGTCTCAATTTTCCTGGCCATTTCCATGCTCTCTTATGATACAAAACTTTACTTACACCTACTCACATAGTACCATTTAGTGAGACTCTCTCCACTGGGGCAGTTGAGTGTAAAATGAGAGACAATTTTTGAGAATTGGAGCACAGTTGAAATTGTCTACAATGGGAATGAGAGAAGAATGCATACATTTATAGATTCTCTATTTCTTTCTTTTATGGACACCTATGTTTATTGGCAAATTATTAGTCAAAGGGAGAGTGGTGGCAACATATGTCTGGCCTTGGCGGCCACTTTCCCTAAAGTGTTTTCTGTTTGATTTGAATAGTGACATGGAGGTCTGGCAATGAATGAATACAGTCCTTGGAAATATGAGGAAATGATACAAATACTTTTAACTAGTTAAAAATCTGTTGTGTTGATACCTGCTTAATATATGTAGTAATTCCAGAAGTTGATAGCAGACCAACCCTGAGTAGCAAGGGTCTGATATAACCCATTTAAAGTAATTATGAAGTGTAGTGACAAATAAAGTCATAAACTATGCTAATTGGTACTGAGAATTAGAACTCAGTAAAAAATATATTTATCATCCTGACCATTTTATAGTGGAAGTAACTTTTCTCTTCCAGAGACAAAGTGTACCTGAATATTAGCAAAAAAAAAAGTCACTGGATAACAATTATTCTTATAATTAATTATAATTATTCTTATAAAATATCATAGATTTTATTCAGAGTTAAACAAGTTACAAGTAGCGTTTAATTTATTTAGTTTTATTTATTTAGTTAACAGATAAAAAAGAATGGTGTCCTTTTCAGAACCAATTAGCAATTTAAGGTGCTACCAAAATGTAGAATATAGACTTTATTAAAACAGAGAATACAGGGCACCTGGGTGGTTCAGTTAAGTGTCCAACTCTTGATTTGGGCTCAGGTCACCATCTCAAGGTTATGAGACAAGCCCTGGGGTAGCTCTGCACTGCATGTGGAGCCTGCTTAAGATTCTCTCTCTTCCTCTCCCTCTGCTCCTCCCTTCTCCCCTCCTCTCTAAAACAAAACAAAACCAAAGAATGCACTAAACACTGTCATTTAATAAAAATATTGACATAATTATTAAAGTATGTCAAAAGGTGTTGTGTGGTTCTATGTTTTCACATTACTTGGGTATACCTAGGAGTGGAATTGCTGGGTTATATAATAATTCTATTATTTAACATTTTGAGGAAGTCCAGATTGTTTTCCAAAGAAGCTGCACCATTCTACAATCTTACCAGAAGCCTTTGAGAGTTCCAAAAGTCCACATTCTCACTGATTATCTCATCTTGGGATTATGGTTATGGTATTGGTTATAAAATGGTAAGGCATTATAAGTTTGATTTACATCTCCCTAGTGACTAATGATTTTGAGCATCTTTCAGGTACACATGCTGGTCAGCTGTTTGTAGATATTCTTTGTAGGTATGACTATTCAAATTTGACCATTTTTAAACTGCACTTTTGGCCTTTTATTACTCGGTTATTATTCACTTCCATTTATTATTCACTTGGAGAATTCTCTATATATGCTGGATATAAGTCCCTAATTAGCTACATAATTTCAAATGCTACTCCTATTTTATGGGCTTATTACCAACTTCCCTGTGGCCAATAATTTGACTGGATGGTCAGGGACTTACGAATACTTACCAGAGTAACATCACAGAGGAGGATTTTAATAATCAAGTGAAGAGGATAAACCATGGAGTAAGTATTAGTCAGCTCTTTCCCCAACCACCCCTGTTCTCATCAAATGGACTCATATACAAAGTGGCCATTGTGTCAGTAAGGGAGGTTATGCATAGATGCAGCAACACAGAATTCCATTTCCAAGGCTGAGTTAGCTACAGCCACCCACTGAATGCCCAGACTGTCAGCAGCATAGACCAATGCTAAGACCCCTATTGGCACTATTCCTCATGGTGATCAGCAAGCACTCTGGTAGCAGTTTGATTACACTGGACCTCTTTCATCATGGCAAAGGTGTTTACTCTGGATAATTTGCCTTCCCTGAAAACAGTGCTTATGCCAAAACTACCATCCATGGATTTACAGAATGGCCTATCCACAGTCATGGTTTTCCACATTGTCTGCTTCCAATCAAGGAATTCACCTGACTGCAAAGAAGTGTGGCATTGGGCCACCTATGCTCAAGGAATTCACTAGTCTTTCCTATTCTCCACCATCCTGAAGCATCTGGCTTGATTAAAGGATGGAATGTCCTTTTGAAAACTCAGTTACAGTGTCATTTAGGTGACAATACCTTGTAGGGTTGGGGCCAGGTTTTCCAGAAGGCTGTATATGCTCTGAGTTAGCATCCAATATTTGGTATTGTTTTCCATAGCCAAAATTCACAGATCCAGGAGTCAAGGGATATAAAAGGGAATGGCATTCCTCACTATTACTCCTAGTGACTCACTAGCCAAATTTTTCTTTAAACTTTAAGCTTTACTGGCCTGCAGGTAGAATTAATTTTCTACTCAGTAAAAAACATATTTACATATTTATTTGAGGTAACTCAAAGTGACTCCATTGAACTGGAAGTTAAGGTCGCAACCCAGCTACTTCGGTCTCCTCATACCTCTGAATCAACAAGCAAAAGAAGGGCATTAGGTTCTGGCTTTGGTGACTGAATCTGATTACCAAGGGTAAATTGGACAGTTACTCTACAACAAAGTAATATGTCTGGAATACAGGAGATCCCTTAGGGCATTTTATAGTATTACCAGGCCCTTTGATTAATGTTGATGGAAACCTCAATGACCCAATCCAGGCAGGACTACTAATGGCCCAGACTCTAGGAATGAAGGTCTAAAAGACCTCACAGGTAAAGAACCATGACCAGCTGAAGTGCTAGCCGAAGACATAGAGACTACAGAATTAGTAGAAAAAAAGTAGTTATAAATAGCAGCTACAACCATGTTTTCAGTTACAGAAAAGAGGTCTGAAATTTCCACGAGTATTTCCTCTTTATTTTGCTATAAATATGTATGCAGATGCACATCTTTATATATATGACATATAATGAGATATATATGTGTATATGTGTATGTATTTGTTTTTCTTTGCTCTCTTATTCCCTTATCATGTAACATAAGATCTATTCACTAGATATCATGGTATTTTAATGCTGCTAATTATACATCATACTATTTAAGGTATTTATCACTCAAGGGCTTTATCTTTTGTCTTTCGGAAGGTATAGACCCATTTTCGGTTGTATGCAGGATAGTTAGATCACATTAGGTGGACTTTAGACCTTGTTATTATTTTTATTTGAAAATTAAATATGGCTTACGGAGCTATGTATGAATACCAAGTTGGGAAGAAGTGGAGTTTTAATGGTCAATTTTATGTATAAATTTGCCTGTACCACAGGTGCTCAGATTTCACCTTATTTCTATATTTCAGCAACATTTTTGAATTATTACCTTTATATTATCTTTATATTATTACCTTTATATTATCTTTATCCTATTGTTTTTGGTGTCTTTTATTTGCAGATGTGTGTTTTTGGGCTGACTTGAAGATCTCCCCATGATCCACACATTTTGTATTCATTCTCTTGTACAATCTCAACCACTTGAGAATGGGTGAAACTTGTGACTTGCTTCTAAGAAATATATGGCAAAGATGATGAGATACCGCTCCCATGATTAGATTACATTATATTGGAACACAGATGGGAGGTAATTCTGTTAGATAAGACATGCTCTTACCAATAGAATTACTAGTAAGTCTGAATAAGCAAGTTGCTATGAGTCCTACAGCCAAAAGGAAATGAATCTGCCAACAGCTTGGGTGAACTTGGTAGTCTACCCTTCCCCAGCCAAGCCCCTTGATAGGAAACCAGCCCTGGCTGGCACCATCCCAAATTACTATGCCCATTCATAATGAATACTAATTCCTCAATACTTACATTTGAGCCAGATTCCAAGGTTCTCTCTCAGATTATTATAATGTTTTTAGACTTAAAAAAATTATACTGTATTTTGATATCATAGCTTCAAATTTGATATATTTCTCTGATTTTCAGGATTCAAATGATCTGCTATAATTTACTTAACTTTCTCTTTTCCACCTGTTATACAAATAAATGGGAAAGGAGACTCCAGGAAGATTTTCTTATGTGAATGTGTCATAAAGTTCGCTTGGCTTAGAGGTTATGTGTCTTAAAGTTATGTTGCATAGATATTTTCCATGATATACTTCTTTATCTCAAAATTACCTGCCATGATGGCTACAAAAATATCTTGAAAAAAAAAAGGAAGCATTGTATGTTGAATACCTAATGATTATGACTAACATAATCATGCATTGCTTATACTGTGTCTTCTTAATCCTTTCTTTATTTCCTTTTTAAAATTTCTGTTTCATTCATGACCTGGTTACAGCTCAGGGCAACTTTAACAGATAAATGTAATTTAACTATAGGTGTTAAACTGAATATATACAGTCCCCTTTGTCTCAGTAAATGTTTTGCACTAATATTATTAAATCTGATCCTATTAATTCAGTATATATGAACCTCCATTGTACAAGGCACTAGATATAGAAAGGAGAATTGGAAGACATGGCATTTGCTCTCCTGGAACTTAAAGTATTTGAGTCCACTATCTCAATTGCTTGCATATGTGTCTAATTTACTAGGAAGGAAAATGAAAATCAGTGGAAAATATAACATATCCTATTCGTAAGTACTATATTCTGTTAACACAAGATTGTGAAATGAAGCAAATTAGAGCTATTTGAGAGAATATGCAATAGTTTCCCATTCCCACTCTCTAAATATTTCTAAAATGAATGGAGAATGAAGAAGGTTGAAAATTGTTAGAGAATGTGAATTATATTACTGTAATGATATTCTCAAATGCATTTGTTATGAGTACATTTTTAAAAGGACATTATATTTAATATCAATTATCACTTCTCAAGAGGAAAAATAATATTTTTGGAAACTGATGATGCAGATATATAACTCTCATTATTCATTATGCATTTTATTATCTACTTGAAATTTAAAAGAAAATGTATTTTTTAGCTGAAAGTTTGCTAACCAGCGGTAATAGTCATTATTGCGAGAGTAATGGCAGTAAAAAAAATCACTTGAGAAATAAGGGTAGTTTGGAGAGTTAAATAAAGATGAAATGTTAGTAACTCAGAGAGAAAGGACTTTAATGTCTCTTAAGAGATCAAGCCATTTAACTATATTATACATTTCTGAATCGTTTAGATTTTGATACTTAATTCTCACAATAATAGTTTTATATAAAATATAAGTGTTGAAAATAAGATATGAAAAAAATTTCCAAAGTCTCCCTGTACAATAGATTTATTCAAATTTGGGAAAATACACAATATTTTTCAATATTATTGCCACTAGTGAGGAAATATTTCAGTTATTCTCCTTATAAGCAGTAATGTGATCTGAAGTTAAATTTCCTGTAGGGTTTACATGAAAGAAGATTTGTGAAAAACATACTCCAAAAACTATTACAATTACTAGTTGAACATTTAAGGAATAATTTATTTGCTGAAAAAAAATCACTAGTTTTTATCGTTCTTAAGTAGGTTACATGGTTCTACAACATTTAAAAAGTGCAAGAGATTAAGAAGCTCTTTGCACTTCTATTAGAGAAATGAAAGGTTTTCTTCAAGTATGTTATCTATATTTTATCTCATTTTCATTAACTTAAATCTACCCTAAAATTATAACTCTAATAATGTTAATGAACTCCATCATTTAATCAATTGTAGGGAACTATTTAGAACCTACTCCACATTTTTGTAGATATATACTTTATCATTTTTGGGACTCCTCTGTACTTCTATGCACAAAACCTTTTAGGGGGATTATTTTTGTCCACCTCTAACTACAGTGCTCCAGTAGAGGCTACTAATTGGAAGCCATTGCATCTCTGGATACCTGATTAGCTATATGATCTGACTGGGGCCAGTCAGAATTCTTGTCCACTACTTCCAAGTTTAATTTAAAAGAAAAGGAATTCATCCTCTCTGGTAGTGGAGCTGGGAAAACAGAAGTCTAGAAGTCATTGGTGTTCATGATTCCAGTTTAGTTGGAAAAGTCAACATAAGAGAATGAAAGCAAAACACAGAACAAAATAGAAAGTAAGGGGCAGCCCGGGTGGCTCAGCGGTTTAGCGCCTCCTTCAGCCCAGGGCGTGATCCTGGAGACCCTGGATCCAGTCCCACATCGGGCTTCCTGCCTGGAGCCTGCTTCTCCCTCTGCCTGTGTCTCTGCCTCTCTCTCTCTCTCTCTCTCTCTCTCTCTCATGAATAAATAAATGAAATCTTTAAAAAACAAATAAAATAGAATGTAAGGAGTAAAAATCAAGAGTCCTATTGGAATTGTGCTGGCTGAAGTAATCTATACCTCTACCCTTTCCACAGTTGACTGTGTAGGTTAATAATGGCTTATTTGTTTCATTTTGCTTTTATTTATTTGTCTGGCTTTGTGTTTACTTTTGGTATAATGGGACTCCTGACCAAAGGTCAGATTTACTGTGGATTTACAAGGACCCATAAATCATCTTAGTGGTCATTTTATAGTACCTAAATGTATAATTACAATTGGCATACTTAATACTTGGCATAACTCCCACATCAAACTGGGTTACTGGGTTTGTCAGATAAGGACTCTCATAACACAGGAGGCAAAATAAAGACTGAAACTGCCACTCTGCTGAGATAGTAAATAGAAAACAATAATCTATCTTGGACCAAATATAAATTAATAAAAATTAATAAAGATGTAAAGGATGCAGAGGCAACAGTCCCCATCATATCTCCACTTCATTCACCAGTTTGGCTCTTGCAGAAAATAGAAGGATCCTGGAAGATGACTACATGCTATTATCAACTAAATAAGTAACAGACCCAATTACAGTGCTAGATGTGTAGTCCATGCTAGAACAAATTATTATGTTCTTGTTATTAGTTCTTATTATGGCCTTGGATGCAAGAATGCAGGATAGATTTAGTGAGTGCTTTCTATTATTTATTGTGAACAGAACAGAGGAACAGAAAGTTTAGAAATAGTTTAGAAACAGTTTCATATTTACATGGAAGAGGTGACAATATACATTTACAATTTTCCCCCCAGCTGTATCTCTTCTTCTGTCCTACATCATTTAGTAGTACAAGGAAATCTGAACCATTTGGATACTCTAACACATCACATTGATCCACTAGATTATATTAATTAAGATAAATAATCAAGAAATATCTATCATCGTAGATGCTCTGGCAAGACAAAGGTTCTCCAGAGAGTAGGAAATAAACATATGTAGAGACAGAGGCCTGATTTATCATATTTAGTGGAAGCAGACAGCATTTCTCCTCTCAAGTGCCAAAATCATGTATATGTGACAAATTTACCTTTTTAAATTTGAGTATAATAAACTGATATTTGAAAAATTAAGTTTCAAGAGAAGATGTTTTAAAATAGGAGGTAAAATAAATAATTTGCAATCATAAGACTTGCATCATTCATTGTTTTTCTAAACAAAAACATTTTTTTAATTTATTTTTTATTGGTGTTCCATTTACTAACATACAGAATAACCCCCAGTGCCCGTCACCCATTCACTCCCACCCCCCGCCCTCCTCCCCTTCTACCACCCCTAGTTCGTTTCCCAGAGTTAGCAGTCTTTACGTTGTGTCTCCCTTTCTGATATTTCCCACACATTTCTTCTCCCTTCCCTTATATTCCCTTTCACTATTATTTATATTCCCCAAATGAATGAGAACATATAATGTTTGTCCTTCTCCGACTGACTTACTTCACTCAGCATAATACCCTCCAGTTTCATCCACGTTGAAGCAAATGGTGGGTATTTGTCATTTCTAACAGCTGAGTAATATTCCATTGTATACATAAACCACATCTTCTTTATCCATTCATCTTTCGTTGGACACCGAGGCTCCTTCCACAGTTTGGCTATCGTGGCCATTGCTGCTATAAACATTGGGGTGCAAGTGTCCCGGCGTTTCACTGCATCTGTATCTTTGGGGTAAATCCCCAACAGTGCAATTGCTGGGTCGTAGGGCAGGTCTATTTTAACTCTTTGAGGAACCTCCACACAGTTTTCCAGAGTGGCTGCACCAGTTCACATTCCCACCAACAGTGTAAGAGGGTTCCCTTTGCTCCGCATCCCCTCCAACATTCCTGCCTTGTTAATTTTCCCCATTCTCACCGGTGTGAGGTAGTACCTCATTGTGGTTTTGATTTGTATTTCCCTGATGGCAAGTGATGCGGACCATTTTCTCATGTGCTTCTTGGCCATGTCTATGTCTTCCTCTGTGAGATTTCTCTTTATGTCTTTTGCCCATTTCATGATTGGATTGTTTGTTTCTTTGGTGTTGAGTTTAATAAGTTCTTTATAGATCTTGGAAACTAGCCCTTTATCTGATATGTCATTTGCAAATATCTTCTCCCATAAACAAAAACATTGTGATTTAATCTCTCTGGTTTTCAAATAAGCCTATATTAAAATACACATTTTAATGATGTTGGACTCAGACTCTTTTAACACTTGGATTTGATTGCTGGGGTATTAATCAATATACAAAATCAACTTCAAATTCCGTATAATTAGAATTGCTCCAAGGAAGAATATTGTCAGAATTAAAGATTCTCCAACGTGAGAATAATTAAACTGTTAAAATTTTTGACAGAGATAATTAGCACTGTGAATGATTCTAACTTTGCTTGTCTTATATGACTTAATGACAGCTTTTGCACTTAATGGACATAAACCAATATGTGCAGAATATATATTTTTAAAAATCTAATTATCGTCAGTTTGTATTACCTAGGCTAATTGCTGAATACTGTAAGGTTAATAATTTAAACCAAAAACACTCTTCAAATAATTAATATGTTGCTTTTCAAAGTACATTTTTTTCTGTAGATTTAACTTCCCAATTATGTCTTTCTACCCTTAGGTAAAATTAAAACTAATTTATAATTTAATTCAAATGACTTCACCATTATCCCCTTTTCAACTCTTTTATTTAGAAATATTTTCTTTCTTTACTGTTACCCACCATTAAACACAAAGCACATTCTACTTTTTGTCATATTTAACACAAAAAGTATTTTTTAATCGTAATATTAAAAAAAAGTTCTATGCAGGGAGGCTGCTTCTCCTTCTGCCTGTGTCTCTGCCTCTCTCTCTCTCTCTCTCTCTGTGTGTGTGTCTCTCATGAATAAATAAAATCTTTAAAAAAAAAGTTCTAATAACAGTGTCCTTCCATTACCCTTTAAGTAGGCAAAAATCAAGAAAACCTTTAAAGTTTCACACTTATGTAAAAAGCAAGTAAATGATAGTATTAAAAATTGAGACTATGCTATGATTTTTTTAATTACATGAAAATATTTTGTATTTAAGTATTTTCTTTAAAAAGTGAATGCTGCTCAGATTCCTTATGCTTTAACTTTTTCTCAGAATGTACTTTTAGCAATATCCAGAACTGGAAACATCAAAAGTTTTCAAAGAGTGTTTATGACCTCTTACATATTATTTTAAAAATAAGTGTACATTCTAATATAGAGAGTTCTCAAAATTAATATGAATTAACTAAGCCAAAAATGTTTTCATTATTTAATTTGTGCCATTTGCATTCTATGACATTTAAACTATAAAGCATTTTGGAAAGAGAATAAAGAGATCTAATCACAAGAAATCATCGTGAACACATGAAAAGATCTCCTTAATAAAATTACAATTGCCTTAAGTAATTTCCTTTCAATAAAATATAACTTTTAGTAATAATAATGTCAACATCAGTGTTAATAGTCTTTCTTTTTCTTACTTTAGGTGAGTAAAATAAAGAATCTCATGCTTCCTTGCAATGTTTAATTTCTGGGTACATAGAGTTTAATTTTTTTTTTCTCTGCTTAAAACAAATTATGATGTTCTTTTGCAAAGGAATTATTTCTTTACTTCCACCAATCTTTTAGAACCTTTGTTTGGCATGATATAAATTTTGATTTTGAGTTCTACATTGATATACATGGGATACAAATAATTTGTTAATATTATATTATTCTCATTTGTAAATAACTATTTCTTAAAAGAAACAATATAAACTCATATTGGTCTCACTCAATTATTACCAGTAATACCTAAAAAGGTAGAGGAAAGAAAAACCCTACAAAATTACAACAAGATTTTTAGCAAGAGTGAGCTAATGGTTATCTTGTAAATATTTGCTGAAAATTCAAAATTTGTAAACAGTTCTTACATGTTGTCACTTGGTTATGGTATAGTTCTGTTATATGGTTATGTATATAATATATACATTTGTGTATACACACACACACACACACACACACACTGAAATCAATACCACTAAGAATTTCAATTACAGAACCTAAAAATTTCTAGGAAAACTTAAAGGGAACCTAAACTTGACCCTGTTTTTATTGTTGTTCTTACTTTTCTTTCTATAAATCTTAATAGAATACCTCCCTTTATGGAAAAAGCATCATTTGAAGAATTATATACTACTACAGTTTGGATCATTATGCCTCATAAACATGCTCTTGGGGCACCTGGGTAGCTCAGTCAGTTGAGTGTCTGACTTGCTCAGGTCATGATCTCAGGGTTGTGGGATCGAGCTCCAAGTCAGGCTCTGCACTCAGGGTAATCTGCTGCCCTACCCCTCTGCTCTTTCTCGATTTGCTTTCTTTTTTTCTTTTTTCCTCTCACATAAATAAATATTTTTTAAATGTTCTTAATTGACTTATAAATTAAACAAAGTCAAGTATTCCAAACAACAAAATGCAATGATAATAATAATAATATTCTCATATTTACTTTCTTTAAAATGAATAAATAGATTAATTATCTAAAAATAATTTAGAAGGAAAATGTGAAGCTTTCTTTGATGTAGTAATTACCTTTTTAAAATTATTTTTGGATTATGTTAGCCCAAAATATTTAAATACTTTAATTCAGCTACATGCCTTATTTAGTTTGGATTAAATTCAGTATACAGATTTTTAAACATATATGGCTAAAGAGAGTAGTCTAAAATAAATAATAGCAGGGTTTGTAGAAAAGCAGAAAATTGTGATTAATGATCTCATAAATATTCAACCAGTTTCAAACAATTAGCAGAATTAAATACAAGGTAAGTGTTTTAGAAACTAAGTAAAGGTTATTGCAATAATAAGCTAGCCTTTACTCAAATTAAATGAATGAGAAATAAGCAGCTATATTTTGTTTCAACAACTATACTTCTTCATATACAATTTGAGAGTAGCCTGAAGTCAAATATAGGTCAAAAACTGAGTTACTTAGTTTCTGATCCCTCAAACATTAGGTCTTCTGACAACATCATCCTGTAAAATGTAGCCTTTTTAAAGACAAATCTATTGATTTCCTGATTAATGTACAACTCTTTTATTGGCATTTACTACAGGAGACATAATTTTAATGTTTGTATGATCAATAGTTCCATCAACATTAAGAATTCCTACTGTTAGTTTGAATGGCTCTAAGTATAGGGAATTGTATTTTTCTTGATAAATACGGGAAAAACTTGTTAATATTAGCAAACCAAGGAAAATTGATGTTCTACGTGGTGTTCTATTGTATTTTGCTCCCAAAGGAAAAGAGAAAAACAAAACAAAACAAAAAAATTCTTTAAAGCAATTCCTTGTAAATACCACAGTAGAGATGCTAGCTGTTGGAGATACATGGAAAGCAAATACTTTTACAACCGTCATTTTCTAGTTTTTTTAATGCCTAATATATCAATACATGTAACAAAAAAAATATATAAGGTTCTGAATTTTCAAATGAACCTAACCAATTTAATTACAGTAATGTAATTCTACAATAGTAATATTACCTTTTTAATTTTAAAAATATTTGTTTTTTTGTTTGTTTGTTTGTTTGTTTACCTGAGAGAAAGAGTGAGTGAGAGTAGGGGAAGGAGCAGAGGAAGAGGGACAAGCAGACTCAGAGCCTGAGATGCGGCTGATCCCATGATCCTGAGATCATGACCTAAGCTAAAATCAAGAGTTGGGACACTTAACTGACTACACCACACAGGTGCCCTGGTAATAAGCTTTTAATCAATTTAATTACAGTAATGGAATTCTATGGTGATAATACTACCTTTTATTTATTTTATTTATCTTTTTAGGGATATTATTTATTAATTTTATGAGACACAGAGAGAGAGGCAGAAACATAGGCAGAGGGAGAAGCAGGCTCCCTGCAGGGAGCTTGATGTGGGACTAGATCCCAAGACCCTGGATCACAACCTGAATCAAAGGCAGAGCTCAACCACTGAGCCACCCAGGTGCTCCAGTAATACTACCTTTTAGTTTTAAAACATCCATATATTAAACGAGACCCTAAAAAATAATAATAAAAAAATAAACGAGACCCTTAGAGGGATTGTCTAAAATTTAATAAAATTGTACTTAAAAATTATTATAGGTTTTACACTTACTTGAATTTTGCTAAATATATATTTTTTATTTATCATATTAAAAATGAAATGAATCAAGACCAAGTAGGATTTATTCCAGGTATGCAAGGTTGGTTCAACATTCAAGAATACATCAGTGTAATCCAGTATATCACGAGGTTAAAGGGAAAAAAATCATAGAATCCCATTAGTTGATGCAGAAAAGCACTGGATAAAAGTCCAGTATCTATTTATGACAGAAACTCTCAGCAAAATAAGAATAGAGGGGAAATTGCTCAAATTGGTAAAGAATATCAAGAATAACTTTTTTAAAAAAGATTTTATTTATTTATTCATGAAAGACCCACAGAGAGAGAGAGGCAGAGCCACAGGCAGAGAGAGAAGCAGGCTCTATGCAAGAAGCCTAATGTGGGACTCAATCCCAGGACTCCAGGATTACACCCTGGGCTGAAGGCAGACGCTCAACTGCTGAGCCTCCGAAGCGTCCCTCAGTGAATAATTATCTAACATTATACTTTATGATGAAAGACAAAATGCTTTTCATCTAAGATCATGAACAAAGCATGGATGTCTACAATTATTCACCACTACTCTGAAGAACACAACCAAAAGCATGATTCATAAAAGGGAGAAAATTAGTTGGCTATTTATTAAAATGAAAAACTTTCATTCTGCAAAAGATACTTTTAAGAAAATGAAGTTGAGCTATATACTGAGAGAAAATATATGCAAACATTTATCTGATTAATAACATATATCCAAAATGTATAAAGAACTCTCAGAACCCAATGATGAGGGCAGCCCGGGTGGCTCAGCAGTTTAAGGGCCGCCTTCAGCCCAGGGTGTGATCCTGGAGACCTGGGATCGAGTCCCACATCAGGCTCCCTGCATGGAGCCTGCTTCTCCCTCTGCCTGTGTTTCTGCCTCTCTCTCTCTCTCTCTCTCTCTCTCTGTGTCTCTCATGAATAAATAAATAAAATCTTTAAAAAAAAAAAAAAAAGAACCCAATGATGAGAAAACAAACAATCTAACTGTGTAATGTGGAAAAAGTCTGACCGGATGTTTTTCTAAGAGATATGCAGAAAGCAAATAGCATATGGAAAGATGTTCAACATCATCTGTCATTAGAGAAATGTATATTAAAACACTGTGAGATAGCACTAAATATCTATTTAAATGGCTTCATTCCAAAGAAATGGAAAAGAGTGAGAATGTTGAGCAGTAATGATACAGCCAGTTTGGAAGAGAGTTCAACATCTTAGAAAACTGAACATAATCTTACTTTGTGTTCCAGAAATTGTATTAGGTATTTGCTAACTGATTTGAAAATAATAAAACCTATGTGTGAATATTTGTAACAACTTTATTCATTATTGTCAAAACAGAAGCAGCCAAGATATCCGTCAATAGGTTCCTGGATAAATAAACTGTGGTAGGTTGATAAATATGAAATATTATTCAGCAATAACAAAGTAGTAAGTCATGCAAAGGCATGAATGAATTTTAAATGAATATTAATAGTGAAAGACTACATACTTTTTAATTACATTTATATGACACTCTGGACTAGGAAAAACTACAGAAACAGTTGTTGGTAAGAGTTTAAGGTAGAGAGTTAATGAGTAAAGCATAAAGGATTTTTAACTGTCCTGAGTAAAATTATTCTGAATGATAGCTGCAGTGGTGAACACATGACATTAACCTTTTGTCAAAAACGCTTAGAGTGTTTTCAGCACTGACAGTCAATCTCAATGTTTCAAATAAAAAAAATCATGTAGGAACAGAAGAATCCCAAGATGAAATCTAGAATATGACAAAATAATATAACTTTTGCATGTGTATAAATTCATCTCACTGAAAAAAATGTACTGGAAATGAGTGGATTCTATAAGACTAAAGGCAAAACAAACCATTCATGAGCATTTTATTTTAAGTTGATAAAGTTGTTATCCATGGAGTAAAGACTGACAATTCTAAAACCACTATATATTTTTATTATATATAGTTATTTTATTTTATATGTATTGTTTTTCACTTGCTACTTTATTTTTTTAATGCCTCTACATGAAAATCTTAAACTGTATATGTGACTAACATTTGTGGCTCACATTGTGTAACTATTGAACGATGCTGTTCTAAGCTGTCATATGCCAAAAAGGAATTCCAAATTTCTTAGGGTTCCATTGAGTGAGCAAGTATAGCTTTATAAGACTTAATATGGCCAAATTTATTTTTGAACATTCCATCTTAATAATTTCTACCTCAGACTTACTGAACAATTAAGTAAAAGGATGTCAGATGATGGGAACCAGGTTTCTCATTGTTAGAGTGGCAGGTTACAGATAATCAAGGTGGGTAAGGCTAGAAAACCCATGTGTAATGAGTTGGTTTGGAGACATTAGTATGAAGTGATGCTTACTTTAATACAGATGGTTACATGCAAAAATATTTACAGATATGTTTATAGCCACAGCTTACTCTACTCATGTATAATTCCTTTCTCTGTCAGTTCACAGTGCCTACCTGCAAAGATACTACAGAAGCAACAAGCATACTTGGATCCAAATTCTGGTCTCTAATGTTATTCTTCAATAAAGGGAATCAGATCTATTTACCTGGTTGATTCCAGGGCTGAGGCAGAAAATATAGACTATTAGCCTAGAGCATCTCATAATGTCAGAAAGTAAGGAAGTACTTAAATATACACACTCACACACAGACACTCACACACACAATGATGGAGGGGCCAAGTGGAAAAGTTCCCAATAGCCAAAGCTGAAATAATTCAAACTCAAAAACATAAAGTAGTACTGGACTGTAATACAAAACCTAAAATAATCTTCCGTAAGTCTTTACCGATATAAATGAATTAAATAAGTAAATCAATGGAGAAGAAAAGATAAATCTCCAATGCAGAAGAATTCCAATAATTTGGTGTAAACTCCAGTCTCAAGAAGGTAGATCATAATTTCCTATTTCTTCGGGCATGCATAGTGACTTCTTTTCAAAGAATGCATTACGGTGATGCCCAGGTGGCTCGCCGGTTGGGCATCTGTCTTTGGCTCAGGGTGTGATCCCGGAGTCATGGGATTGAGTCCCACATTGGGCTCCCTGCATGGAGCCTGCTTCTCCTTCTGCCTGTGTCTCTCTCTCTCTCTCTCTCTCTCTCTCTCTCATGAATAAATAAACAAAATCTTTAATAAAAAAAGGATACATTATGGAAAAGGAAAAAAAGTCTTTTGTTTTTGCAAAGCTTTATTTTATTTATTTATTTTTAATCACACATCATGACCCTGGAGAAGAGGCCCAGCCCCTGGGGAACCCAGTGGGCTGTTCATAAGACACCTCATCGTAGGGTCTGGCAGGACCAGGGTGTGAGGCTATAGGGCTGGTACACTAGGGGAAACAGTGGAGAGGTAGCTACCAGGCACAACTCCTGCCAAAGGTGGGCTGGAGAAGCCACGGGGTAGGAGGGGGGCAGCTGGTGGCTCACCAGGAGAAAGCTGAAAAACACTGCTTTAGTCAGGTGATCAAAGTTAATATGAATAGTGATATATCATGATAAATCATGCTAGGTTGTGTATTGATGAGACTTTTCACCTTTCCTCTTTGGTTTTCCTCACCCAAAACTATAACCTTATTCTAATTATGAGGGGAAAAGAAGATCAGACAAATTCCAATAGAAAGACATCCTACAAAATATCTTAGTAGTTTTCAGCTCTCAAGGTAATCTTCAGAAAAGAAAAGCCTAAGGAAACAGGACTAAATGTAATGTGGTACCCTGTCTTGGATCCTAGAACCAAAAAAGAACATAAGCTATGTATCTAGATGTAGATATTTATTCATTTTTTTTTTTACTTAAAGATTTTTTTTTATTCATGAGAGACACAGAGAGAGAGAGAGGCAGAGACACAGGCAGAGGGAGAAGCAGGCTCCATGCAGGAAGCCCGATGTGGGTCTCAATCCCAGGACTCCAGGATCACGCCCTGGGCTAAAGGCAGACACTCAACCACTGAGCCACTGAGGTGATGTAGGTATTTAAAGGAAATCTGTATAGAGCATGACTTTAGTAATAGTAATTCTTTATTTGTGACAAATGTACCATATTAACATAAGACATTGGTGATAGAGGAAATATTGTGGGATACATGGGAACTCTCAACCTATACCTTTAATTTTTCTGTAAATCTAAAAGTATTTTGAAAACAAAGTTTATCAAGAAAATAAACGAATAAGAGGGATCTGGATGGCTCAGTCAGTGTCTAACTCTTGATTTCACCTCAGGTGGATCTCAGAGCTGTGAGATTGAGCCCCGTGTTGGGCTCTGTGCTGAGTGTGGAGCCTGCTTAACATTCTCCCCCTCTCCCTCTGTCCTTCCTCTCCCCCCAATTCCCACACACTTTCTTTCTCTCTCCTGGATAAAAAAAAAAAAAAAAGAAAAGAAAAGAAAAGAAAAGAAAAGAAAAGAAAAGAGATGAATCCGAGAAAGACATGCTTCTAAATTAGCCATACAAGATAATTTCTGAACCTTGTGAATTTATCTACTAATACATAATAAATTAATATAATCTTGTGTTTTAACTAAAATTCACATGGAGAATTACAATTAAAATGCTAAAATTTAGCTATGACCTATGTTTTCAATTTATAGTGAATAAATCATTCTGATCAAAGTATAAAATTCTATATTACATTCTCAGTAAGTTAAAATGTTTCTCCCTAATTTTTCAGCTATTTGGCAAAGATCTCAGAAATCTTGTGAAATTTGGAAAACCCCCATTCAAATATTATTTTATAAGAGAGGTATTTAGAACTAGTGAGTAAGTCTAAGATTTATTAATCTGTGAGTGGCAGTATCAAACTAAACATTTGAGTTACAATTACGTAGGTATATGAATTGGGTAATCTTTCTTTTTCTGGTATTTCACAAACAAAATATTTAACCATAGCATTTTTTCACTAAGATAGACTGTAGAAAATAATCACAATAATGTCTTACTTAAAGTTTTCAAATAACTGACATTTACGTGTTCTCATTTTGTTTTTTTGTTTTTTTTTAAGATTTTATTTATTTATTCATGAGAATACACAGAGAGGAGAGAGAGAGGCAGAGACACAGGCAGAGGGAGAAGCAAGCTCCATGCAGGGAGCCCGAAGTGGGACTCGATTCCAGGTCTCCAGGTTCATGCCCTAGGCTGAAGGCAGCGCTAAACTGCTGAGCCACCCCGGCTGCCAGATGTTCTCATTTTGATATGATTTTTAACATACCGACATTCACAGAGTAAGTTCTATAATGTCCATTTTGCAAATGAGGAAAACACCTCCCCAGAATTAAGTGCTTGGATTGAGATAGTACTTTGATTTAAACCTACATCTTCTAATTCAGCCTTGTGCTCTTCCCTCTTTTCCACTTTTTTTTCCTTTTATGTCTTACAATGGTCTGCATAATCGTCAACAGGACAATAGTGATGGGCCCTTATGCCACTTGGCAATGTATGACCTTAATGAGAACAAATGAAATTGGATAGGTTTAACTTGAAACATCACCCTTTTCAATGGCATCTTGGAAAACCAGTACATTGACATATTGATCATTGCATGTACAATTATAATAATTCCCTGTTTATTTTCATTCTGTTTTTCTCTATTTGAGTAAGACTAAATTTTAACTAGGAATGCAAATTCTGAATTCATCCTACATTACATTGTATATTGGTTGGCTATTGTAGCATCATATTTATAAATGTAGAATTTACTGACAAAATGGTGTTAATAAATCAATCTTTATTTCCCAACTCATCTTTCTTACAGCTTCATTGATAACATATTTTCCAGATATCTACTTTTTATTTACCCCCTCATAAGCAATAGTCACCCAGATGTGGCAAGTTCCTATGTTTATTTGCTAATTTTGAAGTACAATTGTAGAATTCCTTTATTGGAACTGGGAGTTTGGTGGGGGTGGTGAAGAGATCTTTCTTTGCCACTATTGAAAAGAAATCATACCCACTGCTAATCTAATTGGGGATGTGAGGATCACATGTCCCTATATTCCTAAAACCCTTCAAAACGACTGTGGGGTGGCCACTGTGTCTTCCATGAAAAAACACAGTGCAGTAGCTTTTAATTTGAGGAAAAATTATTTCACTTGTTAAGGTAACTTAATCTTTAGAATAAATTCAGCATTATTGTGTAAAGACCTTGCGATTCTTTTCTGGGTCTGGCTTAGATTTTAAGAGACAATTAGAAATGGAATTTGGCTTTGAGATAGAAGTCACGGCCAGTATATTGCATCACCCAAATGCTAATTGTTCCATTAAACTTAGCCCAAATATGATCAACCCTCACTAAGCAAGACCCCTTCTTGGTTTAACCTATTCTCATTAATTATTAGTTCTATAACTTCCACAGAGTCACACTATCATACATACCTACCTGGAAACATGTGCATCTATGTAAACTGTTTTTTCAACTATTATCAGAAAAATAATCACATCCTTTACTTATCACAAACTGCTCTGATCTAACCAAGCACATTAACAACAATTTACTCTCATTAAATGTAATACAGAAGAAAACTGTTAGAATTTTTGTCAAAATTAAAATAATAAAACTCTATTGAAAAATGAATTGCAAAAAGATTTCTAAGATTACTGCCAAGGTGCTTGCCCTCTATTACATGCATCCTGGATAATTCTCTCATCCTGTGAATATGGCAGGATAATCACTTCTGTGGTTATATGAGGTTATATAAGATTTTATTGTAGTGATGGATAAAATGAAAAATATAAGAAATAACAAGTGATGGTGAGGATGTGGAGAAAAAGGAATCCTCAAGCACTGTTGGTAGAAAGGTAAATTAGTGCAGTCACTGTGGAAACCAGTAAGAAGGGTCTTCAAGAAATTAAAAAAAAACAGAAATACCATAGATCTAGGAATTTCACTAGTAGGTATTTCCTCAAAGAAAATGATAACACTAATTTGAAAAGATATATATATATTCTCTCTCTATATATATATATAGAGAGAGAGAGAGAGAAAATAATAGTGAAAGGGAATATAAGTGAAGGGAGAAGAAATGTGTGGAAAATATCAGAAAGGAAGACAGAACATAAAGACTCCTAACTCTGGGAAATGAACTAGGGGTGGTGGAAGGGGAGGAGGGCGGAGGGTGGGGGTGAATGGGTGATGGGCACTGAGGGGGGCACTTGACGGGATGAGCACTGGGTGTTATTCTGTATGTTGGTAAATTGAACACCAATAAAAATAAATTTATTTAAAAAAAGAGTATATATATATAAATATATATATATATTTATATATTTACTGCAGTAATGTTTATAATAGCCAAGATACAGAAGCAATCTGAATCCACTGATATACAAATGTTGTATATATATATAAACACACACACACACACACACACTGAAATGTCACATACTCCTAAAAAGGATGAGAATGTGCCATTTGCAGCAGCATGGATGGGATCTAGAGAGTCTTATGCTAAGTCAGATTGAGAAAGATAAATACCATATGACTTTTCTCACATGTGTAATTAAAAAAAAAAGAATAAAGAAACAAAAAGCAGAATTAGACCTGTAAATACAGATAGTTGGGAATTAACTGATAACTGGTGGGGTTGGAAATGGACAAAACAGGTGAAGGGGAGAGGGAGATATAGGCTTCTAATTATGGAGTGAAAAAGTCACAGGAATTAAAGACTGCACAAGGAATATAGTCAATGGTATTGTAATAGTGTTGTATGGAAAGATTGTAGGTATACTTCTGGTAAGCATATCATAATGTATAAACCTGCTGAATTTATATGTTGTACACCTGAAACTAATGTAACATTGTGTGCCAACTACACTAAAAAAATAATAATAATAAAAACACGTTAAAAAATTCTATTGTCGTGGACCAGAGAGAGATTTTCTTGTTGGCTTTAACTAATTTAGCTGCCATTGGGAGTAGGCAACCTGGTTAGGACCTGAGGGCAAATCAAGTTGCTAAAGTATCCCCCAGTTTATAACTCTCAAGAAAGTAGGACTTCAGTCATACAGCCATGAGGACTTGAACTCTGCCCACAAGCAGTGGGCTTGGAAGAGGACTCCAAGCCTCAGGTGATATAGTGGCCTATGTAAACCTTGACGTCAGCCTAGTGAGTTGCTGAGCAAAGAACCCAATTAATCCATATCCAAACTCCTGACCTGACGGTGAGCTAACACATTTCATTGTTTTAAGTGGCTAAATTTGTGGTAATTTGTACACAATAGAAAACTAAAGCAAACATATTATTTAGGAAATATATTAAATTAATAATAATTTAATTAATAAATTAATTAAAATCAAACAATAATGTAATATAATTAATATACAGTTATACTTCTTGATTATTTTAGTATCCTTTTTCTCACAGGAGTCTCAGCTATGACAATAACTTATAGAGTTAATCTATTCATGCACCACATTCAACTTGCTAGGAAATTGTTAGCTCCACATTTCTCAAATTCCAATAACTTCTCCCACTTCCACTGCTACCACCACCAGAGCTAAGCCATCATCACTATTTAATTGGAGGACTGAAAAAGCCTTATAATATGTTTCTTTGTTTCTAATCTCATCCACGTCCTTCTACACATACACCTATATATGGATCCTCAACACAGACGCTAAACATAGATCATGTTACTCCTAAGCTCAAAGTTCTACAGAACTTCCTTTTTTTTCACTCAGAGTAGAAGCTAACATCTTTGTAATAATTATCAAAACCTATGTGGTCTAGCATTGTCTATCACCAGCTCCAGTCTTTGAACACGTTGACTAGGTCTATTTGGACGTTAAAGCTTTGCTTTGCTTTGGTTGTTCTTTCTGCTTTGAACACTCTTTCCATAGATATCTGGGTGGCTAACTAATTCTTCTTTGTAACTTGACTCAAATCTGACCTTCAGGAATGTCCACCCTGGCCCAAACTTTTTAGTGAAACAAATTACTACTCTCATCCTTATTTTGCTTTATTCCTACACCTTCCTTTTTTAAAAATAGCAGTTATTGTTTTCTAGCATACTATATTATTTACTTACTCATTGTGTTTTTCTCTCAGTGCTAGAAGGATTATTAATAGTTTTGTACCTGGAATTGTGTTTGGTACCCAGTAGATATGCAATAAACATGTGTTGAATAAATAAATCAGAAAAGTTTCCTTTCTGATCCTTGTCTACAGAAACCCACTTACACTTGCCTCAACTTGAACCAACCCTTTCTTCCTTTTCTCAGTGTTTCTGTGGATGATATTACTAATTCTTTATAAATTTTAGGTTGAATTTAAACACACACACATAAAAGCCAGTCTTTACTTCTTTTAGATTTATATTTCCTGGGATCCCTGGGTGGCGCAGTGGTTTGGCGCCTGCCTTTGGCCCAGGGTGCGATCCTGGAGACCCAGGATCGAATCCCATGCCAGGCTCCCTGCATGGAGCCTGCTTCTCCCTCTGCCTGTGTCTCTGCCTCTCTCTCTCTCTCTCTCTCTCTCTCTCTGTGTGACTATCATGAATAAATAAATAAAATCTTTAAAAAAAAAGATTTATATTTCCTTAATCACTTATAGAGGTGGTCTTTGAGAAACGTTTGGCACATATCCTTGCATAAGTAGATGCTTGATGATTTAAATTGTAAGATTTGCATACAAAATATAGGTGAACTTAATATTCATTTCTTAGGCAATTTCTGAGAATTTGTTTAAAATGTTCACTTAGAAAACACTGATGAGATGTTGGGGAGAATCAAACATGATAACATTAGACATAGATTGATTTGGGTTTTTTAAAAATTGTATAATTTTGGCAATTCATCAAATGGACAAGTCACATATATATCATTATGAAATGATTGTATTTATATCCTTTTTAATTAGTGTGGGTGAAGAATAATATGGCCTTTTCATGAGAAATGCAGGGTATTTCCACATTTTATATTTAGAGAGTATTCATTTAGAAATGTTTTATATTTAGACCAGTATATTTAAAAAGAATCCTCCAACTTTGTCTATCAAAATACAGCAATATTTCTTCTTTTTAGTCTATGGGGACTGATGGGATCTTGAAAAAAAGAGTAGCTTGAGTTTCTGCAAAGGGGATGAAAAGACCTAGTATGTATGGGTCTACTATTTATTTTACTCATTTTGACTTAGCCAAAAATAAATTCAACGAGCTTCCTTGTTTCTTGGTCAGTGTCTCTGTAAGTGAGAATTCTGTTATGGAAGTGACACATATAACTCCTATAATTCCCCTATAATACTGTGAAGCCTTTCTAGATAAATTAAGACCTTCAATTTTATTATTTAAAAGCAGTGGTGCAATGTTATCATTTAGAGCTAGACTTATTTTACTAAAAGTTATTTTAGTGTAGGTAATACTTCATGAATTACCTATAAGATATTAAATGTAATAACTAAGTCAGATGACAAAAATGGCATTAAGATGTCTTATCTGTCAGGGACGTATTATTGACTTTATTTCAGTGGGACTATAATAGATTTAAAATTAAAGGTAACTGAGCTATATGAGGTTTATGCTCCTATGGGGAATAATGGACAAACCACAGCACATCAGTCTTAGAAGTCATTAAATAATTCTTCATTAAGGGGAATAGTGATGAGAAAGCAGAGAAGAAAAAAAATCATTGCAAATTTAAATATTAGCTTCTACATATTAAAAAAAGAAGAAAGGCAGAGAAAATAAAAATCTAAGAAAAGGAGGAATGACCTTAACCAGGAGTTTAAATTCAACCTAAAAAATCAAATACAATGTGATATAATCTATGGAAGAGTGGGAGATGAAGAAAGTGCAGGTGGTTCAAGTTGGGGCAGGTGGCATGGGGTTGCTCTAGGCAAGGAATATTATTTCAGCCTCAGGCATTGAACTGACAGCTGAGTAAGGAGATAAAGAACTAAGGTCATTTAGGTATATTATTAAAGTTTTGTGAAGGAACTGGTAAAAGTTTCTGATGACTTGGGTATCAAGAAACCCTAACTGGCTAATACTTCTCAGAAAAAGTTGATCAGTATTGTAAAATGCAGGTCATATTCCAATTTATAATCATATGCAGAGTTTAAGTGATGAATGAATAGTGAATATACTGAATAAGAACATTTTAACTATATAAATGAATTAAATAACTATAGATCTAGCAAGAGAAATGTCACAGAATTATCATTATTGTATATGGTTCCAAGATTTCCTGGTAACTCTTTTAAAAGGAACTTGGGGATAAATTATTATGTAGTCATTTCCTCAGCATATTTATTTACATGTGTGACATAAATTTTATTTAACCTTCTCTCTCAACCTTCTATAGAATTTTTACAGTAATTTCTACATAAGCATTACTAACAAAGTAATTTAGTAGCAAGTATTTATATATTAATATGTGAAATTTTAAGTACAGTTTTTTGCAAGAAATTTTTTAGACACAATGGCAGTGTGTAAAATGCTAAATTTTCTAATATTAATATAAATATAAGAAACTGAACAAAACCTCAATATTTCCCTGACTGTATAGTAATCTTGCATAACTTACAATTTAAACAGATCACCACATAACATATTTTTTAGGCAATAGTTCATTTATTTATCCTTGCTCCCACTCACTAGAAAATAAACTACGTCTTTCATATGAGATCCTTAGGGCTTAGAACAGTGCCATGTATATAGAAGACACTTAAGAATAAATGTATTCAAGACATGTTGCCATAAAATTTTTCCTGATTAATGTAAAAAGACTTGAAAGGAATCATGATGTCACATTACTCTCCCTTCCTATATTTAACCATATGGACAGGGAGAGAGACCACAGGCAGGGTCTGAATACAGTTAAATCATGAAGAAGACCTAGACTATATTTGGCTTTGAAAGATAAATCACCAAATTAGGCAAAAACAGAATCCTAGCTAGATTGTTTTGGAAAGTTGCTACTTAAAAACTTTGATGATGGGATGCCTACAGGGTAGGTTAAAAGGCATAGTCCCAAAGATCTATTGGCTTCATGTATGAAGTAATGAGAGCAGTCACTTACAAATAAAGAATTAAAAGGTAAGGACAGGAAGTTTTTAGTCTGTAGTGTAAACCAGGATTTTAAAGTGTATGCAAAATTAATTGGAGTTAGGGGAAGATCTTGTTTGATATTAGTTATCATGTATTGGTAGAGCGTACTTAACACAGGTTTGTTATGTTATATATCATTTTCCTGTAATGACTATAGTCATTGTTTGAATGGTTTAAACAGTTTGGTATTACAGTGAAATCTTTGTATTTTATCTTTCCAAAGAGAAATATGAAAAAGAAATGTCATTTGTCTTAATGCTTTTCTTTAATTCAGACCAACAAAATTACTGGTTCTTGAAAATACTCCTACCAACTAGCCAAATTGGGGTAATAGTGTCTAAATTACCATAAGCCTAGAACTACAATTATTAACCCTATGTTAGCAAGGATTAAAATGTACTGAACATTCACTATGTACTATATGTCAGGAGCTCTTCGAATTGCCTTACATATGTATAGGGTCATCACCCCTTGGAAAAACCCTGTAGAAAAATACTGATATCCTTACTTTTCAGTTGAGGAATCCAGGGCAAAACAGTACTTAATGATTGCACAAAGGCACACAGAACCAAGTGGGAATCTGGGAAGTTTTTCTTGGAACTTTGGTCTCAAACATGTTTTATTGCCTCTCACTAAGTTACTATAAGCACAAAGCACAATATTTGTTTCAGTTTTTCCACTGGATTTCAGAGTACATCAAAGATGTAATGGGGAATAGGATTATCAAGATTTAAAAGAAACTATCTCATGTATTATTAAAATGTTTCTGTGGCGCCTGGGTGGCTCAGTGGTTGAGCATCTGCCTTTGGCTCAAGTCATGATCCCGGGGTCCTGATCGAGGGGTTCACAGGGAGCCTGCTTCTCCCTCTGCCTTTGTCTTTGCCTTTCTGTGTCTCTCATGAAAAATAAATAAAATATTTAAAAAATGTTTCCAAATTTCACTTGGGGAAAACATCCCCACGTTTTAAAAAATATTTGTGTTTTTGGGGTTGTTGGGTGGCTCAGTAGGCTAAGTATCTGCCTTCAAGCTTAAGTCATGATCCTGGGTCCTGGAATTATACCCCATGTTGAGGTCCCTGCTCAGAGGGGAGCCTGCTTCTCCTTTCCCTCTGACCCTACCCCTGGCTTGTGCTCTCTCAAATGAATAAATTAATTTTTTTTTCTTTTTTCTTTCTGTCTTTTTTGTAAGTAATCTCTATGCTGAATATGGGATCAAGAGTCACATGCTTGGGCAGCCCTGGTGGCCTAGCGGTTTAGCACCACCTTCAGTCCAAGGCGTGACCCCAGGATCTGGGATCAAGTCCTACATCGGGATCCCTCCATGGAGCTTGCTTCTCCCTCTGCTTGTGTCTCTGCCTTTCTCTCTCTCTGTGTCTCTCATGAGTAAATAAATAAAATCTTAAAAAAAAAAAATCACATGCTTTACTGAGTACCAGGTGCCTCTAAAACATCCCCATATTTAAACTTCAAATTTTTAGTTAAGATGATGTTATGAGTTCACATGTGGAAATCCAATGCTACGTCACAATAAAGACAGAATATATGTAGAATACATGTACACACAGGCATGTGTATGTACACACACACACAGATAATGCTTATAAGTAATAGGAAATGATGAAACAGATTTTATTAAAAAACTCTTGCATGAAGGATACTGAACCTGATATTATGTGTGAGTGTAGAGATTGAAATATATAGATATCTCTATGTGTACATGCATACACAACTATTTTTAAAATATATTTTCAAAAAAATAAAAAAATAAAAATATATACAGTTTCAAAACAGGGTGTATTTCAAGAGAGCTGCAGCACATAAATAGACATATGTAACAGAGTAGTGCAGAAATATAGTTCAGCTGAGAAGTTCCATCACCCATACACGGGAATCTAGCAAGAGTGAACAGCAGAAATTATAGGTAAGTAATATTCTAGATGATCAGAGCTGAGCTTTTTCCCCAAAATTGACAAGAAACAAATTGTTTTTCCATTCATCTTTCTTCAGATGGACAGCACACCAAATACCAAGCAAGAGGGGCATATATATATATTTTTTTTCACACAGTTATATCATAGTGAAATAACAAAGCTTCAAGAATACAGAGAAAGGAGCACCTGGGTGGCTCCATTGTTTAAGCCATCAACTCTAATTTTGGCTCAGGTCATGACCTTAAGGTCCTGAGATTAAAGCCTGTGTTGGGCTCCACCTTAGTGGGGAGTCTGCTTGAGTATTTTCTTTCCCTCTCCCTCTGCTTACTCCCCACTCATGCATTCTCTCTCTCTTTCTCTCTCTCAAATAAATAAATAAATCTTAAAAAAAAAAAAAAGAAAGAGGAAAAATGGGGCGCCTGTGTGGCTTAGTTAAGTGGCTGCTTTTGGCTCAGGTCATGATCCCAGGGTCCTCGGATCGAGCCCCCTGTGGGCTCCCTGTTCAAGAAGAACCCTGTTTCTCCCTCTCCACGACTTGTGCTCTCTCTCAAATAAATAAATAAAGTCTTTAAAAAAATAATAAACAGAAAAATCTTAAAAGCTGGGAAAAATCAACAAACAAATTAGAATAACAGAAAACTATTAATCAGCAAAAAATAAGATTCAGCTAATAAAATGAAGCTAAGTGTAGACATTTTTAAGATTTAACATAAAGGATTTATCACCTAAATACAATCAATCATAGTTAGTCCTAAGAGGGGAAGACAATTAAACCTAGAAAGAGAAAAAAATGAAACATTTCAACTTTATCTGTAATGTTTTATATTTTTAACTGAAAATATAAAGCAAATATAACAAAAATTGTTAGGATCTATTAGTTCCAAGAAATTAAAGAATTGTTATTTATTATTTTAGTCATATTATTTACTTTTAATTTTTTACTAAAAAAAGAGAAGAGGGCAGCCCAGGGCATGATCCTGGAGACCCCGGGATCGAGTCCCACATCGGGCTCCCTGCATTGAGCCTGCTTCTCCCTCTGCCTGTGTCTCTGCCTCTCTCTCTCTCTCATGAATAAATATATAAAATCTTAAAAAAAAGATTGCTAATCACTTAAAAAATAAATATGTAAAAATAAATAAAAATAAATTAAAAAGAGAAGAATAAATGCATTGTTTATCATTCCCTCTTCACTTTATTTGTCATTTTCCTGAAATATAAGGTGTGGTAGTGAATAAGGGTATTCAACATCTAACTCTACTGCAGGTAGCAGTAGAAGAAAAAGGAGGAGGAGGAGAAGAAACAATGAATGAATAGGCCTCTAACAAGTAGCTTTTGATTTAAAGCAAAAAAACATGAAAAAAATCATGAATCACTACTTTATTCAATTTCAGGAAAACAAAGTATAACAAAGTTCTGATATTGAATTCTTTTGTCTGTGAAACATGCTAATATATATTGAGAAACTAAAAAATATAAATTCAAAGAGTATTCAGGCAAAGATAATTCTAGAGAAATGAGTTTGAGATCTTTGGACTTGCCCTAACAGAAAACTTCCTCTCACTATGCAAAAGAAACATGTTCTTCATTCATCCAAAATCTCCGTGTGCTCTATTGCCCTGGAATATGAAAATCTCTGGGGCACCAAACAAACAGAACATTTTCTTCAGAAACTAATCAGTGCATCTAAAAACATAGAGCTACTTGTCTTTTCTGCCTCATAAATTTCGTTAAGGGTAGATGGATGGAAATAGGGTATTTTGACCCGTGATGGAATAGATTGAATTTAGACTTAAGTGGTGAAGTGCTGCTGCAGGAATAATGTTAATTTTTGCATAATGAATTGATCTCTTCTATTCCATGCTTATTGTCAAAGAATGCATTTCTCATGAGAAAGAGTCTCATGACAGAAAAGCATCATTATGAGAAATATTTTATGCTAAAAATGGCTATTTCCCTCCATGTTTTTTAAAGTAAGTCCCCCCCCCCCCCCCGCGCCACCCCAACCAGCTGGTGTTAAAACTTATTCCTATGCTAGCTAGATCATTAGCTGGAAAAAAATTCCATTCACCAGTCAAGGCAGAGAAGTTAGGTAAAGCTAAATTCTTTTAAACATAACTGCATTGTTTTCTAGGACAATTAAAGTTTTCAATATATATCAGTTAAAAACCAAAGGATAAAACTTTTAAGGAACTGCCTTTTGGGTATACGTTATTCAATATGACATTTAAAAACATTTTGTCAATTATGTTTTGAAATATTCTAATTAAAGGCAAACTTCATAATTTCCCTTTCTTATCAACAAAAACTAAAATTATGTGCAACTTTCCACATCTATTATTTTTCAGCATAGATAACTTTCTATTTTATTGAATAAATAGGAATATTTTGATAGCGCTATCCAATGAAATTTGTTCTGATTCTACACTAGATTCCTATTTAATTAAACCAAAATGTACAAACTGGAGTCCAATATATTTGCACAAACACACAGAGGCAACTTTAACCTAGTGGTGTTTAATGTCAACCATAGATTTTAATGACTCCCTCATCAGTCTATATTCATGCATCTCATGGGAATGGTAGTATGCTCCTAATAACCAAAGACTAGCCTCAGGGCAGGAAGGTTGAAATAATCTTATTTTCCTTTGCTGACAACATTAGGTCCTCCGGGGTATTCTGAATACCTGCTGTAGTTGCTAAGGGGTTATTCTCTCTTGCAGCAAATTTGTAATGAAGATACAACTTTTATCATCCTATCTGTTCTTTCTCTCTGATACTCTATTAGTAATAACCTCTGCCTACTTAGATAACAAAATTACAGGTTGGCTATTTACCCAGCAGCCAACGTTACACGTATGGCCACCTCTGTAGGTAAGAGAAGATGGGCCTTCCAATTCATTCACTACTAAGGATCATAGAGCAGATCATTAATGAATACACTCTGTTCCATCTTCCATAACAATATTACTGACATGGCCAGAGAGCCTGAAATGATTCCCACATTCTCATTCTAATGCTACTGGCAGTACCACCCTTTAGAAAGACTGAATTGCAAGAGGACTTCTGAAAAAAATCTTAGAAACTGGGATGGATTTACAGTTATCTGAAATAGTCATGGTTGTCTAGACATCATCTGAGAACCCCAACAAAGTGGACTTAGTAATGTTGAATATCAGAATGGGAAAAAAAGATACTTAATAACAATGATTTTGAGGTGCCTGGGTGGCTCAGTAGGTTGTGTCTGCCTTTGGCTCAGGTCATGATCTCAGGGTCCTGGGATCTAGCCCTCTGGTTGGGCTCCCTGCTGAGAGGGGAGCCTCCTTTTCCCTCTCCATCTACCTGCTACTTCCCTGCTTGTGCTTGCTCTCTCTCTCAAATAAATAAATAAAATATTTTAAAACAAGTGATTTTTCCCACCCCTTCATTTTAAACTCATCCTCACCCCCTCCACCCGCTCAACACTTCAGCATGTTTAACTGTCCATTATTTAGTTTTAATTTGATTCTGGATCAAGTTTATATTAACTAGTCTAAAGCCAAAGTTCCTTTTTTTAAAAAAGCCAAAGTTTTCTGATCTGACATTCAGACTTAGTACTAAATAAATCAGCTTCTAGTAGGGAAGAATTTCATTCATTAACTCCATAGACAGCTCTGTAACTAGTCTACTTTATGTTAGAAACTTTAAGAAGTATACCCTTTTTCTCACAGCATCATTTACTCAGCTCTTATTAAAATTATAGGTCATGGAACTGAGCATGCATTCTAGGAAGCCAGTCCATACCTCAATTTCTAGGCTTATCTAGAAGATAGGGGCTTTTATTTCCACATTCAATATCCAGAGGCTTCAACATTTTCTTAGCCCTAACCTACATCCATTTCAACCACAGGTATATAACCTGCCAATCCAGGTGATTACATAAAAGGAACTGGACCTGATCATACAGGGCTTTCCCTGTAAAACTCATCACAGGCTAAAATTCAGTCTTTGTTCACTGTAACTTTTATGAACTACTACATGTGCAAATAAACATGAAAAAAGTTATACATGAGACCAAGCAATCAAACAAATGGGCTTAGCTTCCAGTTGTTGACCGTTGATCTTCACAGAGAAGCAAAGAAAATTGGTCGACTCAGCAGCAAGTATATAGTAATGAAACTTCCTGTTAAAGGAATCCAGAAACGCTGTCTCCTATAAAATTAGGTGATAGAGAGACCATATAAACCCTCAAGGATCTAGTTTAAAATAAGTGAACAAATTTTGCACCAATGTTAAATACATATGTGATTAACTTCTAATTGAATCACTAGTATATAGCTTGCTTAAGGGTTCACCTGTCAAAACCTCTCTTCACTCCAACATTAAATAATTTCTATGAGAAAGGTTGTATTATACTACTTTAAATCACAAACACCTCACAGATTAACCATTATATAATAGGCCAAATACATGTAAAAAGATAGTATATACCAAAGAAGAAAAAAATTTTAAAGGTGGTTTAGAGATAATTTATTCCTTATATATGATTATAAAAGGTCCATACTCTTCAATTTAATATAAAATTCTAAAGTTATTTTTCAATAATCATCTAGGCTAAGCAAATTATGAAAAGATTGTGGTGGCCTTGAATGCCAGATAAAAGCATTTGTAATTAATTAGTGGGCAATCGAAAAACACAGATTATTTTTGAAAAGAGAACTGTGGTGATCTAAGCCAATCAAACTGTCTGCAATGTTGGAAATATTCATATTTATAGCCAAAACAGAAGGCACTGATCACATTTGACTATCAAGTGTTCAAATAGTGATAGTATAAATGAGAAATTAAATTTTAAAATTAAAAAATATTTAATTGACATTTTAGTAGCCATATGAGGCTAGTGACTACCATACAAGACAGTACAGATCTAAGTCTCAATTTAGAGAGGTTAATCTTTTTTTGATTTTTATTTTTTAAGTAGACTCCACACTCAATATGGGTCTTGAACTCACATCCCCAAGATTAAGAGTCACATGCTCTACTGACCTAGTCAGCCATGCACTCCCTAGAAAGGCTAGTCTGACAGCTTTAAATTAAAAAAGCTTAGATTAAAAAAATAATTTAAAACAGTTCAATTTTTATTACTATTCAGTTTTTATTATAATGTCCAGCTAGAAATAATAATTTTAGAGTTCTGGAGGAATGCATTAGCAGCAAAGGAGGAAGAAATTCAAGAAGACTAAGTCTTTATATAAATGGATATAGATGAGAATTTAGTATCAGAAATTTTTTTTTTATTTTTTTTAATTTTTTATTATTATTTTTTTTTTATGATAGGCACACAGTGAGAGAGAGAGAGGCAGAGACACAGGCAGAGGGAGAAGCAGGCTCCATGCACCGGGAGCCCGATGTGGGATTCGATCCCGGGTCTCCAGGATCGCGCCCTGGGCCAAAGGCAGGCGCCAAACCGCTGCGCCACCCAGGGATCCCCAGTATCAGAAATTTTAAATATGAAGTGCTAGAGAGATGGTCATTTGAACTGTAAAGATAGATTAAGTCTTTCACTTCATAACAGTTGAAGCACAGATATATTTAGAAGATTACTGTTACTTCCAAACATACTAAGTATAAGGACAAAACTTCAGTGAAACTTCCATATACAAATCAGAGTTCCAGCTGGAAACCAATGTAATATACAAATGGTATCATTGGGGAAGTTTACTGAAGAGTCCATCTATAAAGCTAAGGATGGGAAAAGGATTTACCAACAGTGAAAGGAGAGAAGTTCTGGGGGGAAATGCCTTTACCATTCTAGGACCTGATAGGACAAGTGAAGGGTGGCATTGCCAGGATAGGGAGACAGCAACACCTGGAGTTAGAGACAAAAGTTGCTGTAAAGTAATAGATAACTTAAAACAGGACCACCAACAATCCTTATAGGGTAGAGAAATCAATGAGATAATAAATGCTTTCACCACTTGCTCCCTTCAATCTTCTACTGGTACCTATCATTGGATAAATCCAATCAGATGATGGGGAGCAATGAGGTCACTGGTACACAGGACAGCTTCCTGGCTCAAAAACAGAAAAATAAGAGGAGTGAATGGATGGCTAATGTAGAGGATATAGCACACTACATTAAAGCGGTAAGGTGGGGAGGACGCACCTCGGTGGCTCTGTGGTTGAGTGTCTGCCTTTGGCTCAGGTTGTGATCCTGGGGTCCTGGGATCAAGTCCTGCATCAGGCTCCCCACGAGAAGCCTACTTCTCCCTCTGCCTGTGTCTCTGCCTCTATCTGTGTGTCTCTCATGAATAAATAAAATCTTTTTTTTAAAAGTAGTAAGAGAGGAAAATAGAGAACATGAAAATGCTTTCTCAAACAAGAAAAGTCTATGAGTGAGATTTCATTGATTTATTTATTCCAAAAAAAAAAAAAATGTATCCAGGATCTTCTCTGTGCTAAACACAGATTAAAATAATAAAAACCTGTAAAAAAATCAGTGAAGGTAATGGCTTTGAAAATGTCTTTTAGTTTGGTAATTTGGAAGGCACTAATAAGTTTTAAAATAAAACTTTTTTTTATGCTACCATGCAACAAAACTTGTATTAACATTTTGAACAGCTATTGAGAAAACCAGTGATTCAGCTGTTACTGAAACTGGTAATTTCTAAACTTAAATTGGGACAAATGACTAGAGTCCAGAGCAATGCCATCATTGGGCACTAAGAATTCAAGATTAAAGAATTAACAGACACCCCTCAGGCGAAGGACAAGGTAGAGAGTTGACTCTTTCTGGATGTTGTAATCAGAAAGAGTGCAGCCATCTTCTAGCTGCTTACCTGCAACGATGAGCCTCTGCTGGTCAGGGGGGTGCCCTCTTTATCCTGGATCTTGGCCTTCACATTTTCAATAGTGTCACTGGGCTCCACCTCCAGGGTAATGGTCTTGCAGGTCAGGGTCTTCAGGAAGATCTGCATATAACCCCTCAGGCACAGGATGAGGTGGAAAGTTGACTCTTTCTGGATGTTGTATTCAGAAAGGGTGCAGCCATCTTCCACCTGCTTGCCTGCAAAGATGAGCCTCTGCTGGTCAGAAGAAACACTAGAAAACACCACTTCCTTATAAAGATAAGTGAGATTACTTGTCATGATGGCACAGTGAGCAAAAACATAGCTACCCATATTTTCTCTTAAGTCAAAGAAATACTAGGTAAAAGACATTGAAAATATACTGTAAAGCACACAGCCACACTTATAAAAGAGAGAGAGAAAGAGAGGAGAGAGAGAGAGAGAGAGAGAGATAGTAACTACCATAATGACTCTGAGAAGCAATGAATAGTCACAGACAAAAGGTGAAAGCCAGTGACACTAGACAGTGGAGAATAAGGATCAGTCTACACAGGTATATACAAGCAAATGGATTAGCATAAGCCCCACGATAGACTGAGAGTCAGATCTGGATTTCTTAAATAATGAGAGAAATCATGACCCAGAACCAAGCAAGTGAACCAGCTTCTAAACTAGTCCAACCAAACATATCTACAAGTATCAAGAAACATTCTTTTTCTCTGTCAAAGTTAAAGTGCCAGTGAAACACTTATGAGTTCTTATCATTTTTTGTGGGTCTTTTCTTCAGTCTTTCCTCTTTTCCTATGCCATTATAAAGATGAATACATAACAGGCTAGCATCATGGTTATACAGCCATTATTGTTAAATTCATTTTCTTCTGATTTTAAAATTTAAAATGAAAATGCAATGTATAAAGGCATTTTTTAGACAATGTGCTGAGAATATTGTAAGGTGACCCCCAGTGAGTCACACTTTAGTTCACTCCTTTTCTCTGGAGTACAGGTGGAACCTGACAAAGATTTTGGGATGACACTCCCATGACTATGTGTGTTATATAAGACTCTTAGCCACTGGAGCGACAGATTCTCCTGATGGCCCTGAAGATGCAAGCTTCCATGTGGTGAGAGGGTTTGTGGGAGGACCGCCTGGTAGGAAACCACAGGCAGCCTCCAGAACATGATGGTGACCTCAAATCAATGTCAGTAGGGAGAACCCAGGGACCTCAGTTATAGAGTCACAAGGAAATGAATCCTGACAGTAACCTAAATGAACATAGAAGCCTACCCTTCCCCAGACATGTCATCAGAAGAAAATACAGGCTGCCCTTGGCTATACAGGCTTTCAAGACCAGGAGCAGAGTCCAGCTGAGCAATGCCTGGACTCTTGGTTTATGAAACTGTGAGACAAAAATGTCTACTGGTCTACTGTTTTAAGCCAGTAAACTTTGGTTATTCATCACACAACAAAAGAAAATATATGAATAAGAAATAATAGGTATGAGAAAATAATTTAGGAAATGATAACATTCAGATGTTTAAATAAAAATTCACCTGCAAACAATTGGTGAACAGAATAAATATTAGCTACAACACAGTTGAAAAAAGAATTAGCAAATTGGACAATAAATATAAATAGTCTAGAAGGAAGCATGTAGAGATAATAAATGGAAAATATAACAAATCCATGTAGAGATACTGTGGTTAGAATGATAGCTCTACCACAGAGCTGAAGAAAGTAATTGAGTGAGGGAGTCCTGAGAAGGGAAAGGAATAGTGGGAGACAATGTGAAGAAGAAGGAATATTATGATTGAGTATCTTCTGGCCCCAAATAATGTTCAAATTCCCTGGCTAAAAGCATTACCAAGTTATATTAGCCGAGTTAAGTAAATTTTAGAAAAATCACCACTTAGCCATGGCTTACTGAAATTGCAGAACATCACATCCACAGACAAATATGAAAATCAATCAAAAAGAAAAAAAGATCTCCTGCAAAAGTATGACAATCAAATTAATAGGGAGGAATGTTTTATAAACAGTAACAAACCAATAAACATTGGTGCCATAGTTTCAAAGTGAAGTGGAAAAGAACATTAAGTTCTTTTCAGTACAAAAATCAATCCAGAAATAAAAAAGGGAGAAGAAAAAATAAAGGGAGAAGACACTATGACAAACAAAGAAATTCACACAGCAAATCAGAAGATAGGCATAATAGTCTATAGCAAATATTAAATAAATAATAAAAATGCAAATTCCTTATTCAAAACAAACTGGAGTTGAAAACATAGATATAAATAACATAGCAAAGGAAGAGGTAAGTTCAAAGAGAAATCATTCCATTTTGGTTTTCTTTCTTTTTCTGCAAGATGCCAAAGATTCTAATTAATTTTGACTAGAGATTAACATATTTTTGCTAAAACGTTAAATATGCTATGGGAAGAATAGAGTGCATATTTTATACATCATTAAAGAAAAAGTATATGAAAAGGACTATATCAGTTCTGCAAAATCAAGAAATTGAAAAAAGTAACAAAAACATGGCAAATAAAAAGTACCTTTTGAAGTGATAAGAACTGCCAATCCCCATAATAACTATAGTCACATGTTAAGCTGATCTATTAAAAATAAGAAAGCTTCCCTTGAAATTATGTACTGTGGTAAGTAATAGAAACTAAATACAACTCCACAGAATAAGTGGGAATTAATGGATGGAAGATGATACACCCGCAAAAGACCAATCCCCTCTCATCCAAAAGTCTTATGTTTCAAGACCTACATTAAATAAACTCAAGTCAAAATTGTTAGGTGGGAAAATTCATATTAAGAAAAGATTATACAAAGTAATATTTTAAAAGAGTCATAAATACACACTAGCTAAAATATAGTCAAATTATAGAGAAAAATACAGATAAAACCCACACAGATATAAGATGTTCACAATTCCACAATTGTAATAGAAAAAAAACTCTTCCTTGCCAAAAATTTTTTAGTGTATAAAAGACCGGTATGATATGATTTCAGTGCTATCATATGCCTACCTCAATAGATTTCGAAATATTATGAATAATACTACTCTTGAGTCCCAGTACTATTCAGTGATGGCGATGTCAAATGTATAAAGAACTTCTTGCACCTTATAGGATTGAGAAGTAAATATATTTTCTTACAGATACATTTATAGCAACCCAATATTTTAACATAGACATAATATTTTAACAATTTTTAACATAACATATTTTAACCCAATATTTTAACAAGTTTTCATATACGAAAACAATTTAAGAAGAATAAAATTGAATGAATCTACTTAAGACTAATTTCTGAATTTAAGCCCGAATATTTATAATCCAATAGCACCCCACAATCTTCTTACTTCAAATAATTGATTGCATTATCAACTCTTAAAGGCAAAGAAAGGGGGCACCAGGGTGGCTCAGTGGTGGAGTGTCTGCCTTTGGCTTGGGTTGTGATCCTGGGATGCCTGGATCAAGTCCTACATCAGGGTCCCCACAGAGATGTTGCTTCTCCCTCTACTTGGGTCTCTGCACCCCTCTCTGTGTCTCTCATGAATAAATAAATAAATATCTTTTTTTAAAAAAGTAAATGTAGTCGTGTTTTAAGTGTGTTTATTCCTGCCACACGTTAGACTCAACTTTTCAGGGACAACTTAGGGCATGAACAAACAAACTGTCAGTGTGTGAATAGAGCCCATGAGATAGATTTTGAGACAAAATTTAAGACATTTTAGTAGTAATACAAATGTACTAACACCTGTATGTCCCATTTGAATCATCAATCACAGGTTGGAAGAGGTCATTGTGAGAGATACAAACCCCACTGGCCAAGTGCTTCTCTATGATTTTCAGCAATATGGTATATTTTAAATAAAATGACTAGATAGGACTTATATTACATATAGGGGAATTTAAATATATGCTCCAAAGAAATAACCCCTGAAATTCCTAGCACTTAAATGACCCAGAAATTCTCTAATTTAACAGAAGAATTCAAGTATCTAGAAAAGAGATGACATCATAAATAATCACATATTAACATATTTTCAATAAAGTAGTCAGATGAGCTAGCCAATCATATTTTGGGTGAAATGGTTATATTAGTTTTAATGCAAAATAAGTAATGCAATTGTCATATTATATAGTTGAAGAAATTAAAGGAAGACTTTATTGCCAGTGATTATGGGGAGAGAAATTGAGGGAACCAAGATTCTCATGTACACTTATTTCAAAGCCCTAATTGTTTCAAGGATACCTGGTACATCACTGAAGAAATTAATGATGAATATAACACACAATTTAGTTGATGTCTTAAAAAAAAAAAGGCCAAGTAGGATTTAATCACCAGGTGTTATGAGCTGTAGAGTCTGATGAAAAATTGCTGTTATCTTTTCCAAAGTTTCTCAGAAATAAATATTTTCAGAGGGAGTAAGATGAGAGGTAAAAACTTAATAATACATATTTTTAAAAATTGAAGATGTTTATTTTGGTTCTTATTATTAATTTACTAACCATTCTATGTTAAAGGAGGAGGGAAAAAAATAAGCACAAGAGAGAAAACCTTACAGAAACTATCAATTGCAAAGCTGACAGATTAGATGAGTGCATGACGTACCTTTATTTCAAGTTCCTATACTTACAAGTGAGAACCAGACTGGTCCTTCATAAGATTCCTAATTTTTAAACTTTTAGTTATTCTTATTTGTATTACGATGAAATACTTTATAGGTAAAGCATATTTGTTAATGTGGTGAGTGTAGTGCTGTGTGTGTGTGTGTGTCTGTTTCTCCATATAGTTCTTTACATTTCAGCAGAAACTGTGTGATACATCTACTGAGCATGAATAATTCACATGAGAACGATATGTCTATTTTCTTTGTATTTGTACAACAATTTAGTTCCTTTTGGTGACACCAATAAGTCAACAGGAGAGGCCCTGGCATCTTAGTTGCTCCTCAGAGGAAGGAAACCCTTCTAACTTTAAAGGACAATGTATTCATCTGGAATTCTTTTCATTTATTATTTAAATGCTCCCTAGAACAATCCATATATCCCTTTATTTGATAAAATATCAGGTTACAAATAGCTGGGGAGTAATTTTTTACATCAGCTTGAATAATTGTGGGAAGGCAGTGTGACAGTAAAAGTTTAAATGATACATCTAAATTACTGTCCTTTAGAGAACTGCAGGAGGAATTTAAATTACAAAACAGGCAACAACCTAAATATTGTCAGCTAAGCAGAAACCTCCTCAGTTCATCTGATCTCCTACTGAGAATTCTCTTGTTATGTGTCTCATGCTAGTTTTCCAATGACAAACTTCAGATTTTAAACCATTCATTTTTTCTTGTAATTGCATTACTCTATAGGACCATTAAAATAATTAAAAGGGCAAATGAAGAATGTTATATGAAGCAAAAAGAAAGTAATTGGCTTTTAACAGGAAAGTTCATGGTAATGTAGAAATTAGGTATGCACCTGGTAGAGGAAAACATGAAATTACCTATGTTAAAATAGCAAACTATCAAAAATGTTACTTATATATAATGCATTTATAGTAGACTAGTGTATCAGTTAAGAGAAGAAAGTACCATGCAATTTCCTCTGATTCTACTTCCAACAATAGACTGTACCATCCTCTACTGTGGGTTTCTGGTTTTACCCCCTGTTGCTTCCATCCAGATTTACCCACATGACTGCAGCCTATGGTCACGCTGGAGATTGGCACCTTTACTAACAAACTACTGAAAGACCATAAACCGTCAAGAAAACAACCTAGGTATCTTCATCTTGTATCTTTATTTACATCATGCCCTTTGCTTTGGTTTGATTTTGGTTTGTTTGTATATGATCAAATAGCCTAATAACCATCATCTGGAGGGGAATACAAATGTAAAGCAGAGACTGCTTCAACAGGCTAATAGAATACAGACATCAATAAACGTGCAATCACTACTTTTCTTGGACACAGCCTATAATTTGCCTATAAATAAAACTGTTAAACACACTCACACGAGCAATAGCCATTATCAGAAATACTGACTACTCTTTATAATCTTTGTACAATTTGTAATGTGAGTATCAGAGTAAGTCTATTCCAATGAAGAACTGTATTTTTCAGACTTGGCTGCTTATTCCAGGTTGTTCTCCAATTAGCTTCACAACAATAAACACATATCCATATGCTCATCATCTGGCCACAGAATGCAGATGTGAGGGAAGGAGGCCCTAGCCAATCTGGCAAGAGCTGGAATCAACAATAGTCCATTACAGGATCTGCTAAGTGAGGGTAGATGCTCATGTGTAGGCCTCCTATGATTTTGGGAGAGACAACATCTCATGCAGCAAGCTTAGTAATCACCAAGACCAGAGACTATAGGATTATTAGCAAGATCCTCCAGAGTTTTTCTCCTAATAAGGTTTGATCAGTGTAATGGTCAATACCAGAAGTCATCAGCTGATTTACTCTCTACTTCAGTCAAACCAATTATACCTATTCATAATTATAAATCAAACCATACATCACCCTACCTACTGTTTCAGAGTTTCTCATTTTTTAGGTGTTTTTAAGAACTTCATTTTTAGGGGCAACTGGGTGGCTCAGTCAGTTAAGCATCTGCCTGTGGCTCAGGTCCTGATCCTGTGGTGCTGGGATAGAGCCCCAAAATGGGGCTCCCTGCCCATTGAGGAGTCTGCTTCTCCTTCCCCCTGCCCTTGCACTCTTGCTCACTCTAGTGCGCCTGCTCTCTTTCTCAAAGAAATAAAACATTTAAAAAATTCATTTTCTTTTCTAGATTAGTTCCAGGTACACAGTACAACCACAGGAAGGTACAGAGACTTGAACCTGCAATGACACATCATTACCACCCAAATTCATAGAGTACATAGTTATGGAATCGTACAGAGTATTTCCACAGCCCTATAAATCTTCTCTGTGCTTTGCCTATTCAGCCCTGGCAACCAAGATCTTTATTCCTGTCTACTTAGTTTTGCCTTTTACAGAATGTTGCAAAGTACGAATCATAGACTATTTTTTATAATAAAAAATGGTCCTACACTGCTCATAATCCTATTCTTTTATGCATCTATCTTAAAAGCCACAACCATGAATTTGAATTATAAAACTATTTAAATATATACACGTCTATGAAGAGATATATTTAATTTTTAATTAAATTTTCATAAATTTTCCCCACAACTTACTTTTCATATAACCCTATTCACTTTGAACTATCTACAGTGAATAAGTGAATATCCAAAATTTATTTAACCAGTCTCATACTAATGGATATTTAGATTCTTTCAAAGTTTTCTGATTTCCAAAAAAATTGGGATGAGTATCCTTATGTTTCCTTATTTAAATTCACAAATGTCCCTGGCATATATTTGTAATTTGAATTAATGAATATAGGTTGCATAGTTGCAAAATAGCACTCTTAGGTGGTAAGGTGGTTTTTCAAAAAATTTATCCTCCCACAAATACTTTTCAATAAGCCTTATTTTCAAAAGGGGGCCCATATAAGTTTTCTACTTTTTTCCTTTGCTCAGTTTTCAATTGAATTGTAGATTTTTCTAACAACTTTTATTAGATGTTTTTTTTTTTATTGTGGATGTTAATCCTTAGCCTGATATGTGGGGATATCACTTATAATCTTGTTATTTTTGCTTCCCCGTTTATTTTTGATCATTCTTGTTTATAGAGCTATCTATAGAGCTATAGGTGTTTCTTAAAATCATATTTTGAAATTTTAGGACCCTATTCCAATATTTTTATTAACTTCTTATTTACATAAGGTTAGTACTAATTCTATTGTTATTTAAAAACTGAGCTCATTTTAAATATTATTCTTTTTTAATTAATTAAAATTCTTTTAAAATATAATTTTAAAATTTCGTTTAAGTTCTTCTATGTTGTGAAATACAAGTTTACATATTATATAATGTCTCTCCAAGCATTCTTTGCTAAATATTTCAGTGTCCAACCTGATTTTCTATTAGTCCATGAGGTGTTTAGACTTCAATATTTTCTTATTATATTGCATTTTGAGTCAGAGAATATGTCTTTACAATTGTGTCTTATTTTATAGTCTATTTCCTGGCTTGATTATATTAATCTTCAATGTACACTATTTTTTGGATGACAGATTTTATAATCATTTTAGGCTAATTTTATTCATTATGTTGTTTAAATCCTCGGAGTCCTTGGAAAAACTTTGACAGCTTTATCTATCAGTTTCTTATTGAACCCTTTTAAATTCTGGCCCTATCTTTTTGTAGTTCTTTCAGTTTGTGGGCTATGGTTTATATATTTCACATCTTTCTTTTAGGTGAATAGAAGTTTATAACAGCAATATCTTTTTTATTGGCTTATTCTGCGGTACTCCTCTGCATCCCTATGAATTCCTTTCCACTTAAGTACTAAGAGTTTATGTTTATGGGATTGTTAGACCAGCTTTCATCGATCCAACTTCATTCTTGCCACTTCAGTAAGTGGTCAATTTGTACTCATTCGCTGAATGGTCCATTAGTTGAATGAACATTTCTCTGAACTTTCTTATTTCATCTAACAGTGTGGTTTCAGTTAAGCAGTTTCCATTTTTCCTTCATGATGGAATGTAAAAGACTGTTCAGTTCATCTGTGTTTTCTTGCTACTACCCCTGAAGATCCAAGGGCTAGAGAGAAGGGGCTGAAGAAGTGGGCAGCAAAGCTGGATACAATGTTCTTCAACACATACCGTATCATAAGCAAAACATAATCATAAGATTGTTTTCATATTAATTATATTCTGGAAGATACTTTCATAAATGCACGTACATTTATATCTTCATGAGAATGATATAATATTGTGCTTTGTGATTCCACATTTCTTCCCACCAGTCTTTCCCACTTATAGCCCTAGACGTTTTGCAATTTAGAGATCAGTGTCAACAAATAATGTGGAGTTATAATGCTTTCTAGTAAAAGCAAAGAGAAACTGGTCAATTATACACAGTATTTAAAAGTGAAAAATAGGGGCACCTGGGTGTCTTAGTGGTTGAACCTCTGCCTTTGGGTCAGGTCAGGATCCCCGGGTCCTGAGATAGAGTCCAGCATGGGGCTCCCTGCAGGGAGCCTGCTTCTCCCTCTGCTATGTCTCTGCTTCTCTCTGTCTCTCATGAATAAATAAATAACATCTTAGAAAAAAAAAAAAGTAAAAAAGCAGAATACTTGAATTAATCACTCACTGGATTGATTACCTAAAAATTACCTACTTGATGGTTTGTCTAATTCTACCTTTCTTCAATTTTTAATCATCCCCGTATATTTTTCAGTTATTTTTCAGTCTTTTTCTTTTATTGAAATTATAGAAATAATTTTATCACATATATACAAAGTTGGTATTTGACAATGCTAGGCATAATTCAATGAGAAGATAAATTAGGTGGCAGATAAGTGTGCCACATTTAGAAAAATAAACAAATTTCAACAATAGTGTTGCCATATTTATAAGTTTTCAGTTAGATTACACAAATGTTAAAAAATAAGTTTTAGAATTTTAGAAAACCCCAAGGAATTTCAAATTCAAATAATTGTTGGGTAATCTTAATCAAGTTGACAAAGCTAGATATTAACATGACCTAATGGACTCAAAATATATTGAGGGGCGCATGGATGGCTCAGTTGGTTAAACGTCTGCCTTCGGCTCAGGTCATGATCCCTGGGTCCTGGGATGGAGTCCTTCTCCTCCCTCCTCATTCCCTTACTATCTCTGTCTCTCTCAAATAAATAAAATCTTAAAAAATAAATTTAAAAAATAAAAATAAATAAAAATATTTTGAAAAATATTGGATGGCCAAAGATAACTAAAACAAAGTCAATAAATATTAAATAAGTAATATATGGACATAATTATTTGAAGTACAGAAGACAGCCACTGAACTAAAACTATAGCATTAGAAAGAGCTCTTAAAAAAATAAATAAAAAAAAAAAAAAGAAAGAGCTCTTAAGATTGACTAAAAAGATAGAGTGGAAACTTAAATGCATACTGTTAACTGAAAAAAGTGAATCCAAAAAGGCTACATACTGATGATTCTGGAGATTATTTATCCATTAGTTGATGCCAAGTTTTGGCAATAATAAATCAAACATCTTTGGATAAAAATATCAAGGGCAATGATTGCTGGATCATATGGTAAGAGTACATTTAGTATTCTAAGAAACTACTAAACCATCTTTCAAAGTGGCTGTACCATTTTGCATTCCACAAGAATTCCTGCTGCTTCACATCCTTGCTGACATTTGGTGTTGTCAGTGTTCCAGATTTTGGTCATTCTACTCAGGATGTAATGGCAGCTCTTGTTTTAATTTTCATTTCTCTAATGGCATATGGTATAGAGAACCTTTGGCCCATTTTTTTATTAGTTTTTTTTTTTTTGTCTTCTTATTGTTGAGTTGTAAGACACCTTTGTATATTTTGATTAATATCAGATGTGTCTTTGGCAAATATTTTCTCCCAGTATGTGGCTTATTTTTTCATTCTCTTAGTTCTCTTTAGACAGTTCTTGCCAGCTCAGTAGTTTTGGTGAAGGGACTGATTGCTGGGGCATCCTATCTTTTGTCTTTCATGATGTTATCTCCCATATTATCTTTTTTTTTATTTGCTAATAAAAAAAAAACTCATTCTCTTAATGGCCTATACCATTCTCCTTGTTATAGCTGTATTAATTAATTTTTTAATTGTATGAAGTTTGAAAGGGAAAAAAGACACTTAGCTATTTGTTCAGTATCTAATTATTTTATAGGAACACTTGCTATCTTAACTGCAAAATACTCTCTGCAGCTACTGTTCTTTATTTTATCACTGTTTGTATTGCCTTTTAAAACCTATGAAAAAAATTAATTATACCTTTTCATGGCTAAGAAACAACTCTGGGTCTTAGTTGGAAAAAAATTCATTGAAGCCAATTGAAGCCTAAAGAAAAAGAACACTTTTTATTTTCCGAACTACTCCTGGTCACAGGTCTTAGATAGTTTACACTTCTTCAAGACCTGAACAAGCCCTCCAGCTATTCCTGGATTTCTCTTTCTAATTTCAAAGCCTGCTCCTAACTACAGCAAAGAGATTTAGACTTAAAAGATGCCCACTGGTGAGGACTAGCCTCTGTTTAGTTCCTTAAAACTTTTCTTCTCAATCACATAGGTTATGTGAATGCTGCACTTGCTTGTATTTAAAAAAAAAACACAGAATATTAATAGAACATATTTCAGAGATTACAAGGTCAGTAATTTTGAAGCAGGGGAATCATTTATTTTCACATAGAATTTACAAATACATATATTTATGTGTAAGTATCATAAGTCTTGTGAGAGTATGTGTGTATGTATAAAAACAGGACCCTTCAGATGACAAAAGAGCCCCATCCATTCACTCTTCTTACCCACTTGGCCCTTTCAGCCAATTCTTAAGATTCCTTTGTATAACTCTCTGACAAGTCTAAACACTATTGAAACTACTTATATAATTTGATATCTACCGAGATGGTTTAGGAAACTAATCTACAAATGGTGGTAAATTATTTATTTAAGATCCCAAATGCAATAACAAATGAATGGTGTGTATATTCTAAGCATATTGACCATTGATTTTGTTGCCGTTGCTGTCATTATATAGTTTTTGGTTGGACTAATTAACTTCAGTCTACTTTGGAATACAAATATCAGTCATCTGAAATGATGGTAGAAATGTTGGACTTATGTATGTGTGGATAGATAGATGATAGATAGGTGATGATAGATGATAGATAGATGATAGATAGATAGATAGATAGATAGATGATAGATAGATAATAGATATATGAATACATAAAATCAAAATACTAGCTTCAGGCAAGGTTTTGTGGACCACAAATAACAGAATTCAAGCAAGTGTAAAGAAGGGAAACATGTTGAAATATCTCTTGTAATTCAAATATAATAGAGTCTCACAAATGTCAAAAACTAGAAAATCATCAGAAAGCTAGAACCCAGCGTTTTTTTTTTCTCTTTAAGCATTATATTTTTGCTTCTAATTTATTATGTTTCCCAGTATGCATGATTTAATTCTTCTCTTTGCACACAGGAAAAACATAAACATAGCATAATGTCTAGTAATAGCCCTACTAGTTTTTATCAACCATTTCTGCAATCTACCCCAAATCAATGCCAAATTTGCAAAGGAAAGAATCTGTTTGCACTGGATCAGATGAGATGACTTCCATGCCCACTGAATTGTAACTAGGGAGTTTGCTGTAAGGTCTAAATAAGATAGTTCATGGAAAATTAATAGTTTGCAGTCTGGTAAAAAGTACACATTGGCTGTGGTGGTAGAAAATGAATAGACGGAGAACAGGATTTTTAGGGCAGTGAAAATACTTTCTATAAAATTATAATGACTTTTCATTATGCATTTGTTCAATCCATAGAATATACAACACCAAGAGTGAACCCTAAGGTAAACTATAGACTTTGTGTGATTATGATGTATCAAGGTAGGATTCTCCTTGGTAAAAAATGTACCATGCCAGTGAGTGATGTTGGTAATGGGAGAAGCTGTGCAGAGGTTATAAAGAAAATCTCTGTACCTTCCTCTTAATTTTGTTATAAGCCTAAAACTGCTCTAAAAAATAAAGGCTTTTAAAACATAATTAAAAATAAACCATAAATCTTCATTATCATCTTCATTGCCCCCATCATAGGCATACCCATAGTTAGGGGCAATCTTTCTAACTCTGACTTATGTGTTTATTCTAAGGTATATATGCAAACTCAGAAACAGAAAAATTCAAAAGATAATACTCCAGGTACCATACTCTAAAAAGTGAACTCTGCAAAATATATTCAGAAAAATAGTTCAACAGTAATGAAATATAAACAATCTCAATTTATTAAATTGATGCCGGTTATTGCTAGGATAATATGAATATGTAATCAATAATATACTTAATCCCTGAGGATGAGTTCATTCTCGATTTTATTTTTTATCTTTCTATCTGTCTTTTGGATTCTGACTCATTACAGTCTTTGGAAAAGCAGCAGTGTTTGTACTTAACACAAAATAAGATCTGCATTTCATAAGTTTCATTGGCAATGTGCTATTTAAAAGCTGAAAGATTGCTAATTATTGGGGATGCTCACATGGTTGAGCCTTAATGCGAGAGTCAGTGCTGCTACTCAACAAAGCACTGAGACGTTTAAACGATTTTGAAGGATAGAATTGGAGGACTCAGAGCATTTGCAGCCTAAGGCTATGGCACGAAGCAGCCACAACATTACCTTGCCTAGAAACCACCAAACAGTTTAAAGTGTCATTGTGGGAGTAGGGGGAAAAAGTGCTTAGAAGTGTTTGATTTTTAATATTTCTGAGTACACAAAAGATAAAAAGTATTGAAATGCAGCATTACCATATCTGAATCAATTTAGTGTCTGTATTACAAAATCTCTTTGGGTTTTTATAAGAGAGACAGTAGTGGAAACATCAAGGGAAAAGAGTTATCACTTTTTTCACATTAGAACATCCTGAGAGTTTACAACTGAGTATGTTCTTTATTTTTAATTCAGAAACACGTAGATACAGGGACAAAGACTAGCTAATGCCTTTCTTTCAAATTTAATGGCACACTTAACAAAATCACATCCAGTAAAACAGGCTATGAAGTTTTGTTCCTCTGAACTGCATGATTATATCTCATTAATCCATGGATCTCCGTTGTGCTTTCTTAGTATTTGTGGCTTCAGTCTTTTCAATGTGTTGCTGGCACCATAGGCTCTGTCACCCTGGAAGCTTTCTTAAAATGATTGCAGCTTAATAGTCCTCACATTGGAGTTGTTTACTGCCAATAGTTGAAATTAACTGTAGTGCCTGTTAGCCCAAGAGAAACAACATTTTTAAATTAGAGCCTCAGCACTTTTCATTTCTCATGGAGCCCTTATATCAAATGTATTCACAAAGATGCGAGCAGAAGGCATTGAGCAGTTCAAATTGTAGTTAAGTTTTAATGGGATACTACTGCTGTCTCCTTTCTGTAAGTAAGATTTCAACAGTGCCAACAATGCCAACAAGGACAGCAGCATTAAAACTCACCCTTCTTTTTTTTTTTTTTTTTTTTTTTTTTTTTAAACTCACCCTTCTTGTATTAATATTCAGTCTGGTATGCAATGTCCATCCTCACAGGGCAGAAGAACTTTTCTTTTCTTTCTTTTCTTTTCTTTTCTTTTCTTTTCTTTTCTTTTCTTTTCTTTTCTTTTCTTTTTTTCTTTTCTTTTCTCTTTTCTTTTCTTTTCTTTTCTTTCTTTTCTTTTTTAACTGAGAAAACAATGCTGGCAACTTTCAATAGTGTAGAGCGAGAAAAATAAGTAAAATTTGACAGGGAGAATTAGATCTAGCTCCTCATGTTTATTACAGAAAAACAAAAAACAAACAAACAAACAAAAAAACGATGTGGATTCAAGAGACCAGTTTTACCTTCCTAGAGAAAGACATGCCAAGTATCTCAAGCAGATCTTATACCATTAACTGAATCCTTTTCCTTTGCTAGAAAAGATACAACATATTTATCTACTTTATCTCCATGAGCTCTAATTCATCATTTCAGGGTAGGTACTTTTACTACCATTTTAGAGATGAGAAAACTAAGGTGCAGAGAAGTGAAATAAATTGTTCAAGGTTGGACAGCCCTTCGTGGCTCAGTGGTTTAGCGCCTGCCTTCAGCTTTGGGGCCTGATCCTGGAGGCCCAGGATCCAGTCTCATGTTGGGCTCCCTGCATGGCACCTGCTTCTCCCTCTGCCTGTGTCTCTGCCTCTCTGTGTCTCTCATGAATAAATAAACTAAATCTTTAAAAAAAATTGTTCAAGGTCAGATGACCAATTGATGGTGCAGCTGTGACTTGAACCCAAGTCCATTCCACTCTAAAGCCATAAAGTGTGTGTTCTCTTTTTATTGCCAAACTATCTTATATCATTTTTTTCTATCAAAATACACATGTTTTGACAATTCAATGAATTTGGCATATTTATAGAATTTGAAAGGCATCACCACATATTATCAAAATCAAATTTTACATTTCCATCATCCTAAAAAGAAATCTTGTGGCCAGTTACTGTCATTCTTCATTTCCACTCCTCTTCCTAGGTAGCCATGTACTTTCTATCTCTACATATTTGTCTTTCCTGGTCAGCCCATATAAATAAAAGCATGCAATATGTGTTCTTTCATGTCTGAGTTCCTTCACTGAGCATAGTGCCTTAAGAATTTTTGAAGGTTAACTTATTTTTATTATCTCTAATTAAACATCTCACAGAACAATATTCAAAAACTGAGTTCAAAAACATCAGAGTTACTATCGTTTATACATACAGCTTAATCTCCCTAGGGATTTATAATAATGTGTAGCATTAAAATTTAAAGATAGAAGTTACGTGATATTTTTTATAATTACATTTCAATAGCTTTATTTAATTGGCAATGTACTTGATTGAAATGTACTAGAGACCAATGAATGCTAGGAAAATGAGAATTAATAGGATAGAATGAGTAGAAATTAGATAAAATATTCCTTACGTAGTTCTTATAGCTAGAACATATGTAAAGTTTCCTTCTAATTATGAAATTCCATATTTCCTCAAAGATTCTTTTTTATTATCAAATTTAAAGTTACAAATTCTAAAAAGGTATCTTTTAACATGAATTTATTTGAAATGTATGGGAGTGGGACTAAGAAAATGTGTGTGGTATTGAAAATTGACATTTATAGTTATATAATAAGAAAAAGGGCACAAGTGCCAAAGCAATCTTGAAAAAGAACAGCAAAGTAGGAGGTATCGTACTCTCTGATTTCACACTATACTACAAATATACAGTAATCAAAACAGTATGGTACTGGCACGAAACAGACCCACAGATCAATGGAATGGACTAGAGCCCAGGAATAAATCCACACATACATGCTCATCTAATCTACAACAGAAGAGGCAAGAAAATAAGGTGGGCAAAAGTCTCTTCAGTTATTGCTGTTGTGAAAACTGAACAGCTACATGCAAAAAAATGAAACTGGACCACTTTCTTATACCACATGGAAAAATAAATGAATTAAAGACTTGCATATATGCCAGAAACCATTCAATTCTTAGAAAAAAAAAACATAAGCAATAAGCTTTTGACATTGGTCTTAGCAAAAAATTTTTGGGCTAGTCTCCTCAAGCAAAGGTGACAAAACCTAAAATAATTAAATTATATCAAACTAAAAAGCTTTTGCAAACCATCAACAAAATGAAAAGGCAACTTATTTAACAGAAGATACCTGCAAATCATATACACAACAAGGGGTGAGCATCCAAAATTATAAAGAATTTAATATCAAAAAATCCAAACAACTCAACTTCAATAAACATTTTTCCAAAGAGACAGGGAAATAGAAATCAAAACCACCATGAGATATCATCTCACACCTGTCAGAATGGTATTATCAAAATGATAAGAAATCACAAGTGTAGGCCCAGATGTGAATAAAAGGGACCCCTCATGCACTGTTGGTGAGAATGTAAATTGGTGCAAATGCTAGGAAAATATTATGGAGTTCCCTCAAAAAATTACAAATAGGGCTACCATTTGATCCAGCAATTCCACCTCTGGGTATTCAGCAAAGAATGAAAATATCTATTTGAGGATAAATATGCACCCCTATGTCCACTGCAGTATTATTTACAATAGCCAAGATGTGGAAGCAAGCTCAGTGTGTACTGAAAGATGACTGGATAAAGAAAACAAACAAATAAAACAAAACATAAACAGATCCATTGATACAGGAAACTCTTGGTTACCAGATTGGGGAGTGGTTGAGGTGGGCAACATAGATGAAAAGGATTAAGAGGTACAAATTTCCAGTTATAAAATAAATAAGTCATGATGTTATAATGTAGAGCACAAGAATTGTAGCTAATAATATTATCATAACTTTGTATGGGGACAGATGATAACTAGACTTTTATGGGGATCATTTTGTAATAAAAAATTTTGGCGTGCCTGGGTGTCTCAGCGATTTAGCACTTGCCTTTGACTCCTGGAGTCCCAGGATCGAGTCCCATATCGGGCTCTCCGAATGGAGCCTGCTTCTCCCTCTGCCTGTGTCTCTGCCTCTCTCTCTCTCTGTGTCTCTCATGATAAATAAATAAAATCTTTAAAAAATATATTGAATCACTATGATATACACCTGAATTAAATATATTCTATATCAATTATTCTGCAACTTAAAAAAGGCACAATTGTTTTAGACCAAAAAATACTGGTTAATTGTTCTTCATTAAGAATTATGAGTAAAATATATGATTGCTTCTAATTCTTAATTCAGCAACACTTTAATTATGTGGATGTTGTAGTTCTGGTAACTACAGCCCAAAAATCATCATTGTTCAATACCAAAAGATAAACACAAGCAAACAAATAATTACTGACAAATAAGTATCAATATATCCCAAGAGAAAACAAACTATAAAAGACAATATAAAAAGACATAGTCATTTTCAGAAATCAAGAAAAAGATCTTCACTAAAAACAAAGCAAACAAACAAAATGAGGAGAATGAATCTTGAAGCAAAAGCAGGTCGCTAAGAGCTCGATGCCTTCATGGTAAAGAAATAAGAAAAGCAAATATGTGATGAAATTCACTGCAAAAAATTGGGACAGGACTCCTTACCAATGATATGAGGCTGAACAAAGCTGTGCCTACTGCCTAGGATTATGGGGTCTATAATGTTCCAATTTAGGGGAGACACAGACACAGCCTGAAAACCAATATTGGTCAGGTGCCCTGGATTTGGGGTGCATCCTGTGGTGTTGCATAGATTCAACTGTAAAATCATCTTGCTTATTCTGTAGGAAGGTATGAGTGTCATATGAGATTAAATATTTTTTTACTTGGCACAGAGGAGGTTTTCAATTCAATTTCTGATTATCGTCAGGAGCTCAGCTGAGCTGGAACAGTTGAGCTGTCAGGTATCAAAGTAGTCAGTTAAAGCAACAAGCCAAGAAGGAGAGGGTCACCTCAACTCACTTCCTGCAATGATATAAGCAATATCCTAAAACCAAAGGAAGAACAGACTCATCCTGTGCCATTTTCCCCCATGGAACTTTGCATGAGTCAAGGGTCAGGTGAGGCAGCACAGAAGTGGAGGTATGGGAGTTCCCATTTCACAATGATTACCGCAAGTAAATTAACACATCCACAACCTCACATAGTTACTGTGCATAGTTAAGGTCGACTCTCTTAGCAAATCTCAAGTACAAAGTGGAGTATTATTAGCTATAGTCACTATGCTGTACATATTGAGGTTTTGACTAGAGTGTGTCTAAAGCCGAATTCTAGTAGTTATAATTCCGACTTCACCAGAAGTTCTGTTTTCGTTATATATTTAATCATCTCAAAAACATCTGAGGAGAAAAATAGATGGTTTACTTTTTATTTTTTGTAGCAAAACTGAAACGGTACAGCTGAGACTCAAATCTAGAGCTATCTTCCTCTATATACATGTTTTTAACAAATATAAAATAGCTTCCTCCTAAGTAGAAACAGTCTCAGCTTTTTGTATAACTGCCAAGTTTTTTTTCCACCTTTTTAGAGGATACTGTATTTGCAACTACAAGCTGGATAGAAAGTGGGAGAAGAACATGCAGAGTTATGTGATAACAGCACTGGATGTCAGAGCAAAGTCGTTCCCTGGAGAGATTCATGATGGGCACAAAACCCAGCAAAACGAGGGAGCTCATCCATTCATTTATGCATTCTTGACTATTTATTAGGTGCAAACTAAGCATCATCTTGAGTGTCAGGAAAGTGTGAAGAGTGACTAAGCCATCACTTATCCCAGATGCGCCTCCAAATATTTAAAGCTCTACATGTCTAATTACTTTCTTCTAGTCTTCAGGGCTGCAGTACTATTTTTCTATACAATAAACCTGTAAAGAGAAAATATTATATTTTCTTTTCAAAATTAGGAAGAAGAGACTATTATGAGAAGTGTCAAAACTAGGTAAGTAAATACTTTGCTTGCGTTTAGTATAAATAAGGAGGATTGAAAGAGAATATGACTTGCTACAGAACACTGAATGTTGCAATTCTCTTAAGCAAGGTTTTTCCTGCTGCCTTAAAGCAACTGAAAAGATTCAGGATTCTATTTACGTAAGCTGTTTCATAAGGGAGAAGCATATATACTGTTTTTTTTAGAATGATGTATGCCTTCACCGTTGTGTATTTGTAGAAAAAAACGTTCACAGTCCACGCGGTGTATTTTAATGTTTTTCTACCCAGAAGAAAGGTTAAAGACAAGTGAAACTCAATGAGCCCCTAACAGAGAATACTCCCAAACAGGCCTTGAAAAATGTATGCAGATTTCAACAGTTCACTTGGAATTTAAGAAGCCTGATACCTAGTTGAAAACTCTGTGTGTGATTTTTCAGGCCTGACCAGAGACTAGTACAGAGACTGTCCTAGCCGGCTTCCTGGGGGAAAGCTGTGCATCCTCACTCCAGACCTGGTGCAGAGCCAGCACATTAGAGTCTCTTAGAAAGTCACCATCAAGGACACAGGCCCTTCGATGAATTTGCATATCCACATATTTGCACTCTTTGCCTGTGCACTTTCGTTCCTATATCTCATTATCTGGGACCTTAGGAGGTAGGGGGAAGAGAGGAAATACTGAAGACCTTTCTCCTCTCTGATCTAGTACTCGGTACTTTCACTCTCTAAGCCTCTCCTACCTCCTTATCCCCAGGCCCCAGGGTCCATAAAACTGCAGGAGTCTTTTGTTCAGAATTCCCTGGGCATCTGCTGATCCACCGGACCCTCACCTGTGTACTAGTTCATGTTCACGGGGATGGGAGAGATGGAACAGGGCAAGTAGGCACCACCTCTGGTTTTAGCTTTTGTTTGTGCAATCACAGTAAGTTATTAAAGGTTTCATTGTTACTTTCATTTCGGATTTGCTGCTTTGACCAGCTACTTGAACACTTGAGAATTCAGGTCTTCCCAGCTCAGCTTAGCTCCTCACAAATTTATGTTTTTCAGAGGTTTTTAAAAGTATTTATTTCGTTTTTTTTTAAAGATTTTATTTATGTATTCATGAAAGACACACAGAAAGAGAGAGGTAGAGACACAGGCAGAGGGAGAAGCAGGTTCCCTGCAGGGAGCCCAATGAGGGACTCCATCCCAGATCCTGGGATCACGACCTGGGCTAAAGGCGTCCCTAAAAACTCTTTCTAAAAGTCACTGGTGTAAGAATTCTGTTTTCATTGACCAGATATTTATAGAGCACACCCTATGGCCTGCACTCTGCTAAAGTGATCGACCCCAAAACAGAAGAAGCCAATGTCCCTATTTGGGAATCAGAAAAGCCAGTTTCCCTACTTGGAAAAGTGGAGAAAAGACCTCACAAATGAAGAGATGCTTAAAAACCCTGGAGACACTGGGTGGCGCAGCGGTTTAGCGCCTGCCTTTGGCCCAGGGCGCGATCCTGGAGACCCGGGATCGAATCCCATGTCAGGCTCCTGGTGCATGAAGCCTGCTTCTCCCTCTGCCTGTGTCTCTGCCTCTCTCTCTCTCTCTGTGTGACTATCATAAATAAATGAAAAAAAAAATAAAAAAAAAAACACCTGGAGACAGGATCCCTGGGTGGTGCAGCAGTTTGGCGCCTGCCTTTGGCCCAGGGAGCGATCTTGGAGACCCGGGATCGAATCCCACGTCGGGCTCCCGGTGCATGGAGCCTGCTTCTCCCTCTGCCTATGTCTCTGCCCCTCTCTCTCTCTCTCTCTGTGTGACTATCATAAATAAATAAAAGAAAAAAAATTAAAAAAAAAAAAAACCCTGGAGACAATTTTTCCAAGAAAATGTAACAAAGTAAAGTCAGATGAACAGAGAGGGAATACAGTGTTGTTTCGTGATTCAGACCTGGCTACTTCTGCACACAGCATGTTCTGCACGTATGTGAAACAGGCGCTGTCACATGTGGGTAGTAAATAAGTCAGATGCAGTCTTCTGCCCAACGCAGATTTCACCGTCTCCATGGAATGCCTGACTTGTGACTTGAAATATAAAGATCCTCTTTCCACGAATACAAATGTTCTTCACTGCGATTATTTCAGGGAGGTTGTTCTAACTACAATGTGTGTAATTGGTCTTCATTGTATTTAATGTGTCAACATGCTTGATCAAATTAATGCTAGTTGAGCTAAGATAAAGGACCAAAATTACATTCTAGTGAGGAGAAGAGGGCATCTGGATGTAAAGCTAGGTGACTGCAGAAAGCTAGCTTGGATGGAGAGGGGAAAGGAGCCAGCACTTGGCCATTGACATCCGGAGAAAAGTCAGGAAGCAAGCAAGGAAGGATAAGAGGCACACATGGGGAGGAGAGAGAAACCAAAGGTTATTCATTACCGTACAATTTTAATAGTCTCCACACTGTGTGCAGCAAACAACATAGATGCAAAATGCCAGTTGCTACGGGGCTGAAACCTAAAAGCGTCACGGCATGCTTACAGGAGTTCAGTTATTCGGTGTCAAGTTTGCTCTAGTGGTTCCTTACATTCATATGCTGCACATGAACATATAAATATTACATAGACATATATATATATATAGTATCTACACACACCTTTACACATAAATATTTAATTATGAAAAGCCATGAGAACCACCCCAAAATAGCAGTGTCATACTAGGGCCTTGTTTTCCTTACTTATAAGGCAAACTCTAATTGATGAGTCACAACCTGCTAGGATTCTCAGACTAATACAATCCAAGAGAGTTTTCTGGAGTTCTGTGTTTGGGTGCTTACATTGCCAACTTCACAACCCCTGTTACGGCTGGTATATCCCAGCTCTTCCAGACACCCTGTCAAAATAATGAGATGGTGAAAATGCAAAGTGTGCATCTCAACGTTCAAGACCCATGTCTGGCACTTGGACTTTGAATGTGTCACAGAGAGTCTACGTCCAAGGAATGATTTGAGGTTGACAGAAGCCTTTCACCTGCTTACCCATCACAACTTCCAAAGTACAGGTCTACTCTAATGATACACTTAAAGCTTCTAGGTCAAAGAATACAATTTATCTGAATGTGGACTGGGAGTAAATTATCACAATTCACTGAAGGGACAATGTAATTGAAATAACAGTAAGACACAGAGGAGAATGTTCAGCCATTAATGCAAATTTTTGGAGGTATTACAAATCATAATACCAGACACCAGGTTTTTACTATCTCAGATTCTTACTCTCAAGAAACACATTTCCATATACTCCAAAAATATTTAGATCAATACAGAGCTATTTTTATGCTGGAGAGTACATAACATTTCTTCTTTTACTAAATGGCTAAATATTTCTTGTTTCTTTACTTACTTGTTTCTTAAACAACTTTAACAAAGTCCTCTGTAGTCCACACTGCTGCCTTCTTGAGAAGAATTAAAAATGTCTCTCATGTTGTTCTAGGTGTTTCCTGCACTTGTTCTGAATTATTCCCACTTCTCTTATGATTTTCTTCCAACAAATTACTTCATTCTCTCACATCTTTAGAGCCTATAGAAATACTTACATATAAACATGAGATCTTCCGTAAGTCTTTTATAATTGATTTAGGTCTTCCCAAACTTCTTGAGTATAAAATCTATCTACTCTTGGGGCACCTGGGTGGCTCAGTTGGTTAAGCGTCTGACTGTTGATTTCAGCTGAGGTCATGATCTCAGGGTCTTGAGACAGAGCCCCATTTTGGACTCCATGATCAGCGGGGAGTCTGCTCCTGCTTTTCCTCTCCCTCTCTCTACCCCTCCACTCCTCTCAAGTAAGTTTTAAAATTCTTTTTTTTAAGTTTTAAAATTCTTAAAAAATATATACACACACACACACACACACACACACACATATACTGTTTCTTAGTCTACATCTACTCACTATACTTTCAAAACTGTCCCTTAAAAAACTATATTCCTGGCACTTTTGTTGCTTCCTTGATAGTTACCTTGTCATACCTAACATTTTAAAGGATTTCTTAAATTTTTTTGGCTTTTTCTTGACATAGAATGACATTGCAGGCACATCTCAGTCTTTCAAAAATAATATTTATTTTGCCTTTCCACCTCTTCACTAGATTATGTGGAATCTCCAGTCTCTTAGGTTGAATCACTTTATTATTCATAAGGGACTGAGTCACTGTTACCACTCCAACTTTGACCATGGGAATAAGCCAGTTTATCTGTGCATATTTTTAGAAAAAAATATCCAATCCTGGATCATTTGTATTCTTTCCAAGTCTTTCCAGGTGATCTTATCATTCATTTGCTCCAAGCATTGGAATATGCTTCTGCTCCCTATCTCTTCCATGCTCTGGTATACTGGCTCACCAGCTCCATTTCAAGCCATACCATTTAGGTTACCAACCTTGATATCCTCACTTAACTCTTATATTGATTATTTTCTCAAGTTTTGTCTCACTCCCAGATCCAGACAAGCCACTCTTCTTCTATAGACTTGGTTTCAAAAACCAAGAATGTTAGATATTTTTGAACACTGAACTTCAGAACAATGATATTTACCACCCTAAATGAAGACCACAAGATCTGTCTGCTTACTTTACAATCGACTAATATGAGGCCTTAAGGAAGTTCTGCGATATTTCTAATAAGTCAGTTGCTAACCTTACTGTGGTTTGCTGCACAAATTGTTTTTCTTGTTGCTTCCAAGATTTTTTCTTTGTGTCTTGCAACAGTTTGTACTGTCTCATTGAGGATCAGTTATGGTATCCTCTATGATGTTTGCTGATTTTCTTAGTGTTTTTATTTTTCAAATTTAGAAAGTTTTAAGTCATTATTTCTTCAACTATTTTTCTGTACTTCTCTTTCTCTCTTCTCTTCTAGTTTACCCATTATGGGTGTGTTGCCATGCTTCCCGGTGTCCCACTGTACTCTGAGGAACTATCCATCTTCATTTTTTCTCTGTTCTTCAGACTATATAACTGCTTCTGGGCTATTCTCAAGTTTACTCATTACTTCTTCTTCCAGATGAAATCTGCTGTTGAGCTCCTACAGTGATTTTTTTTTTTTTTTTTACTTTAGGTATTGAACTTTTCAATTTTAGAATTTTCATTTGGTTCTTTTTAACAATTTTCGTCCCTTCTTGATTTCATTGATTTCTTGAGTCACTGCCATCAAACTTTCCTTTAAATCTTAAACATGGTTTTCTTTGAATATATTTAGAGAACTTTGTACTACACTAGTACTCTATTACTTGTACTTTGAACATATTTATAATAGGTGCTTAGGTTTCCTGCTAAGTCTAACATCTTGGCTTCCTCTGAATAGTTTTTTAAAGGCAAACATATTTAGCTTAAAAGTGATTGCAGAGATGACTAAATGAACATACAATTATCTATGTTAAGGACTGAGATACAGGAGTAGAGTGTTTGTGGCGAAATCTTTTTTAAACCATTTTAGGGATTTTTTTTTCTCGGCACATTTTTCTGTATTCAGTTTCCTTTTGTGTACCATTAAAAGAATCAGAAGAAAGAAAATCTTTAATCTCCTTCACAAAACTATTCCTATGACTCTTTTACTCTTTTGCCATTCTATGCTGTGAATAGTGCTATAATCAAATATTATACACATTTGTATAAGTCCATAGTTTCTAGACACTTTAATTTAGATCAGGATGACATATAATTGAAAATAAGAAACAAAGTGGAAAAAACACAAAATTGTAATGTGTAGATATATTAAGCCTTTAAATATATTAAAAATAATTAAATATAAGTAATGTTTTTTTTCTGAAACTTACCTTATCTGACACCTTCTCCATAACAATTCAGGAAGTCAGCTCTTCAAATATGCTTCATTACACACTGATGAGCACCATTACATTCCACCCTCTGGTCCACTGCATATCTTCAAATAAAAAAGTTACAGTCTATTCTCAGAATCATTTTTCCCAAGGCCCAATGTTTTGTTTGTGCCTCAGTTCATCTATTTTTTGTGGTAAGTACTCTGCTATGGATTTCTTCATCAATTAACTTCTGACAAGTTAGTCACATAATTTTTTCTCAAACTCTGAATCCAATTAGTGACTATCTCACTTTCAAATTAAAACTCCCTATCACAAAGGTCTTATTATATTTTCATATTTAAGTTTCCTTAACCTCAATTTCTAGATCAGTGGTATAATTGAATAATACTTGAATTTAAGATTATTAAAGCATCCCTTAAAATATATATAAAGAATGCAAATTTAGCTATAGGAATAGACAGGATGGGAGAAATTTCTAAACAATGTGGATTTATTTACTGGCTTAATACATTTGATTATTTTAAATTTAAAAAGAAATTTTGACTCTCCTATTAAGTGCTTATTAAATACTTTGTGTATTTCTTTTCAAGAACTGTTTTCATTAATATACATGTGTATATATGTGTGTTTATGCTTATATGCATAAATTTATATTTATGTAATTGAGAATAAGATGACATATATAGTTTTATATCTTTGCATTTTCATCTGATTATGCCTTCAATATTTTACTTATCATTAAATACTAACCAATATTTGACTTCTACTTACTATGTAACTATTCATTTATGCCGCACATTAGTCAAACATTTCCACATTGTTCACTATTACTTTTATGTTTCCCTTAGAATTTTCATTCACATAAATATCACTCTGATGAACAGCCTCTGAAACAAACCTTAGCTTGCATCTCGGATTATTTCTAGCATTACTTGAGGGGGAAAAGTCTTGAATGGGTAGTTAAGGGCTAAATAAAGATTTCTAATACATAATTCAAATTTGGCCAGGTAATTTTTTATACTCCTGAAAAGTATTATGCAGGGACTCACCCTCTCCTAATTTTCCATGATGTTGGCTTTTGCATAATAAAAAAATAAAAACAGCACTACATACTTTACACTTGGATTAATTCTTGTTTTCTCAAATCAACTCTGTATTCTCCACAGAAAGCATGAGCTCAAGAGGTGAAGAGTAAGAAATTAAAGCTCAGATTATTAGTATTGCTTTCCAAAACGGCATTTAAAATTTTCTATTTATGTTTATATTAGGAAACATCCTTTTTAAATGTCAGTGAGCATGCTTTCCAAATGCGTTTACTTAAGCAACCTTATTAATTTTTCTCATCTCATTTTAATAAAACATATCTAATCAAGATGTTTTATATTTAATCTAAATATTGTATATAAATCAAAATATATTAATCAGGTGCATGCAATCAGAACACTAGAAATTTTAAAGCTACATAACTATTGATTTATTGAGATATGTCAGCCACCAAAAGCAGCAAGTAATGAGATGAGTACAAATAATTTATGCTGAGTAAATTCTAATCATATTTCTTAAAAATTATTGTGTGGGTAAATGAACATGCACTACTATGATGAACTAATCTTTTTAACTAGAACAGCCTCAGATGTATATAAAATATTGAGGCTTTATTTAAAATAATATTTATAGTACTTAGGTAAGAAAACATATTTTAAATATTTTGATATCATTGCCGAGAGGGGAAAAAGAAACGAACTCATCAGGTGAGATTATTTTCATTATCATTCTATTTTGCTGTTATAATGGTAAGAGACATACTAAGTTTAGCATATACCATAAAAGAATACATCCTTTTGACTATATAAAGATCTTTTTTAGATCTTATCTTTTTTTCTTGGGTAGTAATGGGGCATCACTTTGAGGGAGCAATTTTTTTTAAGATCTTATTTATTTATTTGAGAGAGAGATAGGTATTCTGAGCAGGGAGGGAGGGCAGAGGGAGAACCAGATGCCCTGCTGAGCCAAAGGCAGACATCCAACCTATTGAGCCACCCAGGTGCCTGAGGGAGCAATTTCTAACTACAGTCATATACATGTATTTTTAACTATGGCATAATATATATTTGTATATGTTATATAGACATATACTATGTAATATATCCTTTATACACATATATGTATGATAAATGCATCTATCTCTTTTGAAACTTAAAGTGGCAAAAAAATAGAAAATGTTAATTGAAGGCAAATTATCTTCATTTATAATAGCATCTATTTAAAATCCCTACTTGGGTCCTAAATCGACATTTTAAGTTTGATACTAAATAATATGTTCTTCAGCATAATAATATGAGCAGGTTGAAATTTAATATATTTCCAAGGAAGCATATATAATTCATTCTTATGAATACTTAGTGGGAAAAAAAGATAATTTGTGTAATTATTTAGAAATGAAATCAAAATGAATAGGATTCATATCAAAGCATGCCCATCAATTTTTTACCTTCTTAAATTCATAGTTATGATTTGAGGTGACTAAGGTAGAACTTAAAAGACATATATTCTAGTTTTTAATTTGCAAAACATTACCTGATTTAGAAGATGGGTGATAGTAGTAAGATCATTTGCAAAAATTATAAAATGACTTCAACTAATATTATTGTGCATATGTGTTAAAAGGGAATATATGGAATGAGGATGTAATATGTATATTTTTATATTTTTTTCTTCAAGGTGAATATAAGACATATCGGAGAAAGACTGATGTGGTAAATGTGCATTATTTTAAGGATCATAAACTTCATTATATTCATTTTCTGCCTCTTCTCAATCAGACATATCTTCTCTGCTATTATGATTAATTGTGCAGAAACACACAAGATTGACAGTGAATTAACCACAGTTGTCGGTTTTTCAGTTACATAAAGAAGAAATCAGACGGTACTTAAACACTTCAACAATATATCAGACAGACAATAAAGCAAAAAGCTTGTGTTAACTACTTTGGTATCAAGTTGATGAGGTAAAATTATTAATTGATGGAATTTTTCAATTATTTGTTAATTACCTTTCCCTTCACTTAATTTGTAATATTTTTAAAAGAATAGTTTTATGATATGGCTGTGTAATCAAATGGCATGAATCTTTTGAGTGTTCATAATAACAATATTAATTTGAAACAGTAAATAAATCTAATAGTATGTCAGGTTTTTGTAGCACCTCCTAGTTTTAAAGACTTTTCATACATTTCATACATGTCAAAGTTCTTCAAATCACTGTGAAATTATGTAAAAAATGCAAATGAAAATAAATGAGACACAAAGATATGTATTTAATTAGGTAGAGTGAGCCTAATAGACACAATGAAAAACTCAGAAAATCTCTAAGATGTGACAACGGACACTGCCTTTCATGAGAAAATACTTCCTTCTAAAAGGTCCTAGGCTATATATATATATATATACTTTATATGAGATAAATGGGAGAAAAGAAAGAATTAGGTAAAATATGTTGCTTTTTGTAATTTTATGTTAAACTGAGTGATAATAATCACAAACAGTATCTTAGAGAAGTGAGTATTTTTTATGAAGTCAATGGTGAAGTCTTTGGTGAAGTCTTTGAAGGAGAGAGGTGCTTGATTTTGAAGTACATATGGTGATTTGCATAAGTAAAGATCAGGGAAGTACTATACCAATAAAAGTAAAAAATAATTAGTGATTACATGAGGAAGTCAGTGAAGGATCTAGGTTGGGACATATGAGCTATGGAGTAGGCAGGAAATATAGATGAGTAGGTGCATAACTGGATTAAAGATGTACTCATCATGCACTACATCTGCTGATGAAAATACCTTTATTTATGTGTAACTGATCTAATCTCCAAGGCCAACTCAGGGGGCAGCTGGGAATACTTAATTTTACTCTAATCCACTAAATGCATGTACTTCAAAGGTTGGCCTAAGTAATGTTTATTCTCTGAGTTGTTTATCTCTCTCTCTGTTGCTCTCCATGGTGATGTGGAATATTGACCTCTATGTCATCCTTATTGACAGCAGAAGAGAAAGAGAACCTCAAAACCTCACAGAGTCCTCATGTTGCCTGATCTCTGATGTGGAGTCACCGGTCTGATCTACTCTGTGAACTAGTAATCTCTAAGACATAAATGGTCTTGATCACAAGCCCTTTGCAGGGGGTTGCTGCTGAATCTGTGAATGGTGGAATCTGTGGCCTTATGTCTTTATGCAGAACTAATGTAATCCATGTCTGACTTGCCCATGTCTGACTTTAGCCATCACCATCTTCTAGCCATTAACCAGCTCTTGCCCATGTCTAGGTAATCACTGTTTCCAGTCCCCTAGCTTAGGCTTTTTCATTCAATCCTTGTTTTAACCTGCCCTCATGCACTTCTGGGGATTTTAATTTCTGCTATTTTCTGTATTATTAATTGGAAGCATTTGAGAATTTTTCCCAAATTTGGGTCTAATTCAAGCCAAAGGAGAATTTTATGGTGACTCCGGAAAATGATTTAATAGTTGTCTTCACTCTACATAATTATCTTATCCTGCCAAATTAACTTTGAGATAACTATGAAGAAGCTATTCCAAATTACTATTAAGGGGATCCCTGGGTGGCGCAGCGGTTTAGCGACTGCCTTTAGCCCAGCGCGCGATCCTGGAGACCCAGAATTGAATCCCACATCCGGCTCCCGGTGCGTGGAGCCTGCTTCTCCCTCTGCCTATGTCTCTGCCTCTCTCTCTCTCTCTCTCTCTCTCTGTGACTATCATAAATAAATAAAAATTAAAAAAATAAACTTAAAAAAATAACAGATTACTATTAAGAATGAGATGCTATTTCTTCACAGATTTAGATTACATTGATGCAAAAATCTCAGGTCTTCTGTGTTTCATTCATTTCACTTAAAACTTTCTTTCAACCAAACCAAGAGAGTGGAGAGAAGAAATACACAGATCAATCTGCCTTTCTAGTTCTCTTTTTTCTCAAAAGTTCCTTGGGACAGAAAGGACACAGTAACTCCATCGCAATTCCCGTATTTTGGGGGACTTTCTTACATAAATTTCATGTTAGGTCATTAAATTTGACCCTAACATATTAGTCACAATTAGTAATTTTAGTCCATTTTTCAGGTAAGAACTTTAAAGATTATGTCTTGCTTCAAAGTTCTCTGTATAATGTTAGTGTTGAGTCGATAACCACTTTTTATTTCATTCCCACTTCAACAGTTCTCCCAGCTTCTCTCTCTTTCCATTTCTGTCTCCTTGATTCTAAAGCAGGTAGACTTCTTGAATTAATGGCAGAAATGTATACACAGAAAGTAGAAGATGAAAACATAATGATATATTTAAAATATTATTCCAGGGATACCTGGGTGGCTCAGCAGTTGAGTGCCTGCCTTCGGCTCGGGACAAGATCCTGGAGTGTGGATAGAGTCCCATATCGGGCTCCTTGCAGGGAGTCTGCCTCTCCCTCTGCCTGTGTCTCTGCCTCTCTCTGTCTCTCATGAAAAAATAAATAAAATTATTTTAAAAATATCATTCCAGTTGCAAGATATTACTGTTAGGTTAAAGTAAGTGAAAGACATGCAGGATGTCTTATTATTCCCTACAACTTCATGTGAACCTACAATGATCTTCAAATAAGCCATCTCAATTGACACAGAAAAAGCATTTAACAAAATTCAACATCTTTCCATAATAAAAACACTCAACAGACAAGGAATAGAAGACTAGGTCCATATAATAAAAGCTATACATGAAAAGCCCACAACTAACATCCTTCTTGATGTTGACAAATTGAAAGTTTTTATATAAGACAAGAATATGGCGAGGATGTCACTGTCACCACTTCTATTCAATATATTACTAGCAGTTCTGCCAGAGGAATTTGGCAAGGAAAATAAATAAAAGGTATCCAAATTGGAAAGAAAAAAAAATACAATTATCTCTGTTTGCAGATGATGAGATCTTTATATAAAAAACCATAAAGATGCCTCCAAAAATAAAAAGCTGTCAGAACAAATGAATTCAGCAAAGTAGCAGGATTCAAAATTAACGCACAAAAACTGGTTGCATTTCTATATACCAATAATAAATAAATTGAAAAAGTAATTAAGAAAACTACTCAATACAGAATAGTACCAAAAAGAATAAATACTTGGGAACTTACCAAGGACGTAGAAGACTTGTACAGTGAAAAACAACACAAAATTGCTGAAAGAAATTAAAGGCACAAATAAATGGAAACATATCTCACGTTCATAGAATGGAAGATTCAATATTTCTAAGATATCAATATGACTTAAAGCAATCTTCAGATTCAGTACAACTCCTATTAAAATCCCAATGATGATTTCAGCAGAAATAAAATACTCCATTATAAAATTCATATGGAATCTCAAGTTGACTCTGCATGGCCTAAACTATCTTGGAGAAAAACAAACCCACCCTTACTGATTTCAAAACTTACCACAAAGCTACAGTAACCAAAACAGTGTGATACTGGTTTTAACAGAGACCAACACCACAGAACAGAGAACCCAGCAAATAAACTCTCACATAGTCAAATGTTTTTTGACAAGGATGCCAAGACCACTCAATGAAGGAAGGACCATTTTTTTCAATAAAAAATGCTGGAAAAACTGGATATCCACACACATGAGGATGAAGTTTGACTCTTACCTAATGGCATCTACAAAAATAAACTCCAAGCAGGTCAAAGACCTAAATGGGAGACCTAAAATAAACTCTTAGAAGAAAATAGAGGGCAAAATTTCATAATATTGGTATTGGCAATGCTTTCTTAGATATGACATAAAAGGCACAGGTATCAAAATAATAATCGGATAGACAGAACTTTATGAATTTTTTTCTTAAAAATTGTGCATCAAAAGACACTATAAAATATAAAGGCAGACCACACAATAGTGGAAAATGTTTGCAAATCATATATTTGGTAAAGGATTAATATCCATATATATATATAGTTGTAGTTATTTATATATATATATAAGAAATATAAATAAGAATATATATATATGTATATATATAACTACAAAATCTCAACAACAGAAAAACAAAAACAAACCCAGAAACATCCTATTAAAAAATGGGCAATGGAATTGAATAGAAATTTCTTTAAAGAAGGCTTACAAAAGGACAATAAGCACAACAATAAGATGTTCAACATCACCAATATTAAGGAAATGCACATCAAAACTAGAATGAGATTATCACCTCACACCCATTAGGATGGTTCCTGTCAAAAAAGAAAAAAAAGAGAACAAATGTTGGTGAGGGTGTGTAGAAATTGAAACCCTTGTGCACTGTTGTTAGGAGGTAAAATGATATAGCCACTGTGGAAAACAGTATGGCCTCAAAAATAAAAAATGCAATATTTATATGATTCAGCAATTCCATGTTAGAGTATATACCCAATAGAATGTAAAACAAGATTTCAAAGAGATATTAATATACTCATGCTTATAGCAGCATTATTCACAATAGCTAAAATGTAAAGCGACCGAAGGGTCCATTGTTGGATGAATCTATAAGAAAATGCTGTGTATGTGTACAGTGGAATATTATTCAGCTTTAAAAATGAAGGAAATTCTGCAATATATTACAACATGGATTAAACTTGAGGACATAATGCTAAGGGAAATAACTACATATAGGTAAATACTATATGGTTCCACTGTGTGAGGCCCTTAAGAGTAGTCAAAATTATTATTATTTTTTTAGAGTAGTCAAAATTAAAGACAGAAAATATAATGGTTGGTGACAGCGCTGTGAAGAGGAAAATGAGTAGTTATTGTTTAATGGTATAGAGTTTCAGTTTTATTTTTTTGAGTTTCAGTTTTATAAGATAAAAACATTATGGAAAAAGATGGTGGTGATGGTAGCACAACACTGTGAACGCATTTAATACCATTAAACTGTACACTTAAAAATGGTAGAGATGGCATATTTTATGTTATGTGCATTTCACAACAAAAAGAGTTGGATAAAAATGAATAAATATCTTCTACGCAAAGCAACATGAATACATCACACAAATGGGGCACTTGGGTGGCTTGGTGGTTGAACATCTGCCTTTGACTCAGGGTGTGATCCTGGGTCCTGGGATCAAGTCTCGCATCTGGCTCCCTTTGGGAGCCTGCTTCTCTGTTTATGTCTAACTCTCTGTGTGTCTCTCATGAATAAATAAAAAAAAATCCTTTAAAAAAAATAAATCCCTCAAACATACTGCTTAGTAAATGAAGCAAGACAACAACACAGTTTAAGTTTCAAATTATATAATGATCAAATTAGACCTTGTAAACTCTTAATGTTTAAAAATTGTGCTAGATTTAAAGCAATAAAGAAATGTAAGGAAACAAGTATAAAAATTGTGATTGTGATCACTTTTTGGGGAAAAAGAGAATAGGAAGTAGCATGAGATGAACTTCATGGATGCCATCAATGTTACTTTTATTTTATTTTTTTTACCTGATTGGTACTTACATTGGTGATTGCTTTATAATTTATTGCTCAGCTGTATGGATATTTCAGTTTTGTTTAGTTTTCTGTATATGTGTTTGTCCTGGGTGGTCTCTTGGAAGTTCATCATCACTTTACTGTCTTCCAAAATTTGTCAATGAGAAGCAATCTCACAAAATTTATATATAAGGAGAGAAGAGGTGGCCATGGCAGGTACAGATATGAAATTCACAGTTGGCTTTCTGGATAACTGTTCCCTTTTGTGGCCCAAACCACAAAATTTGTGAAGACTTCCCAAAGATCCTTATAAATTGCAGCAACTTTCTAGAGAGTTATTAAGAACCATCTGTCTTCATACTGCTGGCTGAAATTGTTGGTAATGACTCCTCTGACCTTTGCTATTTTTGGAATATATAGAGGCTTCTGCATTCTTGAAGAAACCTTGACTGAACTCTATCTGTGTCATCTAGATCTATATATATATATGGGTTATATATATTTCATATTAAGTATCTTGAAATATTTGTAGCATGTTGCCTTTTTGAAAATCTTGAAAATTACCGAGATAGTGAAAAGGAAGAACAATTCATAGCCATATGATCTACTATATGGGCCTTCTTGTTATATTTTAATTATTTTTATGTATGTATAAATGTATATATCTTAACTGGAGAAACGGAATTCAAAATTCACTGATAATTATTACATTTATATCTTTAAAAGACAGGGATAGCATGCGTACCGTGACCATGAAAATGTTACAGATTCCTGAGATGCTTCTTCCAGAGAAGATGTTTAATAGTGTAACACAAAAGGCATCATTGCATTCATGTTTCTTGCAAGGGGAAATCCATTTTAAATGAAGAAGTAATTCAGAATGATGTATAGGATAGAAAGTAATCACTCCACTGATTCATTATCAGGAAAACTTTATGGGAGAACACAGAAGCAGCAAGGTAACAGGCAGAGGCAGCTAATGAGAGCACAGAGAAGCTCAGAGACAGAGGAAATATCATGGGTATGGGTATGTCATTCTCACTGAAAAAGCACAGGGGTGGACATTCTCATCACTTCATTTGAAGCAGGGGAAATCTCTGGAGCAGAGTTAAAGAAAATTATACAAATAAATTAACAATGACTATATTTTAAAAGTTTGACCTTTATTTCAGAATAGGAGAATGTGTCTAAAGTGAACTAACAAAAAGGATATGGCATGCAAAATGAACCATTTTAATTTATTTCAAAAATGCAGAAAAAAACTAGAAACAAGTTTAACTGCACGAGAAAACAAAAGTAGAAAAAGAAAATAAACTTATTTTGGCACAATGTTGAGAATAAATTAGAAAACATAAAACATAAGAAATCTATATATGATATTAATATTAATATTAATATAGTCTTAAGCTTAAGATGTAGGAAAAATAGTACATAATTCTCATATGTATGCAATAAATCTCAAGTCTTTCTCTGCTTTCTATAGGAAAAAAACATTCTATATGAAAAGAACATTCATTATATTGCTACAGATCTCTGGGTCCCTAATGAATGCAGATGAGATTCTAGTACCCAGAATATCCACTGGATATAGACCAAAGGTTTTAAATATTCTCTCAAAGTTTGGGATGTGACTGAAAAGTCATCATGTTACATTTTGAACACCAGAGGTGTATTTTATAGGACTTTCCAAAGTATGTGTCATCAGAGTAGGTACTAAAAGGCTCAGCTTACAAAAAAAAAAAAAAAAAAAATTATATAATTGTGTAAAATTTCTACTGCTATAATTATTTATACTTAATGCTGCATATTCATAGAAGAATCTATTTGAAAAGCAACTGTATTATTTTGAATGAACAAACTGTAAGCCATTAATACACATTAACACATTTTTCCAGACTATTTTTTTAGATTAATGAACTTTACTTTAGAAACTCTAAAAGACCTGTGGAAATAGATGCCAGATGGGTATGTATTTATGGGAGAGATTACAAAAAAGGCAAACTTATGTTTCACCTACCAGACAGAGCAGTGCCTGGAAAGTCTTGAATAGCTATGGAGCAGAATGGTAAAACATGTGTCAAGGAAGAGATGAATTAAAAAAAAGGTAAAAGGAAAGAAGAAACAAACACTAATTTACTGATTTTTTTCCCAGGACCGATTCTATCTAATTTATCAATGTTTTGGGGTACCTCATTCCCTGAGTATTAGTTTAGGGAATTATGTGAAATCTGGAAAAAAAAGTCACCAACCAAATCATAGAAACAAAGATCAGATTTGTGGTTGCCAGGTGGTGAGTGAGGGGCTTTGGGGAACTGGTTGAAAGTGGAGAAAAGGTACAAACTTCTAGTTATAAGATAAATTAGTTCTGGGCATGTAATGTACAACACAATTACTATAGTTAACAATACTGTGTTGCATATTTGAAAGTTAGCTAAGATAGTAGATCTTGAGGTTCTCATCACAAGAAAAAAATTGTTAACCATATTAGGTAAATGGATGCTAACTAAACTTATTATAGTCATCATTTAACAATATATAACTATATCAAATTATGTTGTGCACCTTAAATTTACACAATGTTCTATGTCAGTTATATTTCAATAAAACTAAGAAAAGGAATAAATGAAACAGAAATGATTTTTTTTAACACTTAACTCTCAATTCATTTTGATGACCTTTCTACATTGTTATATATTGTCACTTCCAAAAACTTAAAGTAGTTTGAAACTTTTACTTTAAAAAACAAAGGTAGGGATGCCTGGGTGGCTCAGGGGTTGAGCATCTGCCTTTGGCCCAGGGCGTGGTCCTGGAGTTCTGGGATCCAGTCCCAGGTCGGGCTCCCTGCATGGAGCCTGCTTCTCCCTCTGCCTGTGTCTCTGCCTCTCTGTGTGTGTGTCTCCCATGAATAAATAAAATCTTTTAAAAAATAAATGAAAAATAAAAAACAAAGGTATATAATGGTCCTATGAAAACCCATTAGAAAGATCATGTACTGGACCTTTTTAAAAGTTATTTCTATTGTGAGACCGTGTAGCTTAAACAGATTCACTTTGGAAGTTTGCACTACACTACTGGTGGCAAGGGCTGTTATTGCAAAACAATTGAATTGAAGCACCAGAAATCAAATTTTTTACTCAGTGTTTGGTATGCCATACAAGTACACGGGGCAAGGTTATACAGGTGTCCTTTCTGACTTCTGAAAACTATTTCAAAAGTTGTTTCTCTCTTTTTGGTATGTTAAAGCTTGAGAATTTGCTGTCCTAGTGCTTTTGACACCAAACTAAGCCAAATTTACAAGGAAGTGAACACATCTTTCATCATCGGTTTAGGTCCCCTTAAAATTGAATCTACTGGGTATTTGCTATAAATAGTTGAAAATATAGTTGAAAATAGTATCCCCTTTTACTCATTTTAGACTTCCCAATTATAATTAGCTAATAAAGACATGTTTGTAAGATTTTAAAATAATGATTAGAAAACCAAAAAAATCTGAGAGCTAGCACTATTTAATAAAGGAAAGTCCACAATGGGAGTTGAAATAAAAATTCAACTCAGGAAAGATAATATTTGATCTCAGCAGATATTTTCAATTTTATAAAATGAATTAATCAAGTTGATGTCCTTTTTAATGTTCCAGGACTAAATTTTCTGTTTTATTATAATCCTGAGAATATGAGTCTTAGTGCTTACATTAATAGAAAACTACATTTATTTATTTATTAAAGAGTTTATTTATTCATGAGAGAGGCAGAGACATATGCAAAGGGAGAAGCAGGCTTCCCGTGGGGAACCCAATACGGGACTCAATCCCAGGACCCCAGGATCACCCCCTGAGCTAAGGGCAGAAGCTCAACCGCTGAACCATCCAGGCATCCCAAGAAAAAATACGACTAATAAAAAATGTATATATTGCTATGTGATACATATGACAACACTTAAAAAATAAAAAGAAAATTATCAAATAATAAAATTGTACATGAAAAATATATATACATAAAAAAATCTCAAAATATTTGAGGTAAAAATGATGGAAAGATATAATAAGAAAAAGATGTTTACATTTTGAATGTCAGAAACAAATAATTTTTTAAATTTCTATTTTAATAGCACAGGCATTTGCTTGAAAGCCTTATAACTTGTACTTAAACATTCTAATCTCATTTAATTTTTATCATAAAGCCCCTTGAATTATAACCCAAACTAGTATCTCTATTTTGTTCAGTCTCCCTTCTTAAACTTTGCACTTGAGAAAACAACAAAAAAATAATAACAGAACCCAGTGGTATATACTTATGGGAAAAACTTGAGTTTTTCTTTCTTTTGAAATGTATTTTTCACAAGTTTTACAAAGCTTGTGAAGTGGCTGTCATTTGAACTGTGTTTCTTTATCCTTTGGTATTGGTGCCTGGAGAAAGAGCTTCAAAAAAATGATAAAAAAAATAAAAGATTCTCCCAAAGATTTGATATCTTTAAATACTCCCAGTTCTCTTAAGGCTACAAATTATAGTTCCAATATGCAGTCACTGTCTTCTACTCTCATAAATGTCCTCAGTATTGAGATACTGAATGTAAATGCAAAGTTTCCAATTGTGTTCTTAATTTTTCTTTCATAGTTTGTATGTACTATGCCATCTTTTTGCTGAGTTATGTAGCAGCTACCAACATTTTAGGGTTTATAACTACTTAACAAAGTTATATTTTTTTAATGAAAAGAGACATGTTCCATCATCAATAGTGCTTATAAAGAACTTTAAGTGAGGGAATAATGGTTAATATATTGAAATGTTTTGTTTCTCTTCACCCTCAAATTGATAAATTTATCTTAGCTAATAGATTACTTGAGAAATAAACATTTTAAACATATTACACAAATATTTAAACCACGTCCAGTACCTTTCGCATACAAGTAAGTAAAGACTGGATGCAGAAACCATTGATAATGAAAGCAATGGTATTTAAATGCAGCAACATCACTGAGGGATTGGCATTAGCAGTGATGGTCTAGAGGCAAGGAGGAGTCAAAGGTCTCATGCAAACAGTTGCAAGGATTGCTTTGTTTTAAGATTTATTTGTTTGAGAGAGAGAAAGGGAGAGAGAGCACACGCCTAAATGAGACGCAGGGAGAAGGACAGAGAATCTGAAGCCGACTCCCCACTGAGCATGGAGCCTGAAGCAGGGCTCATCTCATGACTCTGAGATCAGGGTCTGAGCTGAAACCAAGAGTCAGAGGCCAAACCCTGTGAGCCACCCAGGTGCCCCACAGTGACGGTTTTCTGACTCTGCGTAACAATCCCTTTCTCTTTGGGGTTTGCTGTTGGTGGCGCTTGTAATTTATTTATTAACTTTGATGAACTAATTTAGTGAAGTTTATTTTCCCCACAGTGTAAAACCAATCGTCAAAGAGGAGTCTTGTGTACATACACGCTAATCATGAATATGACAGTGGTTTTAGCACAGCTTTGTCTCTTTCCTTGATCTCCCGGTTATGTCGTCTGTTTCTGTTGGGATCAGATCCAACTGCTAACCTCCACTAATTTCCAGCTGAGCACCCTATTGGTTTTTACATAATTATTGGACTTGAGTTAAAATTAAGTCCCTTTATATGCATATTTTGAGATCAGTTTTTGTTCTGACCACAGGCAGCTTCTTTTTAGCTCTTTCCCTAGTTCTCTTTGGTAAAGTAGGTGGCTTGTGATTAATTTGTTGCTGTCAAGGAAATACAGCTTTATCTTAATGGCTTATCATCAAAATCTCCCCTTTGTTTTTTCTTTCTCTATAGCATCCCGAGGCTCGTACTTTCCCAAACTATATCCCAAATAAAGACAGTTCCCTTGAGGAGAGCTTTGGTGTTCTCTGTTCTTACAGCTTCGCCTCTCTCCCTGAGCAAAACTCTCGGAGGTTCTGTTCTGTAGCTGTGTTACGGGCAGGGGCCCACTTCTTGGGAAATGACTGTTTTGCTTTAAGCAGGGTGTTAAACGTAGGTAGCTAACCCTGGTCTTTTCCACCTGCTTCTGTCAGGACGGAACCTCTACAATATGAGTGAGCTAGTGGGGGCGGGGGTGGGAGGTGGGGGGGAAACAGGCCCAAGTATTTGCCCCTGCCACTTTGTAGTAAGGCCACTCACCCTTCAAATTGGGGTGGGTGGAAGAAAGAGGTCCCTGATTTATTGGTCACACTTGACTGAAGTGTAGCCTCTGCAATTTTACCCTCCTGCAGTTAGCCAAAGGCAGGGAAGGATGAAATACGCTGGCAGCCTGACTTTCCCAGAGATACCACAGCCCTTAACCAGGAGCCATGGGAAGACATGGGCCCCAAACGCTATGAGGCCTAGTAGATTTTTTTTAAAAACAGTTTCTTTTTTTTTCTGTATGTTCTTAAGATAACTTGCAGAAACTTTAGATTGCGTCTTATTTTATAATATTTAGTTGTTACGGTTATTCTGCTGAGATGAGGGCCGTAGAGCTCCTCATATAGCTGTCCTGGAAGAGAGTTCCCTCCAGAGTAAGTTTTAGCAGAGGACACTAATTACTTGTAGTTCTGAAAAATACCACAAAGTCTAAAAGAAATGCTCAAAATATAGCTCAAATTAGTATGTTTTTGACATGGTACATTTAGAAGGCATGTTATAAACATACATGATTGCACTTATCGAGAAAAAATGGAACATAATCCCTCAATTCATCATGGAAGCATTTCTATTGTTTCAAATTTATTTCTGAAATGAACTATTTGCACCAAAATCTTGATCTTTCTTAGTAGGGGTTCTGAAAATATCGATGTTAATGTTTTAAAAAAATCTGTAGGCATTATGACCGTAGTCATATATAAATGGTCATCTATAACATTCTTGTTATTTTCCATATGTTGATTTTTGACCTAGTTTATCAGGTAACTTCTCTAGAACTGTATCACCTTGAAGGAGTTTGACATGCCATCATCAAATATGCCACTTTGATGTATTGATAATTCTGAGTGGAAGGCTCCTGATTAACAGTAGATGCAGGGAGACACTTTCTCTGACCTCCTGCGATCTGCCTGAAAAACAGATCCTCCAAAATGAACTCAATTGTCTTAAATCCCATCCCCAGGAATCTCATCAACATGAGAAGACGGAGTTTTATCTCAGGAGGGGAGACTAGAAGCCCACACAGCACCCAGACAAGCTGTCACAAACTACCACGCCCAAAGCTCCAGATCTCAGAGGAACAGAAATCTTTTGGCCTCAGGAGTGCCCCCTCACTCCCCCCAGGTGGACCTGTCTGCCTAGGAGCTGCCCCCTGTTTATTGTTCAAAGCCTCCCACCCTGCGGGGTTGGGGAGCAGCCTGCAGAGGAGTCTGAACCACAGGCCCCAGCCTGACCCCAGAGCTGCCCTGCGCAGCCTCTATCCTGGGAAGCTGCTTTTTTATTTAATGCTGTGGGTGCGTGTGACAGCAGGGGTAGGTGGCTCCCTGACCTCGGCCTCCTTTCCCCTCCCCGCAAAGGGGGGCCCCAAGCCGGCCTGGCCTGGCCCTGCACACGCCCTCGGGACCTGCAGGGCCCTGACCCGGGGGGCCCCGAGACCAGGAGGTGAGACTCCCCCCAAGGAGGCGGCCTCGGGACCAGCACTGAGGCCGGCCTGCCCCCCTCTGGGAGAGGTCACCCCCAGCCTGAGTAGCAGCCTCTGAGGGTGAAGGCCTGCCTTAGTAAAGGCCCATTCATTTTACCTAAAAGCCATTTACTCTTTCTTAAGTTGCCTCTCTGGCCCCTCCTCTTCCCTTATTAAGATGATGTATAAGCTCCCAAATCTCACCTTTATTTTGGATATTCACAAGTTTTTCCTGGATGCCTTCATGCATGTAATCCTAAAATTTAATGAATTTGTATATGTTTTCTCCTAATTTGCTTTTTGCTTATTTCATAGACCCAGTAATTGAACTGAAGGATACCAGAATACCACATACCCCAATATATGTGATTTTTTTTTTTTTTTTTTTTTTTTTTGAGTCAGGGAGAGGGGCAGAAGGAGACAGAATCTTTTTTTTTTTTGTTTGTTTTTGTTTTTGTTTTTTTGTTTTTTTTTTTTTTGAGACAGAATCTTAAGCAGAGGCCAGCAGAGCGGAGCCGATGCCACCTCCAACTCAGGACAGAGATCATGACCTGAGCCCCACAACGAGTGTCAGTAGCTTAACCAATTTAGCCACCACCCAGCACCCCTAAAATATGTGATTTTGAGGGAAGGATTATTTGCACTGAAGGTAATTGAGAAGATGTAAGAAAAGCCCTCTGCCATCCCCTTTTCAAAGATGTCCCTCTTCTCATCTTGCCTAGGAAGAACTGAAGTTAACCACCACATGGAGCGCCTGGGTGGCTCAGGGGTTGAGCATCTGCCTTCAGCACACGGCATGGTCCCAGGTTCCTGGGACTGACTCCCACATCGGGCTCCCTGCATGAAGCCTGCTTTTTCCTCTGCCTAGGTCTCTGGCTCTCTCTGTGTCTCTCATTAATAAATAAATAAAACTTAAAAAAAAAGTTAATCATGACTTAAGTTAGAGACTATGAACTTGGAGAAGGTACCAAAGGAATCTACGTAACAGACTTTACTTGACTTTACTAGTACTTGACTTTACTAATTGGCTTCTATCTCATTCCTTGGAGGCCTAAAATGGCTTTCCTGCATCTTGTCATTTCTCCACAAATGTATTATTCTTTGTTGAAGATGCTATATAAGCTAGAATTCTAAGCCACCTCTGAGTTACTCACTTTTCCCTGGGTGTCTCCGACATATACTTGAGGTATACATGCTGATGAACTTCTGTTCATGTTCCTCTTGCTAACCTTTTATTAAAGGAGTCTCAGCCAAAACCTCAGAAGAATAAAGGGAAATTATTTCCCCTTCCCTACAGAAGCTAGGAAGGTAGAGGAAGTCTTTCCTCCCCCTACATCCTCTGGGTATGGAGATTAAAGCTAAGGTTAAACCACAGCTCTTCTTTTTAGATGCACAAGCACCTAACAATCAACTCGGGATTTTCTTAAACACTGAGTATAAGAAAGATGGGAAGAGTAGACCCTATGAAGGAAACCCAAACCCAAACCAAAAGATACACTGGAAGAAGGAAATAGGAAAATCTAGCCCTCCCCTCCCTCAACACACACAAAAGGCATAAACACACACATGCATGCAGGCACATGTGTACAGAGACAAGTATGCATTAAAAGAAGCAAAACTATTTGCAGCGTATAGCATGACGTACCTCCGGAAAACATCATATTGATACAGGAGAGCCTGGTTCTTGTCTCAAGAGTCAAAGAGTGAGCAACATGATAAATTTATTAAGCACAGAAAGCACTCAAAAGTGAGAGGGATCCCTACAGGGTTGCCACTAAGGGCTTTTTATGGTCTGTCTTTTATAGGGAACTGAGCAGGGAACTTGGAGAATTTGTCAATGTCAGGGTGGATTTGTAAGATTCATGTCTCTGGTTACAGCAAACATGGTGGACTTGCCACAACAAGGAGTTCCCTTCTCTCTGGTTAACATCTCCTGCACTATATCCCTCTGTATCCAGAGTTTCTGTGAACCTAGTAGCCATTAAAGGGGGATAGTCCCGAACCTTTTGGAGCTAGGGAGTCAGGTTTATTTTCTGCTTTTACTGTCTTATCTCTGTTTCCTTGGGCTGGGCAGGAGCCTGACTCTGGGGCCTTTCCCTTATCTTTCCCTGCCTAGCCCTGTCTGCCCCTAACTCATTCTTACATCAATATAATAAGTATTAGTCAATTCAAGAAAACATATGATTTTAGATTTTTATTTGCCTGCTCACAAGCAGTAAACATTTCATTTCTTTCTCAGATCCTTTATTTACAACTTCTTAAATACAAAATCTTACTGCAGGAGGAGAGTACCTGTCAATAGCTGGAAATGTAATATGTAAAAACGCCAGTAATACTAGGGTTCTGATTAAGTTAATTGCCTAACTGAAGAATAATAGAAAAATACATTGTAATCATTTCTGTTATTCAAACAATAGCACCAAAAACATTTTGCTGGGAAGCCCGGGTGTCTCAGCAGTTTAGTGCCACTTTCGGCCCAGGGCGTGATCCTGCAGATCCAGGATCGTGTCCCACGTCAGGCTCCCTGCAGGGAGCCTGCTTCTCCCTCTGGCTGGGTCTCTGCCTCTCTCTCTCTCTCTCTCTCTCTCTCTCTCTCTCTCTGTGTGTCGCTCATGAATAAATAAAACCTTAAAAAAAACCCAAAAAACAAAACAAAAACATTTTGCTAAAGTATTAGTAAATTATCCTAATGTGCTCATTTTCCAGGGCTGCCGTAACAGAGCACTGCAGAGGGGGTAGCACACACAATTTATTGCCTGGGCGCCCTGGAGGACAGATGTCTGAAGTCAAAGTGCCAGCAGTTGGTTACTTCTCAATGCTGTGCGGCAGAATTTTTTCCCTGCCTTTCTCTTAGCTCTGGGGTTTGCTGGCAATCCGTGTCACTCCTTGACATGTAGATACATCGCCCAATCTCTGCCTTCATCGTCACCTGGTGTTCTCCCTGTGTGCTTCTATTTTTGTTTTCAAGCTTTCCTCGTTTTTCAAGGACACACATATTCGATTAGGGCTTGCCCTTGTGACATCATCCTAACTTGGCCATCTGCCAAGACCTTATTTCAAAAAAAGGTCACATTCACAGATACTGGCGGGCTGGAACATTCAGTGTCTTTAGAGGGACACAATGTAACTCATAGCGTGTAGGGACTTCAGCATCATTAACAAAGGTGAATTTGTCTGAAGTATAAGAAAATAAAAAGGAAAAGAAACACAAATATACTAGTTGGATTTAGGGGGCTTGTGTGCCCCAATGACTCAAATTTCTTTATAAATATTTGTTACTAATTTATCTGTGATGCAAAAGCTGTATTTTATCAGTTCTAAGATGCATTTTTTTCCACATTTTAAGAGGTCTTAAATCATAATGTACATTAATAACTTGTGAACATGCAGGCACCTGAGCAGCACAGTCGGTTATGCATCTGACTCTTGGTTTGTGCTTAGGTTCTAATCCCCAGGTCCTGAGATGAAGCCCCATGACCGTCTCACACTCGGTGCAGAGTCTGCTTGAGATTCTCAATCCCTCTCCCTCTGTCCGTCCCATTCATTCTCTCTCTAGAATACATATTCATAAAAAACTTTATTAATATGTATAATTATAATTGAAAACATTTTTCCTTTTTTAGTGACACTAAAAATCTCTTAAAGTAGATAATGTTGCAGATCCATGATACATAACAAAGTGTTTTCTCTCATACCATAAGCTGAACCTTGTCACCATAATGTATAACTGTACTTATTCAGGTCAGATCTGTATTCTTTCCTGCCCTGCTTATTTTGATGACCTTTAACACTCTTAGGGACGAGACATACTCTTTCAACAGAGAATATGAAATTAGAAATCTCTATGTGTGTGTCACATAATAATCTGATAGAAAACAACCTTCTATCAATCAGGTGCATGGTCATTGATCATAACCAAAACCTCTAAATGCCTTATTTATACCTGTTCTCTTTTGGTCCTAAATCCCCAATTACCTTTTAAATTCTAACGTTATTAAACTTGATTAAACTTCACAATGTTTAATCCCTTGGTGAACTGGTAGCACCAGAATCATAGCCACAAATCAGCTTTATGTAAATTCTTCCTAAACAAGTTTGCAGATTGATTATTTTGAGGAATTGTATTCATCCCTTGAATTATGTGCACCATGAAAGCTGTATAAAATGCAAAAATATAGTCATTGTTTCTGGCCATGTTTATGTAATTCTGTGCATTACAAACACATTTTTCCCATTTTTTCTTCTCAAAAAAATTTTTTAAAGATTTATTTATTTATTCATGATAGACACAGAGAGCAAAGCAGAGACAGAGGCAGAGGGAGAAGCAGGCTCCCTCCAGGAGAGCTCAATGTGGGACTCGATTCCAGGACTCCGGGATCACGCCCTAAGTCAAAGGCAGAAGCTCAACTACTGAGCCACCCAGGCATCTCTCTCCTCAAAAATATTTAATTTGACTTCTGGTATTTCAAAAGACTGCATTTTCTTTAGATAGGTAACCTGTATCATATTAACCACAAGTTGCCCACCTGCCCTGTTTCAGTTTCAAATAATACTGGAATAATATTGGTGAGTATTGTTTTCACAAGCACAATTGCTTTGAGAGGAAAGCTTACAATTTTCACTATATTCATCAGCATTAACGTTCATTTACAAACACATACATATGCTTATTTTTCCTTGTTCTGGTAGATTAACATCCTAAAAGGACTGATTTGTGAAAAGGTTGGGTCATGTTTTGTCAATACATTTCTCTTGGGAACATTTTGTTCTTAGTTAAGTGAAGAACAATGAGGGCAAGGGCACTCTATTTTTTTTCTTTATCTATGTTTATTTGTGGAGCGTTTCACTATGGTTGACTAATGTTTTGTTGTAGTCTCATTTTTATTTAGGGCTGAAATTTTAATTACTCCTTTGAGTTTTAACCAGTTGTCTTTTGGCAACTCAACACACTTTGTCTCTTTGACACTAACTCATGTCCTGATAGTCTTCTTACTAATTAATCTACTTGCACAGCTTTAAATAATTAACTTACTACTAATGTGTGGTTCTATTTATAAAATATTTTTGGAATGTCTTTTTAAAAAAATTGTATATAGAAATTTTTTAGAAGATTTATTTATTTTAGAGAGAGAGAGAGCACAGAGGGGCAAGAAAGAGAAGTGGACTCTCCATTGAGTGGCCGGTTTGATGTGGCTCGGTCCCAGGATTCAGGAGATCATGACCTGAGCTGAAATAAAGCATCGGAGACTTAACCAGCTGAGTCACTCAAGTGCCCCCAGTTTTGGAGTAGTTTACAGTTTGTCTTTTTATTGTTATTGTGACCATTTACTTTTAAACTTTGCTGAATACCGTTCAAATGTATCATGCTTCATCATCATGATTGAATTAAATATTATTTCATATAGTGCTCTATTGTTATACTTTGTTTATATGCTTTCCCTTTATACTAGTTATTGGTATAGATTAACTCATAACATCTCACATAAGGAAGTACTTTTAGACCACTGTACAAACAATATTATTGTTATCAATAGCAGTCAATTTCAGAAATATTATTATTGCAACCCTTAAGGTAAATAACCTGAGAATTATAGCTTGTAATAAAGACTTTTTGGTTTGCTAGAAGGTGCACAAGTACAAGAAGCTAAGTGTTAGCCTGTGGTCAAAAAGTTGCTAAAGATTATTGATATGACTCATTCTCTAAGAAAAATAGAAGCTGTTTCGTCACTTCAGTGTGAAATGGTACAATAGCTGACATACCATCCTGTTGTTCACCGTGTCCTCCTCAAAAAGAACATATGATTCTTATAAAAGACATAATTAGTTAAGTTGTTCTCCAACCTGGGAGTAAATGAGTCAGTGAAAAGTAAGCTGCATATCTGCTATTAATAACTTTACCAGACATGCAACAGTCAAAAACACTGTGGTTCTGATTCACAGTAGAAGAGACACACACATCCAGACACATACCCAGATCTAAGACCTCTCCTGCAGACAGACAGCCACATAGTTTGCTTATTGAGATACTGCTTTTTGATACCAAGCTGTACCTAGAGGCTTTCCTTGAAATAACCTATAAATAAACTAAAAATGGGTTTAGTCATGCTATAGTCCAAGACATGGAAGTGCATACTGAAGAAGAACATCTGAAACATGATTATATCCTAAGAGGTGATAGGGCTGGGAAGAAAGGCAAACTGACAACATATATCATTTTTCTTCTCCATTTTTGCCATAAGACCCAACTAATAAATTAATAGTCTTCTTATTCTTTTTTTTTTCTCTTCAAGTGCATATTAAACTTGAAGTTACAATTATTCAGAAAAACAGAGTAGCTGGGGATATATCATATATATATATATATACATACATGCTTATGTAATTGTGGGGGTTGAGGATTCAGGATTGGTAAGTCCACAATCTGCTGGGCAAGCTGGAAATTCTTGGCCAAGAGCTTATTTTGCAGTCTTGAGGAAGAAGAAATTATTCTTTAAATTAGGGCTTATTTTTAAAAATTCTAAGTTTAATTCAAACATCTATCAATTCCTTCCAGGGTACCTGGATGGGCTCAGTGGGAGAAGCTTATGACACATCATCTCAGGTTGTGAGTTTGAGGCCCATTTTGAGTATAGAGATTATTTAAATAAGTAAAATTAAAAAAAAAAAAAAAACAAGAATAAAAAATCATCCAAAGGGATATTCAGGACCCAGGGCTGGGTCAGGGTGTTACTAGATTATGAATGTGGTACAGTTAACTTTATTAATGTTGCCAAAATTTCCATCATTTGTAGTTTTCTCACATATTCCTTCTCTTTCGCTTTCATATCTCTCATTTGCCATGAGCCGAAATGGTCAGGAAGGGTCACAGATCTGACCAAGGATTTAAGAATTCTAATAGCTGAAGATTTTCCCACCCTGATCACTTCTTCAGTGAGGAAAATCAGTTCTAGTTCTTCCCCAGGAAAAGCCCTATTTTGTTCAAAGGCCTTTCAACTGATTAGATGAGGCCCACTAGGTTTATCAAATATAAATCTACTTAAAGCTAACTGATTGTAGATGTCATTCACATCCACAGAATACCTTCTCAACAACTAGATTGATGTTTAATTGAATAACCTCATACTACAAGTTAGCCAAGTTTGTGCATGAAACTATCCACTACAGTTCACCTCTTGTCGACTTTGCACTCATACACATTTTTTAAAAAGATTTTATTTATTGATTCATGAGAGACACACACAGGCAGAGGGAGAATCAGGCTCCATGCAGGAAGCCCGATGTGGGACTCGATCCTGGGACTCCAGGACCACATCCCAGGCTAAAGGCAGGCACTAAACTGCTGAGCCACCCAGGGATTCCTCATACACATATTCTTAAAAGATACTTAAAGTCCAAATAAAAACAATACTAGTCATATTTCCTCCTACCATGACATACCAATCCTGTATACAACCAGAACTTGTTGATTCTTTCTTCAGAAAAGGATACAATCATTGGATGATGTTTGCTCTTCTCCTTGATAATTCTGTAACTTAAATAGTATTATATGAAGTTAAGTATTATTAATACAGTTTATTTTTTTATTAAAGATTTTATTTATTTATTTGAGAGAGAGAGAGAGAACACAAGTGGGTGGACAGAGGGAGAGGGAAAAGCAGACTCCTCACTGAGCAGAGAGCCCAATGTGGGACTTGATCTCAGAGATCATGACCTGAGATCATGCATGACCTGAGCCAAAGGCAGACACTTAACTAACTGAGCCACGCAGAATTAAAATTACAGATAACAGAATTTTCTCCATTGCTCATCACATTATAGCTGGTATTTATTTATTTATTTATTTATTTATTTATTTATTTATATATTTAATTTTTATTTATTTATGATAGTCACACAGAGAGAGAGAGAGAGAGGCAGAGACATAGGCAGAGGGAGAAGCAGGCTCCATGCACCGGGAGCCCGACGTGGGATTCGATCCCGGGTCTCCAGGATCGCGCCCTGGGCCAAAGGCAGGCGCTAAACCGCTGCACCACCCAGGGATCCCTATAGCTGGTATTTATAACTATCTAACTATCTTCTTCCATCACCCATTCCATAATCTTTTTTTTTTTTTTTTAGTGTCCATATTCATTTTGTCCTCAACAGGCCCCTTAGCTGGTCATGGCTCTTTGCCTAGTATAGGGACTTAAAACTTCATTACTGAAGAGTGTGGGCCATTAGTTGCCCTGCCTAGATTAGATTGCCATAATTTTCCATTGCCTTTCATTAGAAGACATGGTAGTACTAAGAGATGCCCTAAGTGATCTCCTATATATGGACTTACTCTTCCTTACATCAATTGGGTAGTGGCAGCTCAATTTCCTCTTGATACTCAAGGTGGATCACTAGAGACAATACTGTAACTCTCTTCTAATCCTGATTCAGAGGTATGAGAAACTCCAAGTGGCCAGGTGGCTGTCTTAATCACTAATTCAGTGGAATCATTGTGTATCTCTTGGGGGAAGCATTTCTCCTTTTGGAACTAAGACCTCTAGACAGCAGAATGAAAGGTGCTAAATTTTTGCTAGTGGATCACAAAGAATAATAGCGGGCAATACCACTCCCACTTCCACCTCTTGAGTACTGGATCACAAAATGCTGGCTATGGGACAAAGGGTACCATATATAGGATACATATTTAGAGCTTATACAGGTAGAGGATATTGCCAAAGTCTTTCAGTTGCCACATTGTTGATGGGTGTACCGATTTTAATTTCTTAGTTTTGGCAAGTCTCCCATGCCATCATATGATGTTAACAATAGGAAGGGCCAAGTTGAAACATAAAACTAACCATCCTAAAGTATAAATTATCACCTTGGAGTATGAGGTAAGTGAACAAAGGAGACCTTTTACCCCTCATACCAGTCTCAAAATCATTCTGAAACAGAATTGTGATATTATCTAGACTCAAGTGTAGGATGTGTGGGGGAAATCCCCATTCTATTCATTAACTGTTGTGAGAACTTCAGGAAATTACTTAGTCATTCTAGCCATCAATTATCTCACCCATAAAATGGAAGTCATAATAGGTCCTACGTCATAATTTTGCTACATCGAAGAGAATTTAGAACATTGCCTAGAATAGAATAAGCACACAATAACCAACATCAATATTATATCATGGCATTAACACTGTAGGTTTCAGAAATGAAAACATAGAAAAAAACTCATGATACAGTAGAATCCAGATATACTTAGGAGTGAGGCATACCTCATATTTTTGCTTCTTTGCAACAGCATGATTTTGATGACATTGGGCAACTACTTACCCTTTTAAAAGTCCACTTCGTTGTGTCTATAAAGCAAGGCTAACAATATTGATCTTAAAGGACAATTACACATATAAAAACAAACATATTTACATCAATGGGAATATAAATATTATTAAAATATACAATATAAATAATATTACAATATAGGATTATAGGACAAATTTGATTTAACTTACTGAAAGTAGATTCTATATCCTGTGGCATCCTTCCTTGGAAAAATTTTTATCTTAAATATATAGTCAAATCGCTAACAGTATAACTTGGTTGTTATATGCTAGTATTATTTTAAAATTTAGCTTGTCCATGAACGAAATTTTTTAAGTGAAAAAATGTCTATACACATATATGTATAAATGTATCACTGTACATTTTAGAATTGTACTCACATTATAATCAGTTAACCTTGTTAAGGAGATCCATTTTTTCTCATAAATAAGAGCTAGACATTTTTACTTTAGCTCATGGGAACATATTTAACTAGAGAAATTACTTTGAGAATATTTCTATACAATGCATATAAAGAGCTTCTTATTGAAAAAAATTAATATGGTATAAATGGGTTTATTCCTAAGTGCATACGGTGATAAAGGACAAATTTACATTAATTTTTGGAGATAGGTAAAAGGCATGTATCATTTACTTTCCACATAGTTCATTAGATGGAAATACAAATATTAATTTAAAACAGTAATACCTTTCTACGTATTACCTGAATATGCCCAAAAGAGCAATGAGATTCTTTGACCTCTTTTTTAAAAGTGTAAGTCATATTGTTACCAGGTGTGCAGCAGTGCCATCCAACTACACATATATGTTAATCTCAAACATCCAATGAATATTTATCACTGAAAATAGGCTAAGTTAAAACAGTTATGTTTTGATCATTGGTTAGACTTTTTCTTCTTATTTTTTTTAAATCAGTAGGTTTAGGAACCTGGAGAATAATGAGTCACTGGCCATGTGAGAAGATGAATCCTTTTTCTTTTTTTCTTCATCTTCTTTTTTAATGTAGAAAAATGATAGAACCATTTGACTCTCACCGTCAAATGTTGTCAGATCAGTTACTTCTTGCTTGTGACCCACTCCTATGACAAAAATACTTAATGCTTTCATCTTCTCATTATATATATATGAGATATATATTTTTTCATTTCATTTAATTTTTATTATATATATATATTTCCCATATATATATATATATATTTAAGATCATGAAAGGTGTTACTCTGCATAGCTAAATTTCAAGCATTTTCCAAACCCAATTATGTGATTTTATTATCATCAAATATCAAAATGTCCTCTAAGAGCATAAGGAGAAAAACTTCATTAATCATATATAATTCCCTCACTATTTGTTCACAACCTCCTCAGGAGCTTCCCAGGTATCATCTGAAAACTGCTCCTGTGTGCAGAGGACAGAGAAAAGGAAGAATGAGGGAGGACACCTCAGATCCGTAGGTGGCAGTAATGATGAACAAGAGAATTTACAGGACTTGTCTTGGATGTCTGTCTGCAAGACACATAGATTTCCACACTTACTTGTCAAATCCTAAAAGCTTATATAGAGGCCTTAAACTGGGTTCAGTTATGTATACAGTCCAGAGGGTCTCAATACCACATTTCCATGTGTCTTTGGGCACCCTCAAGGAGTAGAGAAGGGAAACAGAACACATATTCCAAGGACAGGGGAGAGGGTGAGGAGCCTCTTATTTCCTGGGTTCAGCTCACAGGTCATCTGGCAGTCATAAGCTTGGATGACTTCTTCCAACACTCTGCCCATTGTGACCAGCTCTTATAATCTCACACAGTTTCCTTTCCTTCTGCAATGTGCCCTGAGCAGTCAGCAATGGTTTTCACTAGCATGGAGGGGTCTACTTTGGCCGCTACTTGGCGAGAGGCAGATAGCCCAGCAACAAATAGACACATGCAAGAGGAAACACAGATTAGACAGTAATTAGCCAGGGGAGTGCCTGAGTGGCACAATTCATTAGCATCTGACTCTTGGTTTCAGCTCGGGTCATGATCTCAGGGTCATGAGATTGAGCCCTTGCTTAAAATTCTCTCTCTCCCTCTCCCTCTGTTCCTCCGCTCTGCCCTTTCCTGCTTTCTGGGGTGCCTGGGTAGCTCAGTTGGTTAAGTTGCTGCCTTCAGCTCAACTCTTAGGGTCCTGGTATCGAGCCCCACATCAGGCTCCATGCTCAGCAGGGTGTCTCCTTCTGTCTTTCTGCTTCTGCCACTCCCTCTGCTTGTGCTCTCTCGCTTGCACTCTCTCTCAAATAAATCAATAAAATCTCAAAAAAAGAAAATCCACCCAATATTAGCCAGATTAGTGACAAGTTTTCCCACAAAAATGGAAAACTATTGGAACTGTTCATTTACTACATCCCCTAGACTGGAAGTCAGATCACTCAGGACATTCACTTATGTCCACACGTGATGTAATAATAATGACATATTAACAGACTCATGTATGAACACACACATCCTGCCTCATAAGGATTGATTTCTTTCTGATTGGATGGGGCACAGGTGCCTCCTTGAGAAGCAGTAATAATGTCCAAGGCTGTTCTATTTTAGAGGACAGCTTTTCTAATTAAAGACTTTTCAGTGTTCAGCAAGGATAGGCTCTGTTGGCTGTCATTCAAAGCTTGTAGGGTGAATTTAATAAGACCCACCAGGTCAATGGAGGGAACAGAAAGAGCAGCCAAATGATTATACCTGTGGGAATAGAACATGTCCACCTGGCCTTGAGTAGAGAGAGGTTGGCAGCCTTAAGAACTTGATCTAGTTGTGCATACCATACATGTTGGCCAGGGAAGGCAACACTGGAAGGTGTGAGGAGATGGGACAAGATATGCCGGTCCAAGATATGCCAACCTCCACCTTCTCCCCTCTTTAGATGGTCCACACTCCATTGTCAGCATAGTGCATTTTAACAGGTCAAACCTGCAACAGAATAATAGAATCCCAGTGAAAATTGGGTAGTTCTTCCTCAAGGAGGGGTGCGAAGTAATTCACCCATCCCAGTGAAACATCCCATTGCAAATTCCAGTAGATAATGCCTTTCTCAGGCATTTGGGGGCTTGGTGTTCTCAGCAGCATAGTATATCGATCCTTGATGAGAGTCTAAGCAACACAGTTTCCTGCAACCTCCATACCTTTATCGTGTTGGGTGCCTCGGTAGGGATCCCCATTTTGGTATATCAGGCAATGAGCTGATATTCAGCTAAGAATTTAATTTATTAAAGCCTAGAGCAGTACTTTAGTTCACATGACTAAGACAATTTTATCTATTAATAATTTAATATTTTCCTTTTTACCAATCTTGGTACTTGTAGATATTAGGGAAGATGAACCCTCCATTTAAATGTCACATTCTTTTGTCTAGTCTTATGTAACATGACATTTGAAATGTGACCCTCAATCACTACCCATTTAACAAAGGTATCCATCCATATTTAGAACGCTTACTCTGAGTGAAAAGGGCCCATATAACCAATTTGCCAGTCGCTTCCTGGTTGGGAACTCCATTGAATGTCCCCAAACTCCTTTGGCATTTGCCTTGGGTATTGTTTAGAAAGCACGTGACATGCTATTACTATATTAACCACATTGCTTTTTTCAAGGGTAATCTAACATCCTTGGCAATATACCATCCCATCAGGGTACTGTGGTGGCTGCTCTTTTGTGTGTATCTGCTGTATCCTTGAAGGGGCAGTTGCTAGGGCTGGGCTGGAACAGCAGCTTCCTGATTGTCAGGGGGTGTCAATGCCTTATGAGGCAGGATGTGGGACACAGTGAGGATTGCCTCAGGCTCTTACAGGTGAACTCAAAGGTCTTTTCACTCAACCTGACCCTGCAAGGGCCCGCTCATGAATCATCTATCCCTCAGCTTCCAGTTTACAAGCTGTAGAGTTAATCCCTTTAGAGCAGCCCATCTATCAGCGTAAAGGCCAGAGATCATAAGTGATCCCTAGCCAAACCTCTCTGTGTTCATCCCATTGGCTGCTGTTTCATTCTTTCTTGAGAGGGTCCACCTAGAAGAACACTGTGCATTGGCAGGAACTGTTGTTCAATGACAGCATATCACATTTCTTCTCCCTTCCAGGACTGATACTAAAATACTAGAATCACACTCCCCTTCTGTTGTCTCTGCCTCAGTACCTGACCCATGCCTTCCACAGTCATAGACACAATTCATTCAAATGGTAGCCCTGCTTGGGGGATGTCTGGAGCTTGAATCTGTTTCTCCAGCATTTTTGGCTTCTCAAAGATGGCCAGCTATTCTTATCCCCAGTCTCACATGTGCCCTTTCTTCACCAGGTTACATTAGGGTAGAGGCACCATGCCAGGTGGGGAATAAAAATCCTCTAAGACCCCAGAATCTCTACAAAGGCTGGCATCTCCTTTGCACTTTAGAGGTGCAAAGAGCTTGCATTTATCAAACAGAGCTTCTGGGAAAACATGTGTCTTGCCTGACAGAATGACTCCTAAAATCCTATGGCAGTGCCTTGGGCCTTAAATTTCCTGTGGGTTCCCTGCCCATCTTTTTTCTCACAAGTGATCCAGCCAAGTCCTGCAGCATATGCAAGTCTTCACATGTTAACATTATATCATCAATGTAATGGATGCATTTCCTATGAGGAAGAACAGGGACAGGTCTCGGGCTACTAGCCCATGACATATTGTGAGACTCTGCAGGTAGTCTTGGGGAATCACTTGAACGGTTCATTATTGTCCCTCCCACAAGATGGCAGATTGATCTTAGTTATTAGAAACGTGTACTTGTCAAAGTCTTTTCCATCATGCTCCTTGAAGGTGAACCGCTTTTGCAGAAATACTTTTAGTCAAACATCAGAGTAGAATAGTAACTATCTGCAAATGACAAAATAGTAAAAAATGGCCATCATTAAAGATATGATGAAAATTTATTGTAATGCAATTGACAAGGGAATTTGACTCTTTCTGCAACACATATTTTTAAATTATAACTGGTAACATTATACCACAACATATCAGATTTTTAGGAATTTTACAAAGATGAAATGAGCTGGAATGAGTCTAGCTCCCGGACCAACTGGTGGTCATATTTTCTCAATGATCTACGTACCCCACACTCACTAAAAAACAAAAGGATTGATAATAACAGCCTCTAACCATACAAGAATGTTTTGGAATGTGTTTGGTATATAGTTAGACATTGTGGTAGAGTGCTAATGATAGAGGAACAAATGATAATAGAACAAAGAGCTGTTACTTTTGGTAATGTTCTTGAAAGGACTTATAATAATTTACTAATATAGATAGAAACACACGTATCCAGAAAGCATACAAAATTATTGATCATGTGAAACTAATACAACAGTGTCTTAGTTCAGAGGAAACAGATAACCATGCCTACAGAAAGATGGGAAGCAGGAGGAAACAGGAAGTTATTGTTTGCATACATTGGGAAAGGGAGAAATTCACCGAGAAGCAAAATTTATAGTATATATAACTTTTTAAAGAATAGTTAGTATACCTGGGGCTTTCCATGTGAGCTAGTTTAACTTATATAAACTATCATTTATGAAACAAGAGTGGAAACTCTTCTAAGATTGATAAATCACTTACCACATTTTGTTCTTTTTAACCAAAGAATAGTGTTTAAAGTGGGAGAGAGCAAGTGCCATTGGGGAGTTTTACTGCATTCCTCAGCAGTAGGGAAAATATATAGAAATATGACTGTGCCTTCAGGGAATGGAAATATTCATATAAGTTTTTCCCAAACTTATTTCACAAAACAGAACACCAAACAAATGCTATACAAAAAACAATTATTTTTAAAAATGTGAAACACTGCATAGTATATTTTAAATGAATCATGAGATATATGAGTATATAAAAGACTTAAGTTCTACAGTAAAGAATTCTGTTATAAATTATTTAAAAAATTATTTCCCAAGCTTATTTGACAGTGAAAGACATGATCCATATCCAGCTTTAGAAGCGAGTAAAAACAGTATTTTGTGTCATCATCATTAGATGTTTATCTTAGAACATATTTTGGAAGAAAAATAATATCAAAACAGTAGGGCTTCATAAATATAGTGATGACTATTTCTGGGGCCCAGGTATTAATTAAAAATAGGCATACATGAAATAAATGATAGATGATCCTTATTTCACAGGCTTTAGACTATCCTTAGATTATACTCCAATTCAATTTAAAAGAGCCACTTGAAATAATTTCAGCAATACCTAGAGCAGAAATTTCTTTCCTACTCCTCAGTTTTACGGAAGAGTAATTATCA